>NW_019525155.1:60406-84337 GCF_002814215.2 Seriola lalandi dorsalis
TGAGGAGTGACCTTCCCACCCCCAACATCACCGAGGGAGGGGGGGGGTCAGGATCACTGTGACCTCTGCACACCAACAAAACAACACAACTGCTCGTTATTCATAATTCATGCAGGACTGGCGGCTCGGAGCCGCGGAGGCCTGGATGTAATAAAGTGGGATTAACATGAGCCGTTTGGCCCCGGGGCCAAAACGTAATGTAATACAGAGTTTAGAGGTTTAATCCCCGTCAGCTGAGAACTGTCATCCAAACATCATCATCCTCATCGGAGCGTCAGGCTCGTCCTCAGCAGCCGGACTCTCTCACCTCCACATCAGCAGCCTTTATAAAGCAAACGCACTTTTATTACATTTTATTGATTTATTTTTCTATTTGTTTAAATATTTTAAGATGTTTAACTGCTATATCCTTTTATTCTATCTTTATTTTCCATTTAATACACTACTGTTATTTCTGGTTTTACTCACTTTAATAAATCTCCTCTTGTAGTGTTTCCTCACTTCCTGTTATTATTGTCTTATTCTTATGGTTTTTATTTATTACTGGGTCATTTATTCTTCTGTGTGTGTGTGTGTGTGTGTGTGTGTGTGTGTGTGTGTGTGTGTGTGTGTCTGTGTGTTTGTGTGTTTGTGTGTGTGTGTGTGTGTGTGTGGGGAAGGGGGGACGTTGTTTTTTTATTGCTTTTATTAAGCACTTTGTGTTACATTGTTTGTATGAAAAGTGCTGTACAAATAAAGTCTGATTGATTGATTGATTGATTGATTGATTGATTGATTGATTGAGAACGTGTTCTGCAGCAGCTGTAAAGGTCGTCAGGTCAACAGATCTGTCGTTGGACGCAGAGCAGCAGGTTTCTGCAGAGTCTGACCCGTGTGGGCGAGAACACGCCGCCGCTGGACGTTTCCCAGGTGGACTGAGGTCAGGTGACTCATTACACCATCAGTGACCTCTCCCACCCAGCGGGACTCATCCTGCTTCTCTGCTCAGTTCTCAGGTTTTTCCTTCAGCTCGTCACCGTCTGTATAATTCACTGGTTCGTATAAACCTCAGCTTTTTGATTTGAGGAATCTTATGTTTTTCTCTTTCTCTATTTTAAATTCTCCGTCTGTCTTTTCACAAGTGCTTTGTTTTGATTGGCTTGTGCCATTTTACCTGCGACCATCGACCACATGTTTGTTGCGGGGAGGATTTGGAGGAAACATAATTGCGACAGGATCATGTTTCATATTTACATCGTGAGAAACTGATGTTGTTAATTCCTGAAACTCAGCATGAGTTCAATCTTCACGACTCGTTCATTCACAATCCTCTCTGGCTCTCTCACCTGACTTCTCATCATCAGCTGACTTCAGGTGTTTGCCTCAATCATCAGATCTCCAGCCTCGCTCCTTCCCATCAGCCCCGGAGTTCAGACGCTGGGGGTTTCCTATACTTCACCACCTTTAAATAAAAGTCTCTCCTTATTTGGCAAGTTACAAACACATTGAACGCATCAGTAAAACTTTCACAGACAACAAACAACATCCACCTGTGGTGACTCCAGCATCATTTAACTGCTGATCATGAAAGTAGCTTCATTCATTCAAAGCACATGATCCAGTCACAGCTCACGTTTCCCACCAAAGCTTCTTGTTTAGATGTAACCAGTATTTGTCGGAGGCAGTGTTGGCATGTGTGTGTGTACTTTACCCATGTGAGAACATCAGTGTGTAACACCAGCGTTTCCTGTCCACAGACAGAGATGCAGCTCAAGGTCACACAATGACTTCAGCTGGGAAACAGGCTAACGCAGGAAGGCCTGAGCTCAGCGCCGTACAATAGCCCATCACAAGTGCTCCGCATCGATTCCTCGGCCGCCGTCGAGCACGCCACCGCGCAGGAGGAAGCGCTTATTGTTCTGAGCCAGAACTTCTCTCTTTTTCACTGGGAGAGGAACAATGGGAGCAGGGGAGGGAGGGAGGGAGGAAGGAGTTAAATGTTTTTATTTGTTCTGCAGGAATACCAAGAAAAAAATAATCAAATCAAAGAATTCTGCTTACGTCTGGGAATATGCATCAGGTTGTGATGTTCCCAGCTCTCTGAGGAAACCTACGGGTCAAAACGCCAAGGATGAACACACGGAGAGGACACGAGTGAAGGAGATAACACAGAACTCATTTTTCATTTGTCACACAAATGTTTGACGACCTCCAAGTGGCTAAAAAACTTCACAATTGGATATGAATGAAAGGGCAGAGAGCAGGACGCAGAGAGGAACAGCGGAGGAGGACGGAGACGTGCAGAGACCAGGAATAGAAAGAGAAACAAGCAGAAAAAAGGTGATTTAGTGTGGCACTTGTGTTATCTCTCTGATTGTGCTCCACAGAGACAGGAAATGGGGCCGTTACACAGGAAATGAGCCGATGGCAGAGATAGGGCGGGAAAATGGCTCCGGAAATCAAAACAAGTCCATACCGATGCAGCTGAGGGACGGCAGAGAGGACGGCAGAGAGGACGGGTGACGAGGCCGGGAGGGAATTAAAGGAATTCTCCAGTGGAAACACTTTGAAAAGGTGGTTGTGAAGCGTTTATGGTCCAACTCACCTCACACAGAATCTGTATCTGACGCCCCCCGGTGGAGGCTTTCCTCTGTCTTTAGGCTTTGTCCTGCTGAGTGTCCACCTCTGTTATTATATCCTGTGATTTCACCAGGGTTGTAAACCCCCCCCCCCCCCCCCCCCCGTGATGCTGATCCTGTCTGAACTGGACAACAGACACATATTCATGATCTGACGCACACAGCATTTTGAGGTCGCTTGTAAACAGGATGGCTGGGACGAACCTCGGGGCGACATCGACGGACCAATTAACCTCCATGTTCAGTGACATGTTCACATGTATTATGAGCGTGTACAGTGTGTCTCTGTGACAGCACATATAATAGAAACACAGCGTCTCTTCCTGCAGCAGCTGCAGGTCAGAATCAACACAAACTGGTTCTTCATCCTGTTGGAAAAAAACATGGCATCTGTTGTTAACGCTGATGGGTAAAAACTGTGTCACCTAACTTTAACTTCTCCCTACTTAGCATTTACACATGTAGTAAGTGGTTTATAACACACTAATATGCAGTTGTAAGTGTTTATTAATCTAGTTGTCAACATCTATAATCCTGTTAGCAGATATTATCTGACATGTGATGATAATATAAAGAGATAATAAATCACCATTAAAGACGTTCAATGACCCAACAGGTAAAACTCCTGAATTCCTGAGGGAAAACAAAGAGGGTGATTATTATAAAGGTGAAAGACTAAACCCTGTTCCTTATATCTGCTTCCAACTTCATTATATTGTGTTAAGACCATTTATTAAACATTTATCAGCCACTGAACTTCAAGTAAAGTGTTAATGTAAAAACACGTACGGGCTGGTGGAATAATAGACTTCAATAATAGACTTCATTTGTCCCTCACACGGACGATTCACCAACACAAATGAAAACTGAAATGTTACATAAAGTTGTTAAAGTTCAGCTGAGGACATGATGTTTTTAACATGAATTACCATTAAAGCTGAAATGATTATTGTATTCAGTAGTTGCTCAGATGAAGTATTTCAGAATATGTTTGGGTGAGAGAAAGAAAACCATCTGAAGACGTCACTTTGATATTTTGGAAATAATGATGAGATTCTTTTTCCTGTTTTCTGATGTTTTGTAATAAATAAGATTAAAGCTTCATCTGAGGAATAACTGGATAATGAATAAAGCGTCAGTGGCCTCATAATGAAAGTGAGGAGCTGAAATCACACAGGATGACTGTGCTACAATGGCGCTCTGAGCCCAGAGCTAAATGACTGTGCCACGTCCGTTGTTTGTTAGAGCAGGTGGAATTAGTCACCAGAGGAAGAGGAGGACGATGGACATTAAAGCAAGTAAAAACAAAACATTTATCTTTTATCAGGGCAGGTCGATGACTTTCTAGTGCTGGGATTTCCTCCACTCTGAGTCAACAGCTCATTAAAGTAATAATTCTGTGTTGACAACGGCTAATTACACTGAATGTGCTGTGTTATGATCCATGGTTTATACGGCCACGTTTATCTCCCTGCAAACACAATATGAAGATAAACGGCTGGTGGATCTCATTCTTCATGCACCAATCCTAATATTTGCACATCAGTAGTGGATGGAAACAGGCAGAAATTTGGATTTTCTTTTGCAGATTTTCAGATAATTTGGTCAAACATTTATGATACATTTGGATGGAAACCCGAATAATGATCCCGGGGTGGTAATACCAAATTTTGTGGTATCGCTGACCTCTGATATTATAGTTTTCAATGAGTCACAGCAATGTGACAAAACACTTAGTTTTGAGCAGGATATATTCAAGCAGTAATGTCACCAACTATGACACAAAAATATACAGTCACTTACAGCACACAGGTCAGTGTTAACTCACAAACAACCACGTGTCAGAAAGTAGCTAACATTACTTAGCTAAACCATACCTAAAGTTAGAAACTAGCTAACATTAGCTAGCTAAGCTGTAACTTAAGGCTAAAGGTAGAAACTAGCTAACATTAGTTAGCTAAGCTGTAACTTAAGGCTAAAGGTAGAAACTAGCTAACATTAGCTAGCTAAGCTGTAACTTAAGGCTAAAGGTAGAAACTAGCTAACATTAGCGTTCATCTGTAGATACTTGACACAATCTAATTCAGAAATCTGAGGGTAAGAAAGAGAAGTTAATTTTAAATAAAGTGTAAATTAAACAAGATAGATATTTATCTACAGTGTCTCAATTTGCACAAGAGGGACTTTCTCTGAGTCACAGCAATGTGACAACATACTTTTACTTTTCAGCAGGACATATGCAAGTAGTAATGTCACCAGCTATTACACAAAGATATACAGAGTCCTTTTAAAGCACATGAGTCAGTGTTGACTCACTAACCACAGTGTGTTGTGTTGAAAACACTAAAGCAAAGTGTGTGATCTCTGACTTCTGTTGGTTACGGCCAAGACAGCTTCCTCCAAACACGTCTGTGCGTAATCCTTATTTTCCTGCTGACAACAGACAATACCGATCAAAAACCCACACAACATTAAAGACATCTGCCAAGGCCTCGCGCCTCTCCAAGTGCCAAACTGCCCACGGCAGGTGACATTTCATTGTGGATAATAAAAAGAGTTGATGTGGAAAAGAAGGAGGAGAATAATCCCCGGCGGCCGGGAGAACAATGGAGTGGAAGGGAAGTGATAAGAGACAGGACATCCTAACACTGCTGCATCTCAGCCCTCCCACCCACCGCCAACACGTCACCTGGCAGCGCTGCAGCTGTCAGTCAGCGTCACACGGCCCGACGCCAGGCAACACAACACGGTACAACACGAGACTGAAGACGAGACCGAAGACGAGACCGAAGACGAGACCGAAGACGAGACCGAAGACGAGAGGACAGAAAAGAGTCTCAAACTGTTGAATTTCCACACGACGGTTGTTTGTTAAAGTCTCTCTCTCTTCTCAACTTTTCAAGCACTAACTGGTTCAAGTTGTAGTGAATGAATGAGTCTCATTGTTTTCAGTGACCACACACAATTAAAGTTTTATTTAATGACACACACACACGGCCTCCGCTGTGTGTCCATGACCGGAGTGTTTCAGTGTTGGATGTTTCACCTCTGACATAACCAGCAAACCCAGGAAAACGTTGCTCAAGAATAACAGAGTTGTGCATTTTACATTATATATCCACATGAAATACAAACCAGATGTGGTTTTTAGTTTTGGAGCCAGAGCTGAGTTCAGAGAGCGCAGTGTGGAGGAAGTGAAGAGAAGTGAAGTGGAGCTGGAGCTGTGTTGAGATGAGATTAGTTGAACTGAATCCAGCAAAGTGGAATGGAAGTTCAGCTGAGTTGAATGAAGTGAAGTGAAATGAAGTGAAGGTTTATCCAGAGTCAGGTAAATTATTAAACATTCGTGTTGTGAGGTCACACTGACGAGTCGGAGTTTAGCTGAGTTTAGTGAAGTCAAATGAAATGAAGTGGAGCTGGAGCTATGTTGAGCTGAGATTAGTTGAGTCAAGCTCAGTCAAGTGAATTGAAGTGGAAATGAAGTTCAGCTGAGTTGAATGAAGTGAAGTGAAATTAGGGGAAGTAAAAGTGGAGTCGAATTGAGTTTGGCTGAGGTTAAAAGTGTAGTGAAATGAAGTGGAGTAGAGCTGCGTTGAGCTGAGCTGAGTCAAGTGAAGTGAAGTGGAGTGAAGTGAAGCTGAGTTTAATGAATGAAGTGAAATGAAGTGGAGCTTGAGCTCTGTTGAGCTGAGAATAGTTGAGTCAAGCTGAGTCCAGTAAAGTGAAGTGGAGTTGGAGATCCATTGAGTTGAATGAAGAGAAGTGAAGTGGAGTGAAGCTGCAGTCAAATTGAGTTGAACTGACTTTAGTGCAGTCAAAGGAAATTAAATGAAGTGTTGAGCTGAGATTAGTTGAGTTGAACTGAGTCCAGTGATGTGAAGGGAAGTGAAATGAAATGAGGTGAAGTGAAGTGAAGTCCAGTCAAACTGGAGCTGAGTTGAGTAAGTTAATGAAACCGAGGCTTCAGAACAAAATGTCACTTCACTGTCGTCGGTAAATCTCAGTGTTTCAGTGTCAGACTGTCGGTCTCTCACACGGAGCTGGAAACAGTTTTTGTTTAACTGTAAACACTGAGCCATAGAAAGAGAGGAGGAAGCATCTGGCTCTCTGAGGACACGCATGTAGCTGTGCACACGTGCAACACACACACGCACACGCACACACACACACACGCACGGTTGTTTCATACAGTTTCATTCTGTTGGCAGCGGCCACAATCTGGACTGTAATTAAGATCGTTGCTCGTGTTATTGAGCCGACAGGAAAACCGTTTTTATGACCCACTCACCTACTACGTGACATCATGACTTACTCTCCTGCACATGCACGTGTGTGTGAGTGTGTGCGTGTGCGTGCACTAATGAGCTTTCCAGACTCGGAGCTGATTGTGTTTTGCTGCAGGAATGTTGTTTGTCAGCATGTTGACGTCCACGCTGCACCGCCACCTGCCACCTCTGTCCTCAATCTGAAAATGCTATCATGAAATTTGGCCTCATATTATCAAACTACACGCAGTCATGAATCCATACGCACCAGGCCGAGTTATTTTCAGACCTCCATGTGCATGAAAAGCCCAAATATTTACAGTTTAGCTTCAGTTTACTCCTGTTGTAGTAACTAAAGACTTTATCTTGGCAGCCAGCTCTTCCTCCACCCTGTTTGTGTTTATCTGCATTGGCATCCGAGTCAGTCAACAGGCAACCCCCCCCGCCACAGCCTGACACCAGGGGCAAGACAAGGAAGTTTATCCTGCACCGTTCAGACACAAGCGAAGATAAAACCTTAAAATTACATTAAAAAACAATAAAAACAAAACTGGAATAATTACAAAAATACAAAATTAACATATTAAGGAACTTTTTTCATCTACATATGCACCGTTCTGCCAAACAGCGCCTCGAATCTGAGGCAAATAGTTCTACAGAATCTCTTTTTCCCCGACGGACACAAATGCACCACAGAATATTTTCCCTACGGATGCAATCTATTTTATCTGTGTGATGTTGGCCCAGAAATAACCACCCTCTATACACACACACACACACACACACACACACACAGTCTTTTCTTTGCTGCAGTGATGAAAGACAAAAAAAACAAAAGAAGGAAAACAGAAAGAGGAACTCAAGCAGTTAAGGATTAAACAGATGTTGCACCTGATTTAACTCACCTGAGAGTTTCAGCAGCTCTCAGGTGTTCAGGAAGTTTGTTCCACAGGTGGAAACTGCTTCACCTTTTTTATTCTAGGATCACTGAGTAATAACCCCGAGCTCTGATTCATCCCTCGCTCTCAGACTAAAACTGTCAGATTGAGATTGTGAGTTTTTCACATTAGCAGAGTAATTACAGAAGGTGTGGTCCAGCTTTTATCTCCACGCATGACTTTCTCTGCAGTAAACACACACACACACACACACACACACACACACACACACACACACACACACACACACACACACAAAGCTCTGTACAGGATGCTATTTTCAAACTAATCAGAATTTCCTTGAAGAAGAAGAAGATGATGATGAAGAATAAAGTTTGGGGTGGGATCCAATTCAAAATTTGAACGAGGCAAAGTTAAATAAAAACTGGTCTCTAGTCTCTCCTGCCTCTTTTTAACGACCCAGCATGCTTTGCTCCGTGAGCTTCGGCTTCCCCTCATGGCTCTGCTGACTCCGCAGTATGTATAGGATGTGTACGTTAGGTCGCCTCAGGCCGAGCGTCTCCGTGGTGACTCCACTTAAAGCACACAAACAAAAAGAGAGTTGAGGGCACTTTTCATCGACGCGGTCGGAGCACAATGGAGCGTGTCAACGTGGTCGCCTTGTCCTCCGCACGCAGCGCTTCCTGTTCGCCTCTGTCTGTGTTGTTGAAGACAAAAAAACAGCTCCAACAGAAAAGTGACGTAAACAAATTAAAGATGTAAAACACACTGGAGCTGTGGAAAAAATTTGAAAAATTAAATGGTTTTTCTAAAACAGATTTTTGAGTTTTGACTTAAAAGATTTTACTGACTCGTGTTCGTTAGTGTTTCACTGTAAAAAATTAACTAGAATGAGAAACTACAACAGTCGTATCCCTCCGCCGCTCAGACTAGTTCCAGGCTACATCCCTGTTTATCACCAGTCAGGTAGAATATCAAACATCCGTGTTGTGAGGTCACACTGACGAGTTGGAGTTCAGCTGACTTTAGTGAAGTCTGATGAAATGAAGTGGTGAGCTGAGATTAGTTGAGTCCAGTGAAGGGAAGTGAAATGCAGTCTGACCTTTGACCTTTTAATCCCCATCAGTTCTTCCTTGGGTTCTAGTGAATGTTTGTACCAAATCTGAAGACAGACGAACAACCTGAAAACAATATGGCGGCTCTGGCCGTCACCTGCGTGGACGTATAAACAGCTGAGAAAACTCTAAATTTCATAAACGCAGCGTAAAATAAACACTTGGATAAAATATGAGGTTCGATCATTTCAACCTGTTTCTGGAAGCTGACGTCTCTGTCTGCAGATACAGATGCTCTGACGGAGTGGATGTGTTTTATTCCTGTGATGCGTTCACTGTCTGACCTGTGAGTTTTATCAATCTGACGTTTGTGTAAGTGAGAAGACTTGGCGGGAACATCGTCCCTTGGCAGATGAAGTTATTGATGTTGTACATCAGCTTTTGGGAAATGTTTGGATAAAGAGTGTTTCCAGAGAAAGAGTCCATCAGGCCAACAACTGTTAGGAAACTGTTCTGGATCTTTGCCAAAGGATTGTTGACTAATCTCCAGACGCTCGTTAACTTTCACCTGATTTCACCTGCCGGACTCAGACGTCTTTTCTTTGGTAAAGTGGAGTAGTGAAGAGGTTTTACTTGAGAGCGTTTCTTATTCTCACATCCATCAACACGATGATTCATGTGTCACCTGATGAAGCTGTTTCCACCAGCTTCTCTGTAGCTGCTAAACGCTGCACTGTGTCTGCATGAAAACATCTGTCTGCTGCTGGAGAACAAACTCAAACAGGGACTTTGCCATAAAATCAAAACAATGAGCTGAAAGATGCTAAAATTCTCTGTAGAGTTGAAGGGAAGGTTTGTTTATTTTAATCTTTCATATACTTATTTACTCCTTATAAATTTATTTTTTATTCCATCTCATTTTACATGAATGTTTTGAACTTGTTTTTATATTCACACTGTTCATGTGATGCATCTGGTACATGGAGTTTCTTTGTTGTAAAGCACTTAGTGCAACATTTCTTCTATGAAACGTGTTATACAAATAAAGTTTATAATTATTATTATTATTAAAATAAATATACCAACAACTCCTCCAACCTGGACGACTATATAGGTCGTTTTTTCCCCCTGCGGTGGCAGGCGTTTTGGACATCAGTTGTCATGGTTACAATAATAAACACGAGGACTGTACCGACAGTTAAATAATCTAGATGTTATTCAAATACCTGATGAAAGATTCTATCATGTTTATAGTATGTGCCCTTCATTGAAGCGTTTGTCTTTGTTGGGTGGGGGGTGGGGGGGCTGGGGGACAGACATCCGGATTTCAACCCAGAATGTGGTTTTCACGTTGCTGTGGGTCTGACGGGATGTGCGAGTATGTTCCACAGAACATATGATTCTGTCTCTACATCAACGTGTGTGTGTGTGTGTGTGTGTGTGTGTGTGTGTGTGTGTGTGTGTGTGTGTTCTACATAATTAACCTACATAATAAGTTGGAAATCCTTCAGCTGCTGTTCCTGCCTCTTCACTCCCTCGGACTCTGAATCACAGGAAGACCCCCGCACATCTGGAGCGCCAGCTCTCACACTCAGTGGAAGGGTGTGTGTGTGTGTGTGTGTGTGTGTGTGTGTGTGTGTGTGTGTGTGTTTGAGATGCTGCTGCTCTCATTGGCTGAGGCAGAGATGCTTTCACTGCTGATTGGCTCAAAGTTCGTGGGGTTTGTTTTGGTGGAGGTGCAGCAGCAGCGTCAGTGCTGAGGTCCCATAAATGAACAGACTCAGAGCGGGACAGACCCAGACAGAGACAGACAGGAGACAGAGACAGACAGGACACAGACCTTCACACCTTTGACTTCACCTCTCTTCAGGACCATCATGCTCGCTGTGTGTCTGGAGTTCCTCGGCATGGCGCTGTGCGTCACCGGCTCCGTGCTGGTGATGGTGGCCTGCGGGCTGCCGATGTGGAAGGTGACCGCCTTCATCGACTCCAACATCGTGGTGGCTCAGACCATCTGGGACGGGCTGTGGATGTCCTGCGTGGTGCAGAGCACCGGGCAGATGCAATGCAAAATCCACGACTCGGTGCTGGCCCTCGCGCAGGACCTGCAGACTGCGCGCGCCCTCACCATCATCTCCGCCGTGCTGGGGGTCGTCGGCCTCACGGTGACGGTGGCCGGGGCGCAGTGCACCAACTGCATCAAGGATGAGGCGGTGAAGGCGAGAGTGGTGTACGCCGGGGGGGTCATCTACATCATCAGCGGGCTGTCGGTGCTGATCCCGCTCTGCTGGATGGCCAACAACATCATCGTGGACTTCCACAACCCGCAGCTGCCGCCGTCCAAGAAGAGGGAGATCGGGGCGGCCATCTACATCGGCTGGGCGGCCGCGGCGCTGCTGCTGTTCGGCGGGACGCTGCTGTGCTGCTCCTTCGCCTCCGTGGTCAGGGGCGTGTCCCCCATCAAATACGCTCCCACCAAGACCATCACAGCCAGCTCGGACCTGGACAAGAAGTACTATGTGTAGACTGAGTCCGGGTCTTCACCGGGGACCGGAGCAGCTGGAGCATCTGGAGCATCTGGAGAGTTTCTGCTGAAATGAAGCGCCACAGGAAGCTGAGCCTGTCAGGTGACACCTGGTGCAGCGAGGTGCGCACGAGACTTTAAAGCACACAGTGGCTGTAACTGTTGAACTAAGCGTGAACTGAATGTCATTTTGTAAATCATTTTTTTCCGGCAGCAGAAGTTTATTCTTCTGTTTTTTAGCGCATCACGTGTCCAAGTCTGAGGAGACACACACAACAATTCATTAAAGAAAGTTAAACGTTTGATTGAGGCTGGAACCTGCTGCCACAGGTGTTGTAATGACGTCATTGTGCAGGTTGAGTTGAAAAGCTGCAGGGCTTCATTGTAAATAGACCCCCCCCCCTCCCCCCCCCCCCCCCCCCTCCCCCCTCCCTGTGGACTCATTGTGTTGATGAGGTCGGTTCCCACAGTGAAGCCCTCACACTCATGTTGCGATCAAAGGAGGGAATTTGCATTTGAATGCATCATGTACAGTGTTTTGAACTTCATGTCTTTTTTTTTTAAATTGTCTTTTCATAGAAACTTTTTCTAAAAAAACAAATAAAAAAAACATGTAACTGTTTGTCTTTGTTGTCTATGACATGATATATAAAGATTTTAAAGAGATCAGTATGAAGAGGAACAGGGGCCCGACATGGAGCGGCTCCTCAAACAGCCTGGGATCTTTCTGCAATCCTGAAATGTGATATTTGACATTCCTGCAGAATAAATAAAGAGTTTGACAGATTATTTCTTGCATCTAAAACAATGAAATAAGTAAGAGTGAGTTTAGTTTGAGAGGACGACAGATCCTGTGTTTTCAGGTTTAATAATGGAGCAACATGTTTGAATCGTGCCTTTAAGTTTCTAAGGTTTTATAATAATAATAATAATAATAATAATAATAATAATATACAGCCCTTTTCTAAAGTGCAGTCATAGAAGGCAAGTTTTTTTTAAATTTAATTAAAATTAAAATGTTTTAGTATTATAATGCAAATAAAGCAAAGGCAGAGCCACCAATAAGTAAAAATCAATAAAACGAATGAATAAAAAAGCAAAAGTAATCAATAAAGTCAAATAAAATATGGAAAAGCTCGACAATAAAAGTTTGTTTCAAGAAGTGATTTAAAAGCAGCTTATATATTACAACAGACACCTAATTAATCCATGACTCCAGTTTAATCAGCTTGTCTTTTCAGAGTAAGAGTCTTTCCACTTTTGTTTTAATTTAATGAAATCACCGAAAACAAGCGACAGAAATAAAGTTTTAAAACCTCGCAGAGAAAAGAGGATGAGATATTCAGATGGACTTTTATAAATGTGTTCTGTGTGTGGGTGTTGATTCAGGTATCCGTACAGGTGGGACAGTGGACATATTTAAAGGGTGATGGGGCCCATTGAGGCTTTCTGTGCGACGTCGCTGTGAGAATCACAACGAGCCAAATCCTGTGACGCTCTCATCAGACTCACGTCAGTAACGAGGGCAAAGTTCACGCGTGACGAGCTCTCAGAATAAATAAATCATACATGTGTCCTTGTTTGTGTGTGAAATGAAGGAAACAAACAAGAGCCAGACACGTTAATAATCAAGTCCCCGGCTCACACACCCCCGACGGAGCCCAAAACGACCTGCGCAGGAGCGTCGGGGGGCGGCTTTGAACAATGCACCCAGCGGACTATCACCAGGATCAGCACAATCAGCAGGGGTGCAACTCCAGCCTCAGGAAGCTTGGCCTAGATCTGGACCAGTGGAGCAATCAGTTCCCTCACGTGGATAAACACAAAGAACACACACACACACACACACACACACACACACACAGGAACAGCAGAGTGCACGCAAACACTAAGTAGGTGGTGAGTCACTGTGATCTCAAATTCACAGTAAGCGCTAGAATCACTTCCTCGTGGTCGTATCCCTCCGCCACTCGGACTAGTTCCAGGTTACATCCCTGTTTATCCAGAGCCATATAAAATATAAACCATGTGTGATTTCTGAGGTCACCGTTACCTTGACCTTTGACCTTTAGCCACCAAAATCTAATCAGTTCGTCCTTGAGTTCAAGTGAACGTTTGTGCCAAATTTTGAAGAAGTTCCTACAAGCTGTTACAGGGATATTAAGTTCACAAGGCCAGAACCGTGTTTTCTGAGGTCGCCGTGTCCCTGACCTTTGACCTCAGACCTTTAGCCTCAAAAATCTAATCAGTTCATCCTTGAGTCCAGGTGAATGTTTTTGCCAAATCTGAAGAAGTTCCATCAAGGTGTTGCTGAGACATCGTCTCCACGAGAACGGGACGGACGGACAACCTGAAAACAAAATGGCGGCTCCGACTGTCGCCGGCGCGGAGGAATAAAAACATCGACTGTTTCCATGGAGAAGGTTCAGAACTGAACCAGAACTGAACCAGGATCAAACTGCGTCATAAAGAAACTCACAGCAAAGGAAACGTGGCTCGTCGGTTTCTCCTGGAGAGAGTCACCTGACGTCCAGCATCATGGCTGCACCCGTCATCATCATCATCATCATCAATATCATCATCATCACTATTATTATTAATATTATTATTAGTGATTGTTATTTAATTTTACTCATTATTGCTCATCTATTATTATATGTTGTATTTCTGTGCCTATATGTTTGTCTTGTTCTTCTGCTTCTGATTCAATACAGAAATGTTTGAGGGGAAAAAAACATCTGGATTCAGCCTCACCTGGAAAACATCTGTCATAGAGGTGAGAGTGAAAACAGGCCTCAGTGTCCCAATTAGGAGATTATGCATTTGATCTTTTTTCCTTTTTCATGTAGATTTAGCAGAATAAAGTCACAGTCTGATTTACAGCCAGTCTGTAAATATAAGTGTTTCAAATAATAATAATAATAATAATAATAATAATAATAATAAGTAAATGTGCAAAACAGACTCGACACACTCGGAGGTTTGGTGAGAAAATAATTCAGGAAACTTGATTAAGTGAGAAGAAGTTTGATAATGTGAAATATAAAAGATGCGATAAGAACCTGCAGAGTGAGTTCCTCCTTGTTTGTTTTTAATGTTGAAATAAAATCCTTCGTTTCTCAGCAGCATCTATATTATTGTCATGGTGTTTTTATTATTATTATCATCATCTGCACACAATAAATTACAAGTATGTACAAGACACTGAGGCACAGGAAGTCTGTGAGATCATCGTTACAACGGCCTCCGACAGATTTCACCTCGACCATCTCGAAGGTTCAGGCCACACACACACACACACACACACACACACACACACACACACACACACACACACACACACTTCAAGTATCAGCTCGAGCTTCACTCAAGAAACTAAATTAGAAAAATGAAAACGTGTGTAACTGATCACAGAGCAGATCTCTACTCAGGACCCTGAAGGCACCGTGTCGCCCTCTGGTGGTTAAACCTCGTCATGAGAAGCTCAACACTGATTTAAAAGCTGTTTTTCTGAAGGTACTGAAGGTGTTAAAGAGACTAAATGAACCTGGTTGAAGAAATTAAAGGGTCAGTTCACCCAAATCACAAAAACTTTATACACATAACACTATAAACGTGGAAATCTGTTCTGTGTTCGGCTCGTGTCGATTTATCAAACTCTGATTATGAGATATCAAACATCTACATTAGATATATCAATTATTTATCATTATTTATTAAACTTATTCATTATCAAACACATTATAAAGTAACACACTTAAAGAAGTTGATGTTGGATGTTTTCAAGCGTCTGTATCTGAATGTACCTGCAGGTTCTGTTGTGGTCACTAGAGGTCCTCGTCGGTCCGCGAGGTTCTGAGGAGCTGAGGCCTGATCCTGGATCCAAACTACACTCACAGTGACTCACACTGTGACCTGCAGCGGAGCGACCAGCAGAGCTGTCATATCAAACATAAACCGTCTGTGCGACCGGAGTGAATTTAATGTAGTTGAACTGACCCTTTAAAACTGACACTGACATCTTCTTAAGGCGAGTCTGAACTTGTCTCATCTTTACAGTGTTTAACATTCATTCCTGAATTCCCTTGAACACGAGACATCGGAGGTAACGGACACGTAAGAGCGTCTGAATCTCCTCTGGACTTCTGTGGCGTCGCTGATGAAACCCTGATATAAAAACGACAAAAGTATAAAAGTTGCGCCTCAGCTCACGAGTGGAGCTGGATCACACTGGCCTCTTTATCTTTACGGATGAGGTGATGCTTGTCTGGTTCCGGATCTGGGATTTTACGTCCATGTTGCAGCAAAAGGCACAGAGAGCGTCTACGCCTGATATTCCTTCAGTAACTGGCCGGCGATCACCAGCCTCTGGATCTCACTGGTGCCCTCGTAGATCTCCGTGATGCGAGCGTCGCGGTAGTGCCTCTCCGCCGGCATGTCCGACACGTAACCCATCCCGCCCAGAACCTGGATCGCCTGAGTTCAAGTGCAAAATAAAGAAGAGTGAGATTAACGTCGTCTCGGAGGGTTTCGTTCAGGATCTTTACATCCCTCCCTTGTCGTTTGTCGGTGTCTTACCTGATGTGAGCAGAAGGTGGCGGCTTCAGATGCTGCGAGTTTGGCCATGGCCGCTTCCTGTGGGGGGGGGGAGAAAAGAAGAGCGGAGGGTTACGGGCTGCAGGTTCTACCGTACGAATGTAAAAACCTGTGGAGGTCAGAGGTCGACCCTGTACCTTGGTGAAGGGTTTCTTGGAGTCTCGGAGAAGCGCGGCCTTCCAGGTGAGCAGGCGGGCGCTCTCTAACGCCACAGCCATGTCGGCCAGTTTGAACTAGACAAGAGTAAGAGACGCTCAGTTAGTCCTGGAGCCACAGGTCCACTCCTGAGACACGGGAAACATTCATCACAGCTGTTGATGAATGCTGTCAATGATTAGTGATTATTGAGCAAATATCTGCTCTGGATTCTGGTATTTGAAGACGACACCTTCAGCTCTGAGCAACACAATCTGTCTTCTTACAGGTTTGAGGCGAACGCCAGAGTTTCACTGTTACACTTCACTAACGCTGTAGGACTTTAAAAAACCAACGGTACAAATCGAAGCAGCAGATGTGAACACATCGTGACTTTTAGTCCTCGGTATAGTAGCTGGATCCTACATTTAACATAGCTGCTGCCTGACCTTTGACCTTCTGTACAGTTGTTGACATTCTGACTGTGCTACACTTTCTCCGTTTCCTACGGTGGCCCTGAGAGCTCAACACAAGCAAACACACAAATACGACGACGGACCTGTTTCCAGGGGAAACCGTAAAAGTGATGGACCAGACTATTGAACAACAGGTGCGTCTCAGCCGGGTGCATCACTTTTATAGTGTCCCCTGGAAACACTTCTGAATTAGTTTGTTTTTTGTCTGTTTCTATGTGTCTCGTTTACAACCTGTCACCATGTTCACAAAGTTCTCACGAGCAACAGAAGTGATGCTATGATTATTATTGCTGTTAATTTTATTATATATATTTTCAATCTATAAGTTTCTCATCATTTTTATGTTGTAGTGCTTTTTTCTTGTATGTTTATTTAGTATTTTCATAATTTTGTGATGTTCCTTCATACTTAAATCTTATCTTCTCGTAGTTTAGAATAAGCAGCAGATTGGTTGCCATGGTACCTGTATGGCCTGCAGTTTGCCGATGGGCGCTCCGAACGCGGTGCGTTTGTGTGCGTAGTCTGCGGCGCAGTCCAGAGAGGCCTGAGCGATGCCGAGCGCCTGAGCTGCGATCCCGATCCGGCCGCTGTCCAGGGTTTGCTGCGACACACACACAGACTTATTGTGACGATGGATCAGCTCTTATTCTGAAATATTAGTGGCTCAACAGGCTCCATGTGAACACAGCTTCTGGTATATAACGCTTTAAAGTACCATGGCGATCTTGAATCCAGCACCACGAGGACCCAGCATGTTGGCCAGCGGTATCCTGCAGTCCTCCATGATGATGTTCGCCGTGGATGACGCTCTGATGCCCAGCTTGTCCTCCTTCTTCCCCAGAGAAAGGCCGGGTTGAGGCATGGGGATCAGGAAGGCGCTGATGCCCTGCAGAGACGAAGAGCGGTCAGAGGAAATCCAACAAAAGGCGACGGAGGATTCTCACCGTTACAGGATATCTAAATGTGGCGCGCCGTGCCTTGTGTTTGAGCTTCTTGTCCGTGGTGGCGAACACGACGGTGGCGGAGGCGTCCCAGCTGTTGGTGATCCAGGCTTTGGTTCCGTTCAGCACCCACTCGTCTCCCTCCTGACGAGCCACCGTGGACGCCGCTCCTGCATCGCTGCCGTTACCTGCAATTTACACTCAGCCGTTTCAATCAAGCTAAACTTTATTCACACGGCACATTTCATTCCAGGTGGAAACACAATGTGTCAGTTATCAAGAAAGGTGCGAACACAAAAACTACGTGGACAGTGCAAAGATAAAATCATTAGACACAAATGAAAAGAAAAGAAAATACTGAAGAGCAACAACTGATCAGTAAAGAGGTGTTAAATAAAACTAATAAAAAGTAGGAATAAAATGTGATTAAAAACTAATAAAGAGTCCAATAAAAATAAGATATGAAACATATAAAAGGAATAAAAGTAAAATAAAATGGTAAATTAAGAAATAAAAGCATGGAGGAGTTTTTCAGCATCTTCTTGGGATGAAAAGCTCCTCACTCCTGTGATTATAATTCTGTGATGTTTCTTAATTCAGTTCATTTGGATCTGGAAGGAGAGGTCAGCGGTTTCTAGCCTGGGATCATTTAAAAGAGATTTCCTGTCTGTTAGTTTATTAATTCCAGACGGAGACGTCAGGTTCCTCAGGTGCAGGAATTAAAGGTGTGTCACACTCACCTGGCTCACTGAGGGCGAAGCAGCCCACCTGCTCTCCGGTGGTGAACGGTGTGATCCACTGCTTCTTCTGTTCCTCCGTCCCAAACTTCAATATGGGTCCGATGTAGAGAGACTGAGACCAGAACGAGACCTTTAACACACCAGGACCCGGACTCACAGAACCCTACACCACATGTTTATATACACACAGACTCACATTGTTAACAGAGACCACCACTCCGGTGCTGGCACAGCCCCGGCTGATCTCCTCCACAGCCAGACTGTACGCCAGGTAATCCATCCCGGCGCCGCCCAGCTCCTCTGGCACCTCCATGGCCAACACCCCCATCGCCCCCAACTCCTGAATCTGAAGAGCGGGAAACAGGGACATTAACGAGTCTGTCTGCTGTTTGGACAGAGGCAGTTTACAGATGTTTGTCTGAAAACATCTGCCTGCTGCGGCCAAATGCGACACTAAAGTTGTGTCCGCACAGAAAAACTATGAGCTGGAACTGGAGCTTCGGATCGATGAACTTTTTCACATACATATAGGATTCATTTCTTCAATTTTCTCAATCAATACCTGACATCCTGATTTCTTAAATGTGACATTGACAAAATGAGACTGTACCCTTTTTATTATTATTATTATTATTATTCCTCTGCACCGGCGGCAGCCATATTGTTTTCAGGTCGACGTCCCTTCGTCTCATTCTCATGAACACGATATCTCAGCAATAGCTCGAGGGAGTTTCTTCAAATTTGGTTAAAACATTAACTTGGAATCAAGGAAGAACTGATTAGATTTTGGTGGCTACAGGTCAAAGGTCAAGGTCTGACAAAATTTCACACAAGTGGGATGCAATCTAAACTTTTATTTATTTAGATTTACAGGTTTGTAAGTAACAGACTCCTGAACACCGTCATCACATGTACTCATTAACCACGGAACCACGTCCACGCTGCTTTTTATGGCAACAATAAAATTGGGATCAAATCATAAGTCTGTGTGTGTGTGTGTGTGTGTGTGTGTGTGTGTGTGTGTGTGTGTACCTGTTTGGCAGGGTACAAGTGCTCCTTGTCGAGCCCGGCAGCGATGGGGATCAGTTCTCTGTCGGCGAAGTCCCTGCAGGTCTGTCTGAGGATCTGATGCGTCTCTGGAAGTTCGGCGAGCTGAGAGAAGCTTCGACAGCCGCTGAGACACAAGCCGAGAGCTGAGGGAGAGAGGAACACCAAGAGTTCAACACTCAGGAGTTTATTATAGTATTATAGTATTATAGTATCAGGGCCACACTGATGATAGAGAAAAAAATCTGGAACTTCAAGAATAAAGTCAGAATTTTGAGAATAAAATAATAATATTTCAAAACCAAAGTCCTAATATGAGAATAAAGTCAGAATTTTATGTTCCGTGTTGTTTTAGATGGGTAATATAATAATTATGTTTTTTTCTTTTAAATTTTATATCTTTAATTTTTGTAATATTACAACTCTATTCTTTTAATAGTGACTTTTTCTTCTTGAAATATTATGACTTTATTCTCATAATTACGACTTTATTCCCGTAATTCCAGATTAGTTTTTTTCCTTCATGTGGATGTAATACTCCTTCATACAAATGATCATTTCACTCATTTTTTCAAGACAAAAAATGTGAGAAAAAAGCCACTGTTTGTTGGACGAAGCGAGACATTTAAGGACTCTGTCACCTCGGAAACTGGGATGGACATTAATCTGAACGATCAATTGGAAAAATGAATGATTTCAGCTCCAACAGAGGGAACAATCACACCGAAATCACGCTTTGCGAACTGGCGTGTGAAGCAACAATGGGGCGTGAATGTTTCATCTCCGCAGCATCTCTTCAGTGAAAACACAAAGACTCAATAAAACACTGAGGTTTTAAAACCTGAGGATGAAGCTTTTGTTGTGGAGGGAAAAACCAGGAGCCTGAGATGTTCTGCTCACTCTCTGTTGTCTGACAGGACTCGGGCGGCGTTTTCTAAGGACAGACTTCATTTCAACGTGGGCTACGTGACGAGTGACAGAAGTGACAAGCGCTTTTGTCGACATACAGTAAAAACTCCCTGCAATTTAGTGGATGAACAAACCACTCACTTAACCGTCACCGGGTTTTGTTTAACGTTTTTCAACTTGTGTAAACCTGACATTTCTCATAAAAACACCCACCAAACAGGTTTCTGACTCAAACTGAGGCGAGGTTGTTTCAGGGCTGGAGCTAACAATCACGTTCATTATTGATTAACCTGCGGTTTGTTTAATCATTTGTTCTATAAAACATCAGAAGACAGTGAAAACCAACATTTCAAATCCACAAAAATATTCTATTTCTTCTGTTAAGACCAAGATAAAAACATTAAAACGTTAAATAACAAATGGTCATTTATCAAAGTAATAATCAAAATATTTGGACATAAGTTTTCTTTGGATTAACTGACTAATTGTTGCAGTGTTCCCTCATTTTTCTATCCAGAGACTTACACACTATCTTCAGGAAGTTAATTACAGGGAAGAAAATGTTCTATTAATTCATTTTAGGTTATAAAATAAAAATACTGTCACTGATTCCCTCCTTTTCATGCAGCAGGAAACTGCAGAGAGAGAGAGATCCTCTGGTAGAACAGGACTCAGTGTTTGCTGCATGTCTGCTGTGATCAGATCCACTTTTTCTATGATCCTTTGATTAACTGGTCTGATGATGAGACCAAACAATGAGACCCAGCTGCAGCTGCGGCGCTGCCTACGGCGAGCCAGAAGTGACACAGGATGTTATGGGGGGGGGGTAATGATTCACAAAGTTCACAGTTGGATTTGATCTGTTATGATGGAGTCACATTCGATTCGCCGTCAGGACAGTGCGAAGAGGAGTGGCCCCAGAAAGCCATAAAACTGGGCGACTTCACTGACACAGTAAACTTCCACTATCATGACATGAAACTAGACTCTGGTTATTTTCATGGAGTGATATATGTGCCTCCCTTTATTCTGACAAGCCTGTGTGGTGGTTCTTCATCTAGACTGGGTCCAATATGGTCCAGATGGGAAAGAGGCAGTGAAATAATGTTTTTTGCAATTTCACAAATAAAATAAAAGTTTCACAAAAAACAGAAACTGTGTTTTAAACAGTCTAATTACTCGTCCCGTTAATCTAGTCAAGACTTGACAAGTCTAAATGTAGTGATTTCTGATCTAGAACTGGTCTGATTGAGTATGTGAAAACAAAGCAGTGAAATCGCCCGTTTTTCCTGTTTCCAGTAATTGAATAAAAGATTTCACAAACTGACACCGTGTTTGAAACAGTTTCTGGACTTCAAATCCAAGTTTGACAAGTGTAAATGTCGTTGTCGGTTTTCTTTAACTAGACAAAAAGACATCTTTTTTTGCTTTCATAAATAAAATAAAGGTTTCAAAAATTTAGAAGTGGGTTTTAATCAATGTTTAGAGTTTAAAGAGGATGTCTAACACAAAAACAAGGATAATATATAACACACTAAAAAGGAGGGGAACTTCTACTTGTGATACTTCCAGAATATTTTGCAGATGATACTTTAATAAAAGTCTAAAATCTAAATACTTCTTCCTCCACTGCCTGGGACAACAAATTAGTATTTATAGTAGATAAATCCTGAATAGATGAATCAGGTTCAATTTAACTTATATTTGTTGTATTCAAATACAGCTGTGGCAAAAGTTTATTTAGCATTACATATTTTGTAGATTTTTGAAGTGAAAATAAGTAAATACATACAATATAACTCCTGCTGCAACCAGACATTTAAAAAAAAAAAATCAACTTTCCTTCTGTTCCCTTTCCTTTTGTTACTTTATTTTTTCATGAACTGAAATTATAGAAAACTGTAATTGCAGCATGTGCAGAGGTTTGTGCACCCTGCTAAGTCAGTACAGCCTTCTGGCAGATGTAACAGAATGCAAATACTTTCTGTAGCAGCTAACAGTCTTTCTATTCTTAATTTAGACTTTGAGGTCTGCTTTGGATCATTATCCTGTTGTAGAGGCCAGCCTCCTTTCACTTTCTTCACCGAGTGCAGGATTTTTTGTACAGTTTAGTGGAATCCATTCTTCCCTCTGTCTGCCCCCCCACCCCAAAATCTGCACATTTACACCCCCATGATTAACAGTATTCAAGGGGTGGTTATATATTAAAATAATTTAAATAACATTTATTGTATAATTTCTTTACAGTTTTTAAGTTAATTAAATGCTAAAGTAATATTGCCATGCTGTTATCTGTATTCTGCTGCTGCGGTTTGCAACAACTTTCTTCGGTCCTTGAAGGCAGCACCAACTCAGTGGTTAGCTTCATGTTATTTAGGTGAAAGGTCAACGTCACCATCAGTCACCTTCCTGTCAGTCTGAGAGTTCAAATAAAAAACCCTCTAATTTACAAGAACAGGTGAACTATTTAACAACAAGCTAACCTGACTGTCCTCACCGGAAATTAGCTTGTAACTGTTAGAAACTCGCAGCTAGCCGGCTAACTTTATTTAGCCGAGGAGCTAACAGTCAGGAACACGTTTACTATTTTAGCTTCATCGCGTTTCTTATGTCACTTGACTGAAGCTGAAGATGACTCGTGTTAACATTTTTCCTACCTTGTTATCAGTTATAGTGTTAAATAAGATAATGAGATAGGCAAGCTTCCCCGGGGCATGTACCGGCTACCTAGCAAGCTAAGCTAACAGCTGCTCTATGGTGTTTTCAATGCACGGATCTAGCTAATATGAGGCTACACGCTAAAGCAGTGTTTCTTATTATAATCTTTAATTGTTCTGACTTTTGTCTTTTCCGTGTACTCACCTTTCCTTGCTTTGAAAAGTGCAGCCATGGTTCCTTCCTCTCAGTTTGATGCACAACTCCTCCACCGGCGATTAGGTTATAACCGAGATGTTATGAAGCTAACCGCTGCGTTTACGTGCGGTCGGAATTTATAGCATTCACCTTATTTGTACTGGCATTGCTATCGTTTTTCAAATATTATCAAATATTCAACCTTAATTGTTTAAAATGATTCAAATTAGACGCCAGCCATGGGTTTAAAGTGTATTTCCGCATGTTTTGTTGTAACAACTTTGTCGTCCTATCTAAATACACAAACAGCCATGAAATGATTATACAACCTCAGAGCATGGGTGAAGGGGATTTCAAGGACCCTTGAAGGAAGCATGTGGCCCAGATCAACACAGCTTGATGTAAACCTGCCAAATGTATGTCAGGTATGTATCTTTTATACATTCTTTAATTTAGCTCAATTTATGGTATCAAATGTAATATTATTGACATTTATTCTTACAATGAAGCCTATGGATGATGACTAAACTTCCCTGTCACGTGAAGAGGATTTAATATTGTTTGTAAACTACTCAAGAAAAGGTTCTAGTGACATTAAAGAGGGTCTAATGGTCACTGATAATAATAAATAAAAGTACTTATAGTTCATAACAAACCACCTATAATTAATAACAGGCCTATTTTTTTTGTTTCTGTTGAATGAATAAAGGTAATCCAGCCAGGGAGGTTTCAGGTTTTTCACAACATGTTTATTTTTTAGCACCATAAAAAGTCAGTTAAGGTTGTCCGGTGTATTTGCTCTCATTCTGTCTTTCCTTCGGGATAGAGCGACGATGGTGAAGATTTAGGAAAGGAGTGGAGGGAGGGGTGGGG
>NW_019525155.1:84357-97803 GCF_002814215.2 Seriola lalandi dorsalis
AGGGTGGCGTTTGGAGAAATAAAAAGCTGCGAGGGCTGCGTGGCTACAGCAGCTCCTGACGGCCGGCAGGTGTCGTTCACTTGCTGGCGGAGGTGAAGGTGAAGCATCCTCTCTGGTGGAACTGCATGTCCCTGATACGACGCATGGACTGGATCTGGGGCTGGAAGGCGCAGAAGTCGTTGTAGTGTCTGTAGTCACCGCACTCGAACAGGTACTGGTAGCCTCTGTATCCGGGGTACTGGTAACCCACCCAGCTGAGGGAGACATGGAGGAGGGGGGGAGTGTTAGTGCTTTAAGCTTTCTTTAATCCCAAGTAGTTGATCTCATGGTTCATATTGATTTTTAATGTGTTCTCTGTCTCCTGTTGTAGGATGTTTATGTTCTTCATCATGAATTCGTATCCCTATACTGTATGATGTAATTACTACACTCCTTCTGAATATACTGGAGATTAGCAGTTCTCAAGAGGACCTAATAATGATTAAGGAGATTCTAGGGATCCTTAAAGAGGATCTAGGCTTCCTTTAAGAGGTTCCAAGATCCCCTGAGAAATAACAAGAGGCATTTTAGGAGGCTGGTGAGCTTGAAGAGGTTCCACGGTTCTTGTAAGAACTTCTAGTGATGATAGAGAACAGTCTAGGAGTTCTTTAGGAAGGCCGGAGAATATAAAAGTTCTTTCAAAGCTTCCATGCTTTCCCTGACAATTAGAAGTGAGGCTGTTCTGGAGCCTCGGGTGGAACCGTCAAAATGAATAGATGCGCATCTCACTGTGAGACTTCAGTCATGTTGATGTGAAGGAAACTTCCTGACTAAAAATACATTTGTCAAGAAACAAAACAAACACAATGCAGTCAGCGTTAAGCCTTGTGATGACATGTCATACTACCTTTTAATGAACAACTACATTGTAGTGTAACTCCAGAGGCCCGGAGCGATGTCTAAAACAATATTTGCAGCACTGAGGCTCCACTTTAGTTAAATGTGGGAAATGAGCAGACAGGTTCGCTCCCAGGCTCCCGACACACACCTACGAGTCTTTCATCTCGGAAACCTGAGCAGCTGAAGCTATTATTAAAGTGTGTGTTTGTGTCTACTCACGCTCCTCCTGGCACCCTCACGCTGCCCACTCTGTCGCAGAAGCCGTGCGCCCAGAGGGTGGGCACATCATCCTCCTGGATCTCCATCTTGTTGCCCTTGAAGTCGGAGAGCTCGTACAGGCAGATCTTGTGCTCCAGGCTGTCCTGCAGGGAGGAAATGAGCCATGGAGAATTAATAATTAGTCTTTGTGTCACACTGACTTAATTAGCTCATTTAATTAGTTGATGTTGATTTGTTATATTCCTATTTTTGTGTAGTTTTTGTTTTACTGTGGCTGTAACTGGTGTCTCTGTCTGTTTTATCCCAGAGTGAAAAATACCTCTAGAGGTAAAACAATTTGTCAATCACTTAATCAGGAACTATTTTGATAATTGATACATTTTTTCAGTCATTTTTCAAGCAAAACTTCAATTGTGAACATTAGCAGCTTTTCTTTATCATATATGATTGTAAATTGAAAGTCTTTGGGTTTTGGACTGTTGGCCACGTTTGGCTCTGACAAATTATAATGTAATAAGTATATTTTCACTATTTTCTCCCATTTACCAAAAACATCATTCATCAATTAATCAAGGCAATAATCTGCAAATGGATCCTTGTGCAGCATGTGTAAGTTTTAGACCTGACTGCATGTCTTCCACTTCAGGGTTTTGTTTAAAATTATAATATATAACTTATATATTTCAGTATGTAGACTGTGAACCGTACCATGCGGATGGGCCTGAGGGACATGAGGCAGTCGCTGCGGTAGGAGTTGCTCCAGGTATCCCAGCGAGGATACTCTCCCTTCTCCAGGATGAACATCTCCCCACGGAAGTTAGTCTGCTCAAAGGCAACAAAGCTGGAGAGGGGGGGCCGCCGGGCACAGGGGGGGCACAAGGGGGGGAAGAGGAGGGGAGAGGAAAATTAGAGGAGAGGTAACAGAGAAATATGAGTGAGTACAGGGAATCTACACGGAGAGGTTGTGTCCACTTACGGGCCGCACTCCACAATGATACTACGCACTCTATCCATGCCACGGTCACACACGTTCATACACTCATTCTGGACCTCGATCATCCTGCCCTGGAAGTTCTCCTGGTCGAACAGCATGATCTGCAGAGAGGAGACGGCACACGTTACACCAGCATCCTTCACTAACCTTCTTCACGGACTACACTGTCTGAATATTCAGTTCAAATTATTTCCAAACATGAAGAAACGTCCACGTCCACATCCACGTCCACGTCCTCTAAACATCAGCATCACTTCATGATACTAAGTTCTAAGCACTTCTTTCATTTACTGCTGCTTTGTACTTTTGGTTCACCACATTTCAGAGGAAATTATTGTACTTTTAAGATTTTACTCACAAAATATATGATAAAATATTCTGGTAGTGTTATAATATATAAGATATTACACCACCCAACAGCATATAAAGCAGCACCAAACCCACCCACTTTTTTTGCACCAAAAATAAAGATTGCAATAATATAACAATAATATATCACTCTCAAATGAATGAATTAAATGGTATTGCTGCTGTTTTTATACATGAATACATCGTTCAGCACTTAAATGAAATTTAAAGCTAAATTGAATAAGAGTAAACTAATCCTAAGAAATGTTAAGCAGTAACTTGCATTAAAAAACATATTTAAAGGGTCTGTTTGCTCAGATCACAAGCACTAACCACTTTGCCTTTTGTCCCAATTAAATGCCATTAGTTGTGCTAAAAGCATCCAAATTTCAAAGACTCTTCTGCAACAGGATAATCCATTCTGGACAGTTTTTTACCACTTTAACCAGTTCAGTTTTTTATATGCCGTAAACACCACTAACTGAATATCTCAAACTACCTGCACGGCTTCAGGAGAAGATGTGTTCTCAATGTAATCTGGGTGAACTGACCCTTTAAATAAAACAGTGTCTAACGCTGCGGTGACTCACTCTGAAGGATCCCACGCCAGGCTCGCCGGTCTTGGTGGCCTTGCTGGAGGCAGCGGGAGCGGGGGCTCCCTTGTCCTTGGCATCGGTGCCCTGGCTGGAGGCGGACTTGGCAGTCTGAGACATGGTGAGGGGCTTCAGGAGAGTCTGGGTGAGAGATGGAGGAAGACAAGGGGATGAACAGAAATAGAGGTGTAAATGGAAGTGACAGGGTGGTTCGATGTGGCCTTAGTCGAAGTGTGAACATTGTAAAGGGGTGGTAGGTAGGTAGGTATGTTTTTGGGATTTGGAATAAAGCACAAGTCTGCTGTTTATGTGGGAGGCTCATTTGGGCCCTGGACTTCTGTTTGGGTCTTTCCCCAGGCTGAGGGTGGTTTGCCTGGGTGTGGTGGGCAGGGAGTGGGCCCTGGCTCTGGATGATGTGTGCTTGTCCCCCCCCCCCTGTACTACGATGGGTGCTGTGGTGTCTATGTCTGCGTCTGTGTGTCCTTACCTGCGTTAGTATAGCTTGCAGTGCCGTGTGTGGGAGGCTGGCTCGTGCTGGTCCCTTCAACGCTCGACCCAAGCTTTTATACTCTGGCAAAGGCCAAACGTAGAGGCTCACAGCACAATAGAAAGCCTCTCGTCATCACAGTTGGCCTGTGCCAAAGCCACCGGGTCATCGCATAGCCCAGAAACGCCGCCGGCCCCACTGGCCTGCCTGTAAGCGTTTTACTGTCAAAGGAAACCACTGACCAAGGCATTTTTCCCATGTGTTGGGCTGCTGGGGCCGTAAGCTATAGTTACATGTAGAGAGGAGGAATGCAAAGGTCCAGAGGGAACAAAGAGGTAATCCCTTCTCTCTATCACCTACAGACACACAAATACAACTTAATTTCTAGCTTTGGACCTGAAAAAAAAGACTCAAAAATAAATTATTCTTTCATCTGAACTATGGTCACTCACACCAAGAAAATGACCCCCCCTCTTTACAGCTACAATATTAAAAGTTTGTCTTATTTAAACATTTAAAAGAAAACATAACAATGGTTTATTGAGTTTTAGCTGCTTAATCGATGACTAGCCCAGAGGCTAGGCTAACTGTAAATCTGCTTTACCTAAAGAAACAGTTCAACATATTGGCAAATTTGGGCTAATTTATTCAGATAAAAATTTACTAAAGAGGGAGGATAAAGTTCTCAGAGCTAAAGAAATCAATAATCATTTATCTAGCATGCTAGCTCTGTCCCTAACATTACAGTAACTTCATACAATTAATTCAAAAGTCAGATTTTTACCATCAACTCCTGTCTCATGACTGCAACGCACCTAATAAGCTATGTTTGCCTCCGCCATTTTGGATTCTGGTTTGCTGGCAGTCAACAGCACAATATAAGCAGCTTTAATTAACCCTCCACGAGCCCCAGGCTGCTGGACAAACTATCAGTCTGTGTACATAAAGAAATAGCCCAACATTTTGGGAATTATGCTAATTTTTTTCAACATAGCTAATGAGCTACAATAGCTTTCTCTGTTTTGGTTTCTGGTTTGCTGGGAATTTTCTTTCAACCAAAACTGAATAAAGAGGGAGGAAGAAGCTCTCAGAGCCAATGAACTCAGTCATTTAGCTAGCTTGCTAACTCGGTCTCTAACATACTAGTAACTTCATACAGTTGATACAAAAGTCACGTTTGTATCATCAACTCCTGTCTCATGACTATAGAGCACAGCTAATAAACTAGCTTCCGCCATTTTGGATTCTCGTTTGCTGGTAGTAAACAGCAAAAAAAAGGAAATATAATATAATCATCTTTAATTAATCCCCATTACAGGTGACACAACCGCGTACATATCCTTTTTGTTTAATCTGTACACAGATATTAATGTAAACAAAAACAATGCTTTTAATTGAATTAACAGCAAACACCTGCTAACCTAAAGGTACGAACTGTTTTCCCCTGCTTCCGCTCCTTAATGCTAAGCTAGGCTAATGGCCTCCCACCTCCAGCTATATTCATAACACACAGGCATGAGAGTGAGATCAATATTCTCCTGTAATAATGAAAAGTAATGTCATTTACACAGTAACATCTGTCTAAAATTTGCTAACATTAGCTAATGCTAGCCACCGTAAACTACTGACCATACAAAACCATAGTGTAATAAACTGAACAGTGACTTTTATTCCATATCAGCTCATTTCTATTTTTATATTAATGCACTGTTTGAGTTTTGTATTTCCAGCACCATTGTAAATGAGAATCCCTCCTCCTCCTCCTGATGATGATGATGGTGATAATTCTTGGATTAAAGGCAGATTATGTCTGGATTATATCACCTCAGATGTGGTTATTTCCACCATGGCAGCAGGAATTAAATTGTGTTTGATATGTGCAGATTAGGTGTGAACTGATCCTGCTGTGTAATCTCTGTGTTCTTCCTGTTGAGGCTGGGCATCAAACATCAAGATATAAATCAGGAATATACAGAAATAAAGTCACACATATATACTTCAGTAGATAATTTACTAAAACAGTTGCTCACTGCAGTTTTTTTATTCACCAAACAGGAGGAAACAGTGAATTCGTCTTGGACTATTTTTAGCGGTGGATGAATCCACATTTTGTGCTCTGGGGAGTGTTTCGTGCATTTGTGGTAATGAAGGCTCATTGATGTATTTTTATTCGTTTTTGGAAAACAATGGAGCTCTATGGCACAGAGCAACAGGATCCTGTGTATCACACACGTTATTAGTCTTTTCATGAGAAAAAGACTAAAATGAAAATCAGTTTATGATCAGAATTATCCTTTAAATGGAAAAAAAAGGTTTTGATTTCTCAAAGTAAAGTATTATTTTGCCATAATATCAAAACTCAGGTATCAGCAGTAATATTGACATATTTTAAATTATCATAACATCTTTTGAAACAAATTAAATTTAAAAAGCAGGTTTGTGAGAGAGGGAATCTGTCCTCTGATGACCAAGAAACATATTGATTTTAACGACCCTATGACCTTTCCATACCTCCGCTGTTTATTCTGTAATTCACCCAGTGCAACGTTGAGTCTGACAGCTACAGGCCAATTATTGCACCTTGGAAATGTCGGCTGTTTTCTTTTGGTTGTTTTCATCTTTGTGGAACAGCACAGGATCACATCACTCAAAAGATAATCAGCATAACACTCATTTACTGCAGTGAGGTAATTTTTTTGGTCTCAAGAAAGCAAACTTTATGTTTTATTTGAAAAGAAATTGCCTTTTAAACGGCGATAAACTCAGGTTAAATGTTTCTGTTATTGTATGTGAGCGTTCGAAGTGGTAAATCACATCTAGAAGTGACTGAAATACAGATTCTCTGCTTAAATTCCTCTGGGCTCACAGGAAATAGAGCTGTTGTTTAGAAAGTGCTGCTGCCCATCCAGTGCCTCTGCTCTCTTGTTTACAAGTGGCTGATTATGTAAGCAGTCACTCACACACACACACACACACACACACACACACACACACACACACACACACACACTCGAGCAGGAGATATTATATTATACTCTACAACCTCTTGGTTAAACCTGTTTAAAACATTGCTGGCTTTCATCTTTTATATTGTGTGATAAGGACAATTACACCTGACTTTAATTTTGAAAACTGGATGCATTAAAAGGAGACTTTCATAATAAAACCTCTGATGTGCTGACATCATTGTGTAATCTAACCAGATATTCTCTTAAAAAACATTTCCTCATATGCCGACGTTCACATTTAGTGAGAGAGCAGAAAAAGAGATGGTCTCTCAGGATTCATACTTTATAAGTTATAAAGCATTCGGGCTTATCACAGAGTCATCAAAGGGAGTATTAATGTACTACACAGAGCGGCAGGGGAAGTATGTCTACACCAAAACGTCTGGATGAATAGCTTCCTCTCTGCTGTTTATATTTCTGCTCGTACACATGCAGTCGTGTTTCATAAGCGCTCACTATCTGCAGAGAGAATCACGTCTCCTTAACTAAACTCCACTGACACATCAGTGAGTCATGCAGCCAGTCTGCACTGATATACAGATACCTGAGCAGGTGAGACAGGACATGACATTTAATCATTACACATGGAGATAATTGGGTGATATTAGTTATTTAGTTACCCATAGGGAAATATATATATATATATATGTATAATAATATATGTCCCTATATCAAGAGTGATGTTGCCATATGTGTTGACTTTGAGTGGATATATAATTAACACACATATACATCATATATGAAATATTCATAGTAAAATGTGTATATGTACATACAGTATATTAAAAATATCTACATAATGAATTTTTATATAGTATAACATGTGACCATATATGTTCACGGTGTATATATTTAATTTATGTATAATATAATAAGTTTATTAAGACAACAGAAGTATAAACATTTTATATGTTTTTTTCCATGTGTTTTTTCTTATTTCTAATTTTTAATATTAATTTTAAATTAAGGGGTCTCAGACTTTTGGTCTGTTTATAATATCAACATATATTGACAGGATATACATCTAGCTACAATATAAGCAGACATAATTAAACATTGTATAGGCTAGACATTCATGTCAACATCTGAAATGATTCCAATCGGTTTTATAAATAATTTTTATAATTTATTTTCGTTACATATGTGGATAGTAAATATATGAACATATATGACATTTGGGTTTGGGTATTGCTTTAAAAAGCTGCACATTCGTTGTTTAATGAGACATTAAATCAAGAAAATGATGAAGTGAATCGTTCTTTGGAGCCTCAGATTCAAACAATAAGCTGCATCTTCTCTCACGTCCTGGACCCTCATCGTTTCCTCAGGATCTCACTCTGTATCTTGTCTCTCTTATATTCCAGTGTCTCCGCGTCCACTGCCCCGGGTGATAATGTGGTGTCTGCACTTCTGCCCCCTCCACAGATTAACCACGCTTTTGTCGGGGGGGACAAAGCGAAGCCCCGCCCTGTTGCTGAGCTGGGGCTTTCAGCATGGCCTCTTGCCAGGGGAGGCTTTAAAAGGGTGGGGGCGCGTGGCTCCTCTCATTCTCACGGCAGGACATCCCAAGGGCATCAAAGCAAGGTGAGTCCCTGTCCCTCACCCAGCACTGCACAGCACAGCACAGCACAGCGCAGCCAGGCTACACCAGCCCCCCACACTCACACTCCAAACACCCCTAAACACAGCGGCCAGCCGGGCTCCAGCGGCCATCACTGCACCCAGTGGGTGAGATAAACAGTGGTGATGGTGGAAAATCTCCGCAGCAGCAGCAGCAGCAGCAGCAGCAGCAGCAGCAACAGGGGAGGAAATGGGCAGAGAGTGAGATAAAGAGATAGAATGGGTGGGAGAAAGTCTGGATGAGGCCTCTGGCTCCTCTAACCCTCTTCATTTTTGTGTAGGAACTATAAATAGATGCTTTCAGTTCAGGAATGATGCATTCAGACTCATTCCAGTATTCAGGCCTCATTGTTGCTGGAGCTTTTCAGCCTTTCCACAACACACACTGACGCTGCTGTACAGGCCATTTCAACCTGATGTGTAGCAGTCCGGGCTGGTTGTTTATGGAGAACAACACTTTAGCGGCTTTGTGATGAAAAGTTTACAACAGTGCGTCTCCTGCTCTGCTGTTTACTCTCAATTTAAACTTGTTCCTGCGTCAGAATCAAACAGTTCAGTATGTGCTCTCTTGTCATTGTGATCTCTCTCTCTCTCTGTTTTTCTTCTTCCTGCCAGACAAAATGACTCACCACTGCACCAAGTTCTCCGGCCACTGGAAGGTGAGTGTGTGTGCAGATGGAGGAACAGATTCATACATCACCCCACTGGAGGTCCTTTCAACCTACTCGCTCTCCCCGAGATGCGACCGGCTGCTTCTAGTGAAATGTCTCAGATGAAAAAGACACGCGATTCATCACCAGCTCCTCCGGGAGAGAGCTGCCGTTTCTCTGACAGGCAGAGAGCGGCGGAGTTAATGTAGCCCCTAGACCCTATGAGGATGTTCTGCGTGTAACAAACACAATTAACACAAGTTTATACCTTTAAAACGAAGCAGCTGAGCATGTCTCAGTGTCTGTATGTGCTGCTGTGTTTACTCGTCTGCTTCCCCCCCGTCAGATCATTGTCTTCGACGAGGAGTGCTTCCAGGGCCGTCGTCATGAGTTCACCTCTGAGTGCTGCAACGTGATGGAGTTCGGCTTCGAGACCGTGCGTTCCCTCAGAGTGGAGAGCGGAGCGTGAGTAAACACAAACACACACACACACACACACACACACACACACAGAAAACAACAGAGGATGCAGCACTGTCACTGTCACAAGCAGCAGATATTTACCGGCTCTGGCCGGTGGAGAGAGCGTAACAGGTTTTGACTTTCTCTCCCCAGCTGGGTGGGTTACGAGCATGCTTCCTACCAGGGACAGCAGTTTGTGCTGGAGAGGGGAGAGTACCCCCAGTGTGATGCCTTCGGCGGCAGCAATGCCTATCACATTGAGAGACTGACCTCCTTCAGACCCATTGCCTGTGCTGTAAGTGCAACACGGATCACCTGCCTCACCTTTCCACTCCTTCAGCTTCACAAATGTCAACATCTCTCTCGTGTCGTTGAACTTGTGTCGCTGCCGTGGACTTGACTGACTGGAAAAACAACCTATATGTATTGTTTGCTCTTTTTTTTCTGCCCTCCAGAACCACAGAGAGTGTCGTATGACTATCTTTGAGCGTGAGAACTTCCTGGGCCGTAAGGGTGAGCTTAGTGACGATTATCCCTCCCTCCAGGCCATGGGCTGGTGCAACAATGAAGTTGGCTCTCTCAGGATCCAGTCTGGAGCGTGAGTGTCCTCCAGCTACGGCAACACTCCTCCTCTCCCTCCACATTTTTTTTTTTTTTTTTATTTCCAACTCATCTATTTCTTTTTTAGCTTCCCTTCAGCAGTTCAAAAATAATCCTGGTTAGACTTTCACAACAACAGCCTGTTGCAACATCTCATGTCTTCTTCCTCCTCTCACTCTCTCTCTCTCTCTGTGATTTCTCAACAGATTTGTGTGCTACCAGTACCCTGGTTATCGTGGATACCAGTATATCATGGAGTGTGATCGTCACTGTGGGGAGTACAAACACTTCAGGGAGTTTGGCTCCCACTGCCAGACCCCTCAGATCCAGTCCATCCGCCGTATTCAGCAGTAACAACTTACTCCAAACTCCCTTTTCCCATGTGACCCTTCACCTCTGACCCCTACTACTTGCCAGTGCTGAATAAACTGTCTTTCTTAAACCTTACCGACTTCCACCATGTATCTGCTTCTCTTCTGATCAATAGATAGATAGATAGATAGATAGATAGATAGATAGATAGATAGATAGATAGAGATATAGATGAAGACATACTGTATGGTTTTATAAATTTACAATGATTTCAGGCTTAAAATTGATGGTTTTCTGATTCTTGCCATAAAAGCTAAAGCCTCTATTAATTTATAAATCCATACATGTTTTTGTCTGTTATAAACCAGCAGTTGTGCGAGGTTATAAAACTGAAACATCTCTGTGTGAGTTTGATGACTTTGCCTGAAATACGAGCTGATTTCCAGCTGGGAAAAACAGGCAGAGTCCCCGGGGCCCTGAACGCCTCGCTGTGTCAAAATGGGTCCAATAACAGGTTAATGCAGCACATGTAAAATGACTTTGTGTGGTTCTGAATTCAAACATCTGATCGGTTTACATAATGCGATGTGTTGTCTGGCAAAGACGTTAAAATGAGCTCCTACTTCATGCATTAGTTATAAAAAACCAACAGTAGAATATGCAGGATGAAAACTTTTACTTTTGAAACTTTAAGTACATTTAGCTGATAATACTTCTGTACTTTTACTTCTTAAATGAAACTGATCGTCTTCGGCTTCTGAGCTGTTGATCAAACTGAACAAGACGTCTCCTCTGACTCCCAGAAACTGAGCTGCACGATTTCTCACTAACTGCTTAATTGATTAATCAAGAAATTTATCAGCAAATTAACTGAAAAAGAAATAATTTGTTAGTTGCAGCTCTAAATGAATCGTTTCAGTTGTAATTATCACTTTAAAGGCTCAGGTCTGAGCTTTTTCTGCACCGTTTGTGTCTAAATAATTCCTGTTTTTGTCATATATCTTTCCATATGACAGGGATCAGCAGTTACAGGACAATTTCTTCAGAGGGGACACAGTTTTCAAGTACGATACAGATGCAGGAATCTACTGTATTTTGTATTTGTTACAGTATTTTCTTTAACTTTAGTTTGTTTTAGATTTGCACTGATGCAAATGTGTGTTTTCCATTTGTAAGTGAGAGCTAACAGAGCTACAGCTGAGGAGGACCAGGGATGTCACAGGAAAAGTAGTTAAACTTTTCCTTTATTTCATATTGTAATAGGCATTAAACATAGGAGTTGTAAAAATAATTTATAAATGAACCTATCAATAAATAATTAAGATAGAAAAAACTCTCAACAGTAGCTTATTTGGAAAAAAAATATGTTGTTTATGTTGTTACCTTAGAAATGCTTTGCATTAATGGGATGTTTCTGTTCGACTGCCAACTATTGTCTTTCAGATGCAAATTACTGACTATAATTAGATGTTACACGGTCACATTTATTTGGATTTCCACCTTAAATCAACAGTACGCTGTGACCTGCGGTACATTCATGAGAAACTGTTGTAAAGATTTTGATGCAAACCATAAAATGGAAAACTCCTGCTTTTCTTGGGAGTCAAATATTTGACCCCAGAGGCCTCTGTTTGCCTTCCACTGCCACATGCTGCTGTAACCTGCTGCAGGCCCCGTCCATTGCAGTGAGTGCAGGAGGAGCATTACCACTGCTGGCCAGGAAACGGCACTGCGTGTCCACCGAGACAAGCACATGCACACCCAGCTCAGTGGGGGCCATCCTATAGACAACCCATTACTGTGCAGTAATATTAATTATCAGAGAGGCTGCTGCTTCGTGACCATTCAGGTGCAATGTGAAAAGCAACTTGTTTAATACTGACACAGACTGAGAGGCCTCATTGTTTGTATGCTAAAGCCTGTATTTTTCACTCATCCATTTTAAATAGGCCTTAATGTGCCCTTCTTTATCTTTCAAGTACCCCCCCTGTGGGAAACCTCCTGTAAACAAACTGCTCCATGCTTCTGAAATTCCCAGTCGTAAATCACCACTGACAAAAAAATATGGTCTAAAATTGGAAAATGAAAAAATCCTAACTATGAAATCTGGGGAAATAACATTTGCAATGCATGCCATGTTTAAATAAAATATCAATGATAAAAATGAAGAAAATATTCTAAATACAATGGTTTTTTCCCTCTTGTCGACACCCAATGTGGTCCGGCCCCGGCCAAACAATGACCCGCTCCGTGTTTTACAAGCCTCTCCCCGCCGCAGTGGGAGGAAGTTGAACCACAAAGCAAGCAGTGCCACTGTGCTAGCAAAAAAATATATATATATAACAGAAAAATACAACCGGAGAGGGACTGGACTGAAACATGTGCCATACTGGAGCTGGAAGACGAGCAGCTTGATCGAAAGGAGCGGACGGAAACGCTTGGCACACGGCCAGCCTGGAAGCAGCGGACGAGACAACCGCGTAGCCGAGCGAGGGCTCCCCCAGCACGGATAGAGCTGGTAGACAGGAGCCGCTCGCCTCGGTTCCCCTCCCCTCCTCGCTTTTACTTCAGATATATCCACCTCGGTGCGGTCGGTTTACGACGGAACACCATCAGCACAGTGGTGTATATTTTGTTTGTTTGTTTTTTTTTTTTCTTAAACATTACCAGCAGTGATTATCATTATCGCCCGGTCTTTTTTTTTTTTTTTTAATCACAAGTCTACGGGCGGAGAGGGGAAAAGTTATCGGTTAACAGGCAAGCGAACTACCGCTGGCCAACCGAGCTCCATCACCCAGCAGCGCTCCCTCCCCCCTCCTCCACCATCAGCGTCACCATCAGCCCACAGTCAGTCGCTCTGTGCTGGGTCTCCAGGCGAGGAGGTTACCCCCCCCCACCCCGTGCAACGCTCGGGGTAACTCACCAAGCAGCTATGGATTATTTTGTGAGATTTTCTCATTGTTTTTGACTCCACCGGACTCTTGGAGACTGTGTGTGTGTGTGTGTGTGCGCGCGTGTGTGTGTTTTCTCTCTTCTTTCCCGGAGACGCTGCAGAGACTTCCCCAATACTCGCAGCCGTTAGCTTATTAAGTCCATCGCTTGTCTGAAACCGAGCCAGTGTTTCTGTTTAGTGCCCAGCTGGTGACTGTGTTTGCTACTGGCAACGAGGACATTTTTTTTTTTTTTTTTTTAGCGTCTCCTCTATCGGCTGAAACAAGCCTGAAACTAGACGCATTAGTTTGTTTGATCTCTCTATACATTATTCGTTAGTTAG
>NW_019525155.1:99054-119370 GCF_002814215.2 Seriola lalandi dorsalis
CCCGGTTATTTTATTGATTTGGTCGTCCCAGGGTCGAAAGATGGCGGACCTCGAAGCAGTACTCGCCGATGTCAGTTATTTGATGGCGATGGAGAAGAGCAAATCTACTCCAGCGGCCCGGGCGAGTAAGAAAATCATCCTGCCTGAACCCAGGTAACTACATTTTACAAAGAGCTTTTCATGTTGTGCTTGTGATTGTTTGCCTGTCAAATGCGCGCATCTATTACATGCTATGCAGCCATATATGGGAGATGGAGGCGTGCTTCCTCTCAGACCTGTGACTTACCGTAGACGCCAAGTGAAATATGACTGTAGAGCCTGAAATTTCTGCAAACATGCTGCGACTCAGTTCATGATGTCACCAAAACAACCATGCAGTGGCTCAATGTGCATGTCATGTTATACCTTAACCTCACCAAGCAGCTAACCCCCTGTTAACCTTTGAGAAAATCTTATGGAGCAGGTTGAGATGCAGCTACATGCAGAATATTTCTCATGATATTGATATTTTTTTCAAACATCACAAGGTGTTGATTCTGTCCTATCAGTGATATCTTTATGCAAATAAGTCAAGCACCTGCTGCCAGGTTTGCTTGACTGTCAGTGTGATCATAAATGTGTCTTAATGTTGCATGTGACACATATTTGAGGCTGCTGTCTCCTGTCTGTGTGAACTGTGTGAACTGTGTACTGTGTGTACTGTGTGTGTGTACTGTGGGTACTGTGGGTACTGTGTGTACGCTGTCAGCCCCTTTGATGCAGTTGCACTATCAGTATCTGCAGCTCTTGATCCAAAACCCCCTGCTCGTCCATGCTTTTTGCAAGCACCCAGCACCCGAGTAGGCCATCATACGAGACCACAGTTAAAATCACATTTAAATAATACCCCCCCCCCCTCGTCCTCCCCATCCCTTCCTCCCTCCCTCCCACCCACCCAACCAACCAACAAACATCTACACATAATTGCACATCCTTTTGTCCTTGCTATGCAGCTTGTCACAGACATGAAGACGTCTGCTCAGACCAGGGTATTCGCATGTAGCTCGCAACTTTATGGAAGAGGATGTGGTTAAAATTTGGTTATTGAGATGGTTGTTTTTCATGCACGGTTTGTAATTTCAAACAGTGCTATTTAGGTTTCAGTAAGACGATAGCCATCATGTGAAGAGCAGATCAGAACAGCACCGCTGTCAGATTCAATGTGTGCTCATCGTGTTTACATCAACCACCGTGTGCTTCACATTTATTAATCACAAAGTGAAAACTATTATCGACACACCCACACGTGTGTAAACTTAGTGGCCGTGCACGGTGATTTCACAGAGTCGATTTGAGTTAAACAAGCATAATATTTAAACCAGGAGTGATTTCGGAGGCGGTCAGCTATTTCAGTTACTTGCTGACTTGTCTTGGCAGATGAGCTGAAGCAGTGATCCAGACAGTGCCTTTTACACACGGTAATGAATATGTAGCCTGTTGATCTTTCCAACTGAAATTAGTTAATTAAAGGGTATTCTATAATACCTAATTAAACATGCAAGTCTGGATCAATTTTCATTCATAGTTTAGGAGGAAATAAATCATTCATTACCCTCTATACCTCATTTATCCATCCATCTATCATAAGACGTGGAAATGCCCTTGCCCTCCTGGCAGGTTTAAAAAAGTAATTTCACTTCCAGGCTCTCAGGCTTTGTAATGAATTCTCCCCTCTGGCACCTCTTGAGAACAGCAGCTGAGAACAGCCGATTATGTCTAACTGACAACCGTCAATATTAACTGACACGGGTTAACATCAAACCGCTCACTATGGAACATGATTATTTCTAAAATATACAATAATTCTCGCTCTGGCCTTTCCCCCCTTTTGGAGATATTCACACAACCACGCCAGGATTCTCACATATTTCAGCCCATGTGCTTCAAATTACATGAACCTAACATTACTGTTAACCTTTTGTGAATGGTTTCTTGAGTTGATGAATGTGGGTTTCCTTCCTTTGGACTGGTATTGGTTTCAGTTCATGTCTGCGTGGTGTTAAAATGAACTTGCAGAAAGTTGCTTGAGTGGTCCAATCCTTTACAGTGAACACTCAGTCACATTTAATAGTTATCCAAACAAAATTGTGTTAATGTTCCATAATATGTTCGTGAACCCTTTAGTAAATATGACTTACACTCATCTTCAATATAGACAATTAACAGTAGCTACGATAGTTCGTTAAAGGTCGAATGAGGTCTTCCAAATTAAAGCAGGATATTTTTCTTGCTCATTTGCGACTGCACTTGCATGCATTGGTTGCAAGTGCTGGATGTAAACAGTTATTCATGCTAATGACAAGACAAAGCTGCGTATTTGGTAATATTTTTGCTTGTATTTGGGGTCATATGTAATATACTGCAAAAGTGGGTTTTGAAGAGTTGTTGTGGACATCTTAAAGTATTTTTACTGCAATGAAAATGGGTTTTAATCGCCATTGTTGGGAAGCAGCAAGCTTCAGAGTTTCCGAGACAGCTTTCAAGCCCACCTAGCATCAGTGTTTCATGTTAAAATACAGGTTTTTGGTGGAACTTCGCAGCTTTACAGCAAACGTTTAAAGAAATGCTGTAAAGGGTTAATGTTTCAAAATAGAGCCAATATACTCCAGCGACAGGAAATCTGTCTTTGTAATTTCCCACATAGTGGATTTAGTTGATGTATGATGGGTCAGCTATTGACTCCACAAATCAACATTATGGACATGTGTGTGTTTTAAAGACTGTGCTCGTACAACCACAATTAGTACAGTAGGTCAGCGTTGCCATATCCCCAGATCTCATCACTGAGGTGGAGTGTCTTTGATGGGAAAGACGCAGGTTGGGAGAATTTGTCAGATTAATGACCAGAGTGCATCAGTGAGATAAAAAACTGTTTGAGGACAGGGACTTCTTGTGAGCAGCGTGAAAGAGGTTAGATATGAATGTACGTGCTGATTCAGTTGTATTTTGTGTAGCTTGTAGCTTTATTAGCATCAAGCAAAAGATCAAAACAACAGAAAAAAACCCTCCCGCTCTGTTCTCCTCATAGTTCAGGATGTACATATGAAATTTAATGTTTTGTAAATCAGATAAGTCCAACCTAAAGCTTTATCTGACTTGTGTTCTGGTGTAGAGACACAGATGTAAATCAGTTTCCTTCATCAATAGCTGTCTGTGTTAACGATCTATAACTGATCAATGAATGATTTCCTTCTTAAATAAACAATGCCCTTTTCATTGAAGAGTTTTTAACAGTTGAATCAACAAGTAAATTATTTAAATAAGAAAATAACACAAAATAATGTGAGAATGTCAGTCAGTGTGGCTGCTCTTGTGCGGCTGATTGATTTTCAACATATTAAACGATAATTTTGTGCCTCATTTCCGGTGGATGAGTTGGATGAAGATAAACTTGCTTAAAGAAAATTACTGTGTATGAAGAGGAACAAGAACAGTTATTGGGTTTTCAAATTAAGAATATGTGCATGTGCATGTGGATGGTCGTGTGAGTAATAGACTTGGTCACTTCCCTTTAACAACCACAGTCAGCTGGAGGTCCGGTGAGGTGCAGATGCTTCAATTATTTTGGGTGAACATACCTTTTATTTTGCCTTTTCGTGTCAAGTGGAAAACCACTTGCATAGTTCCCCAAGGTCTGCAGGATGTTTGATCATATCTCATCCCTATTGTGGCAACTTATCAGGAAAGGTCAACAATACATCCACAATTACATTATATAGATATTATATACATTATTATTTGAGTGAAAGCCAAAAGTTGGAGGTTACCATTCTAATGCTGAATGGAAAGCTTATGAAAACAAACATTAAAAACTTAGATCTCATAAAAAGATGAACCAAAACTAACAATGTTTGTGGCTCTAAGCTCCAAGCCCATTGGTTCCTACTGAAAATATAAATATTTAAAAACAACCTCATAAATGTATTGCTTTCATTTTTAAAGGCTAAGTAGTTTCCTTAAACAGCTGTTCATTTAAACAAATGAGGAAATGGAGCGTTTGCGAGGGACTATTTTCTGCGGTGGATTAATCCATATTTGGTTTTCTAGTGAGTATTTGGGGCAGCAGGACGGTGTGTGTGTGTGTGTGTGTGTGAGTATGTGTGAGTGACTGAGTCAAAATAAACCTCAGTGTGTGTGTTGATGGTGATGAAGGTGATGTTTTAATAGTTGTTGGAAACTGCAGCTCTAGAGGAAGAAGATATATCGGGTTGTAGATACAATACTTTAACACGATATAGTCACCGTTAATTCTGGTCTTTTTAATGGTGTTTGTTGACATAATGAATTAATTAATTAATCTGTCAAAGAAGAAATATTTAACCAACTGATCCATCAACATGTTGTTTTTTTACAAGTGAAGACCTGGGGCAAGAAACCACTTTTATTTGATCAATAAATCAGTATTAAATGCTGCTGTAGAGGTTCCTCTAAAGCCCAGGCAGTGATAGACACCCTATTGATGGGTATTGATCAGTCGTATGGATCTATAGGATGGGGCTGTTGAAGCTTCGTACACGGTGTTGAGTTGTTAGCGCTAAGTTGGTCTTGTGCTTGTGGCAACCGGGAACCTAATGAGGATCAGCTTGTTTGACGGTGTAACTGTACCACATGCTAATTGAGTTCACCGCTCCTCATTAGATGTTCAGTCATCAGAATCCATGTTGCGAAACATTGACGTTAGAAGTTAATCTGAGGATTGGCAACAGCGTGCCACCGAGGCTCAGACGGTATACAGCCGGATCCCAGCTCGAGCCTCGACTGATTAGCACATTATCAACCAGAGAAGAAGAGGTGAGATCACCTGATGTACAGTTCAGTTGACATTGATATATGGAGGACCAGAGATGTCACAGGAAAAGTCATTTCCATATTTTAAAAGCGTTAAAAATAGGAATTCTAAAAAGAATTTGTAAATAAACTATTAATTACTCAATAAATTTAAAAATGGATTTACAAAACCAGCATACAGCAACACTCATTAAATAAACCATTCATAAATACATTTATAAATTAATGAGTAAATGATAGAATTTGAAAAACTATTTGAAGAGGTATTTTAAAAATGAGAATACATTTCTGGATTCCCTCTTCAATTTCCATTTCCTTCTTCCATCTGCTTCTCCTATTCCTGTTGGCTAATCAATTAACTTATCAATTAGCTAAGTCATTTAGCTTCTCCTTTTATCCTGTCCATGACACTCTTGATCGTCAGTGATGGTAAAACCTGACTGGTTAGCTCTTCAACCAATCGGAGACCTTGTTACATCCCATGGCCAATTGGAATTGTTTGGCCTGGAAAAAAGGAAGTTATTTATTCCCATTTTTTATTTATTCATGAATTAATACATGTATTTACAAACTGATTATGAGAATATGATATGATTATGAGAGTTTTATGCTGTTTTTGTAAATCCGTTTAATTGATGGATTAATCGTTCATTTTTAAATAATATTAAACAATTCCTCATTTCCTGTGACATCACTGATCCTCCATATTGTCACCTGTGTTCATGTAGGTCATGTAGTTGCATCAGACTGAGGTGTTTCTATACAAGAGATGTCCTGCTTTTGTGAATGTGATGAATTAAGTGATTTTTCTATTAGATGTGAGCTTTGTTATTTATTGCAGGAGCTGCAGAGATAAAAGCCTCAGCTAATGGACTTGTAAAAGCATTATTACACTGCTGCCGAGGTAATCACCCGGCAATGCAAGACTTGTAGTAATATGAAGATTTACTCAAAACATGTCAGTTAGGTCATTGTTATTATTACAAAGATGCGTTCGACATAACCGGATGAAACGGTCGCATTATGTGTCTCCTGCGCAGCCTCGTCCCGCACGTCGTTATCAGGCTCGAGTGCTTCACACGGCTTCAGAGGAATGACTTTAATTTGGACAGGATTGTAAAAGATCTGAGGATAACACCCCAACAGGACAGAGGAGAGAGAGAAATGAGGGTGTGCATGGATGATATCTGTCAAACTAGTTCCTGAAAATAGCAGAACTCGATAAAAGGCCGTGGAGATTGTGTGCAAACTGACAAACTTTTTATTGTTTGCATGGGTTTAGCAGCGATAGTGTGTGTGTGAAGCTTTCAGCTGCATGCCTGCTCGTTGAAGGGGGGGGGGGGGCAGTTAAATGTGGCACTTTGGAGATAGTGTGGTGCTGCCACATTCTCGGCGGGCCAAGGCTGTGTCCTCTGGCAGAGAGGTGAGATTTTGACAGCAACACTGGAGGCAGTTGAGATGAGAGGCGTGGGGGAGGGCGGTGGGACAACCCGCTCTTATAGAGGAATCCATACAGCTGACGAGAAGTGACGAAGGCGTCCAGGAGGAGGGGATATTAAAGAAAACACACTCTGGTGGTCGTTTGAATCTCAGAAACACAAGCTCTTTAAACATCAGATGACCCGCGATGTGCTCGGTCACTGCCAGAGCAGGAAAGACTTTTCTATCTGTCTCGTTTTAGGATTTTATCAGTTGTAGTCATTATTGTTGTAAGTTACAGAATGAATCTGTTATCTGGCGTCTGTACGCTCGGTCTGAGCAAAGAAAATAAATATTCAAACTGTGACAACCTGTTCAAATTCAACATCGACTGTAAGTCTATAAACATGTCCGACAGCTTGAATTAGTTGGAATGAATTATGTCACCGTTCAAATTCCTTCAAACCTGATTGTATTGTTAGAGTGACGCCCCGCTATCAGAGTTTATGATGTGCAGTTTATCAGGGAGAGAAACACAACTCTGTGTTGTTTACATATTGTTGGAGTAGTTGGAGAATAGATGGTGTCTCTCTGTTTAGAAACACCAACAGAGTCAAGTGTTGGTTGAGAAATGAGTATTAGCTCCAGTGTTAGCCTCATTTTCCAGCCCCATGCGTTCTAGCAAGGTAGCAGTCAAGTACCAACCTTTAGCTAACAATAGCAGATAGTAAATAATAAAATCTCTCAACTGTTCAAAGCTCATTAGGACTGAAATCATGACTATTTCTTAATAATTGTACATATAGTAAGTCAATAGCCACAATAAAACCAACACAAATCAGTTAAAACTCTTACTAAAGCACATTATTAGCTTAATTTAGCATGCTACGTTAGTGGATTAACTAATGTAATGTCTGATACATTCAGTTTTTACTTAAATCTGCAGTTTACCAGAAATGTTTCATTATTATTATTAAGTGAAAAATAACACAGCAGCTAAATCTAATGCTGCATTAGAATCGGTAAATGTGTATTAGTCTGGTAGCTTAAATGCTAATTAGATATTTTACAGTGGCACAGTCAAGCCCGGGGAAAACACCTCGCTTGACCTCCATGTTTTTGTCCTATTGACTCCCGTGATGTTTTCATATTGTTTTGTAGCGCTCAGCGGGTGTGCGGTTGTCTCAGATTATCTTATGTCCGCCTTGGACGGAGCAGTGACTCACTACTGAAGGCCTAATGGGTCCGTTTGACCCCCCTCCAAGACTATTCTTCCTCAAACACTGGAAGCAGTGTTACACGCTCACAACATATATAGAGTTTTCCAGCGAGCCATTGTCGCACTTGAGTCATCACGGTTTCCTGTGACCTCCCTGAGACGCCCGTTGCCCAGTGTTTGAGCTGATTTGTCAGTATTTCACTGACTCTTTTCTGATTTGTTTTGGTTTCCCATTTTTGTCGAATCTGCAGAAGTGTGAGGAGAAAACAAAGGACGGTGTCGGCGTCGTGGTTTTCAGGATGTTATCTCGTGTTGTGATCGTGCTTTGTTGGAAGTGGGACATCAGATCAGCGTGGTGGTGGCGGCCTCTGAGCTCCCTTTTAATTATATTTCACCTCAAGAGCAAAAGCGTAATTGCCACAAAGGCAGTGTTCACAGAGCAGTGGAGGTCTTCACTGATAAGAAGTTGGTGTTTTAGTGAATTAGGACAGCCGGTGATTATTTCTGTACTCACATAATCTGGCAGTTCATCTGAAAAATAAATGTGGACGGTGCCATCGTGTTATAATCACACAAGGTGCTAAATCCTGAAAGTAACATTGATACTACCACTGCTGTTTCCAGCCAACGCTCCTCAGATAGCATTGTTTATCTGAAGAGCTTTTGTTTTAATTCTGCCCATATCCAGATGTAATATATGTACATATATTGAATTTCCATGTACGTATAAAATAAAAACACAAAAATAAAAAAATTATATATGAAACTTATTAGAAACTGGAACAATTTCATATATTGACATATATGTTCAGATCATACAAATATCCATGTTTGTTTTAGACATATGTTACATAAATATACTGTATATCCATCCCACTGCCTCTTAATATATGTTGATATTTTAGGGTCCAAGAGACTGAAACCAGTTTCCCAGAATGTGTTAAAATTAATGAGAAGTTAATTAGAAAAACATGTAGAATTTGTGATGTGTATTGTTTCAGTAAACTTGCATATTTAAATTAAATATATCATGTATATATTTTTAATATACAAATGTTACTATGAGTATTTTATATATGTTATAAACCAAAACAGTCATATATACAGAGGATGTATATCTGTGATAATATTATAGGTGACTTCACTGGTGATATAAGGACTTGTAGTCATATATTACATTTCTATACGGGTGAGAACAGACACTGGAGTTTATATGGTTTCAACAATAATAAAGACAATCTAAACTGAAACTAAAACTTCACCACTCAGTGAATTAATAGGAAATGACTCCTTGTCAGGAACATTGCTCAATTTGTTTTCTAGGCGGCTGCGTTCACACCCCCCCCTAAATCCAACGCTAGTCTGACACCAGGCAGCAGCCAGAAAAACAGGTTCCAAAGTCTGACCGGTTTTCCAGGTAAAGAGAGTAATTACATGTCAGGGGGCTTAAATAACCTGAAATAAGTGTCCCTCCCCTCTGCTGAGGTCGTGTTTGTCTCATCAGCTTTGAACTGAGCGGATGAATATAACACTGCTGATTGTGATGAAACACACCGAGGGCAAAAGTGACGATTAAAGATCAAGTTGAGTCAGAAATAAAAAGGTAACAGGTCAGACCCTCGGCGCTCAGTCCTGTGTGCGACGTTATCAACACAGTTCAATTACATGCCCACAGACACAGCTATAGAAATGTCACTGACATCCTGTTCATATGTTAAATATTTACACATCTGCATACCTGCCGTAGCGTGAAAGCGTCAGCGGCACAGTGTTGTCGCAGTGTGAGTGAGTGGAGATCAGCAGCTATAATGAAAGCGGAGCATTTGTTCAGTTCCACTCACTTGGAGAGCTGCTACTTTTCTTAATTAACTTAATTAGATCCAAAACAAAGATAATCAATGGAAAACAAGAGAGAAATGATCAGTTAACCTAGTTTGGATCCGTCACGCAGCCTGTACCCTGACCTTTTACTGCTGCACTAAAAGTGACTCAACTGAGACCTCGGCGCCGTCGTTCACACACAGATCACATGTATGTGGGTTTTGAAACCTCTTTCACCCGGAGCTCAGCGGCGTTCAGACTTTCATTACAACACTAGTATCACTTTAGTTTATTTCAGGCTAAAACGATTCTTTCAAAAGTTTGTGAAATACAGGAACGTCTCCTGAGCTGCTGCGCTGGCAGATTTTTTAAATGCAGTAATTATAATCATTTAAAACAAGTGTACCATATGAAATAAGTACGCACTGCAGGGTTACATATTGAGATTATTTTGGCAGATATTGTGATTTCAGTTGGAAAGATTTTCACTGATGAAGTGATTTTTGTTGGTTCTTGTACTAAACAATCATGTTCCTTTACGTCTGGAGAATATGATTTGAAGGCCGGGACGTCTCTGCAGCAGCACAACACTGATGGTGCTGACAATGCACAACAATGTTGACACACGTTTTAGCTTTATCAAACAAACTGCAGCTCCTGAAATTTGGATTTTGCATTTGGCCATATTGCGATTTTGATTATATTTCGATTAATTGTGCAACTCTACAGCTAAACAGACTCAGTAAAAGACCATAAAACGGTGAAAAATAAAACTTCTTTGGTCCAAAACTGATAGACATTAAATAAACTGTATTATAAGACAGAGAAATATTGTAAATTCTCACATTTGAGAAACTGAAAACATCAAATATTTGACATTTGTGCCTGAAAAGTGGCTGAAATTATTATTCGATTATCAAAATAGTTGCCACTTAATTTTTAATTGAGTAATAATTGTGCAGGTAAGGGTGTTTAAGGAGGAGTAATTAGGTCAGGTGACACTGTGTGTGTAAAGGAGGTCACCAGGAGGCGGGAGAAGAGGCTTTTAGCAGCTTATTGTAATAGTGCTGATTTTGTTGGCGAGGTAAGTAAGTTCTCATCTGACTGTGCGAACAGCTGGTTCACGCTGGAACAGATGTAATGGAGGCTGAATTATGTAACTGCAGCCAAAAGGAAGGCGCAGTGTGTGTTCTAATGGACCTTGTGTGTATCCAGTCACACAGTCGGCGTGTAGCAGGTTCCAACACGGGACGCAGCGGCGTCCCTGCAACGCCGCCGCGTCTCACTGTCGGAGTACAACGTCTCGCTCAAGGACACTTCACACTGTTTTTCTTTTCCTTCTCTTCCATGGCCGCTGACGTTACCCCAGCTCCCTCTATACCCCCCCCTCCCCCACTAACCCCCTCCCAGTCTGCCCCGGCTGAGTTTCAGCTCCAGTTTTCCATCGGTTTTGATTAATATAGCTGTTGCTGTATAAATGTTGTTGGTCTCATGCTCCTGATCTCTTTTCTTTGACACTGTTACCATCCATTTTATTGTTTTCATGTGCAGAGTTTCCCCCCAACCTTTGTGTTGACCCCCCCCCCCCTGAATGGGACCCCTGCCCATGAAGAAACCAAAAAACAAAGAGAAAACCTAAATATTTTACTTGTCATTTTCCTATTTATATGCACGTGTTTCATTTCAGCTCAGTGTGAGAGTCTCTATCATCTCTGCTCTCATTTACAGTCACATTTCTCCCCTCTGCTTCCTGTTTCACCATATGTGTGGTGTAGCCCCTCCCCACACACACCCACACACATACACACCCCCACACACACACACACACACACACACACACACACAGAGAGAGGTCGACAACTCGTTAGGTTAAGTGCTGTGAAAGCTTTCCAACAAGTCTTATAAATCCCCGTAAAACCAAAGATGCAAAGACGTCGATCTCAAACGTCTGAAAGTCAGGACGAAGTATCAGGGGTTTTTTTTTTTTGGTTTGTTTTTTGCTGACAACCTGTTTTAAAATAGGCGGTAAAGCAAAGTCAAATTTGACAAATTGCTATGGAAACAGACTTAATGAATAAACTTCAAGTGATGAAAACAGCAGATGTGTGTGGAGCGACGATGAGGAGACCGAACCTTCCTCCCACAACACATGAAACAAACACAAATGTCACATTTCCATCACACTTCCAACACTGTTTGAGGTTTGACTTCTTCTTCTGCGATGAGTTAATGGTTCCTGACTGGAGAAGGTGGAGCTGTTTACCTCCCTGCACCAGCTCCTCACATCTGCATACAGTGGTGGATGTGCATTACTTTGCATTTTCTTGCAGATTTCTCTTTTGAACAAACTGGTTCATGTCTAAAGTAGATGGATTAGTTCAGGGTGGGACTCGCTCGTGGAGGTGGGACACATTCTTCGGTGATAGCTTATCAATAGGCTGGAGCTGAGGTTGAGCAACAGGATGTATAAATCAGGATGGAGTTGAAAGTTATGGCTGGAGTTGTTACAGTGAAGCTGCGACACAGCACCGCTGGAGCTGTGGAGATCAGGCTCAGTATCACCAGCCGAATGGGCGCCGGCGCCCGGAGAGACTGTTTGTATCTGTGGACGAAGCCGCATGTGACTCTGCACTTTTGTCGATGTTTGTCTGATGTCGGGTTTTTCTCTCTGTGCGACCGAGGGGGCTGCTCGCAACCAACACCAGCGACATTCACCCACTTGCGACGGCCCAGCACTCATGAATCCTCAGCGTCACGCCAATCCCCCGTAGATAATACTGCCTTATTTATCACCATGTGCCGGCAGTCATCCTGTCACTCACACTGCATTGTCACGGCTGGAGCCTCTTTGTTTCATGTCCCCGGTCATCTGCTCCCGTAAGCTAGCGCTGATGTGTGAAGCTGCTGTTGTTACTGACTGAGGTTTTTTTCCTTCGGTAAAAATGAAAGCTGGAAACAAACGGGGGTCTGTGTGTCTCTCAGAATAACAGGGACTTTGTTTTTAGAAAGGAAAAGTTGCCGTTGAGGTTTGAAGATGGTGTTTTCTGATTCTCTCACATTTACCACCATTGTGTCTGGATGGTGTGAGATTTGCTGCACCTGTTTCCACCTCCAGCAGCTGTCTGTACAATAAACGTTATGTAGGTTCAGTGACAGCTGATATCCTCTCCTGTTTGACCTCAGCAGCCGCCACACACCGTCAGAAGCTGTACGTGTTTGTTTATGGCTAATAAAGCATGACCTTTACAGTAAATATTACCAGTGCTCTTAATGTGGCTTCTAAAGCGGTGAGGTTTCATACAAATGATTCACAGTCAGTCAGCTGCTAATGATTCAGCCGCGCTCACAAACAGGCCTCCGCTGAAAGAGGAAGTGTTTACTTCCTAGGTTCTTGTTCCTGTAGCAGCAAATATGTTGTATCCACTGTTCATTCCCACTATAAGAGTCTGCACTGGCACCGGGTTACTTTGCACAAAGCTCATTAGAGCGGGAGCACTGGTCTGCAGGGGTCTTGATTAATGAGCTCTAATTTTAGCTAACATATCGTCCTAGCTTTGGTTTTAGTGCAAGTTATTGTATAAAGAGAATATACAGCAGTGGTTCTCAACCTTTTCCATCTCACGGCTCCACTTTAAAACCTCTGAGGTTGGCGACCACGTAACAATACAGAAGCCAAATAATACGTTCTCAGAGCTGTTTATTTTAATGACGTTCAGGAGCGAACTGAAAGCTGCATTTTTCAGCAGTCGGACTTCACACTTCACGAGTTAACGTCGTAGTCTGTCAGCGACAACGTAACATTTTTTAAAATGTTTTTAAAAGATCTTTTGAAAACATTTAAAAACATTATATTTTCATTATTATTTATTTTATAATTACATCTCCGTTTCACCAGAATCGTCCTGGTTTTTTAATGATTTGTCGGCCTATAGTTTTAATGCTACTAAGACTGTTGATACGTCAGATGTGTAATTCTTCGTAGACTGTTAAACTACTTTTTTATGTGTTTACATTTTACAGGCAATGCCACAGACACCCGTTGTATTTAAATATCATTCATTGTGTACAATACAAACTCTATTGGTCGCTGAATAAATAAACCTAATCCTGTTAAGCTATTATGACTGTACTATTGTAGGCTTGAGAAATATCCAACATGTAATATCTCGATAAAGTCCAGCCCAAATATTGCAATGTGTAACATAATGTAATATAATATATTAATATTATCGTATATATTATAATATGATAATATTATTTATTATAGTAATATAATTAGATAGTTGTATTTTATATATTTATATTGTAGTATTTTATGTTACAGTTGTTTATAGATTCTATAGGTATAAGCGATGCTGCCGTTAAACATCAGATCAATTTATAATTATTTTATTTGTCACATGCCAATTAGGCAAAGCAGTGGAAGGAGGGTCGGACTCGTCAGCTGGGCAGACGGTGCAAAACTGGGGGAAAAAAAGAAGAAAATGTGATATGAAAAGAATTGCATATGGTGGGACATATTGTAATAATCAATACGGTCGAATATCAGCAGGAGCTGAGTGACTTGTACACCATTAGATTTCTAGTTTTAAGGTGCATTAAAGTCTGTGGAGATCCAATCGCACCCATTGTATTTATAATGCCACAGAAATCTGAAAACACTCAGTGTGGTGCACTAATGGACTGTGAGTGTGTTGTTGTTATGATGCGACTGTTGTGCATTAAAGCCGAACGCAGAAGTGCATCTATAGCAATCGATACACCTCAAGGCCAATTAGTGATGACGTGATTATAAAGTCGTCCTTCAGTATCAGCGCTGCGTTAGACCCTCCTCCTCCTCCTCCTGTGTTTTCCTTTTCTTTGGACCTGATTGTGGAAGCAGAAGGTGAGTGTTGATAGTATTGTTTGTCCGCTGGTGGAAATGTGTGTGTGTGTGTGTGTGTGTGTGTGTGTGTGTGTGTGTGTGTGTGTGTGTGTGTGTGTGTGTGTATCAAGATGTAAATACTGGGAAACGTATGAGCCCAGCCATAAGGAGCCAGGGGTTTTGTCCTCGCCTGCGGAGGTTGTTTGTAGGTGAAGTCCGGACACTTCCCTCTCGTGCGTGCAGGGTGCTGGTGTAGTGCTAATGGGCCCGTGGAGGGGGGGCGCTAATTGATTCATTCTCCCCACTCTCGTTCTCATTAACACCCGTTCCCTGGGAGGCTTGTATCTCTCCAGGTTCCCCCGGAGCCTCCCATGTGTCCCTCTCTCCCTCCCCGCCGCTTCACTCTCGTCTGGGGACAGGTGTCAGGGAGAGTCCCAAACCGAGGCCGGGATCACAGCCGGGAGGTGGAGGTGGAGGAGGACAGGTTGTTGCGTGTGGCTGAGTGAGATGATGCTGTATATTAACCCACTTGTTCCTCTCTCCCCCCTCCCCCCCCACCCACCTTGTGTTTGCAGCATTCGCAGCGTGATGCAGAAGTACCTGGAGGAGAGAGACGAGCTGACGTTTGACAAAATCTTCAACCAGAAAATTGGTAAGTCTCAACATCTGTATCATATTAAAGCAGCGCTCGGACACAGTAATGACATCACCGGGCTTCAGCAGTCTTCCTCTGCCGCACAGACAATATAATAAAACAACAGCTGAAATCTGATTTATTTGAATATGATCACATTCACACCAACGTGACCTCTGAGCTGCTGAGGTCATGCTCTCCATTCATACAGTAATTTAACTAAAACACAATCATCTTAAAGGCAGAATATGAACTTTTCTTCCTTTTTAAATCGTCTAAGAACGACTTTGTTCTATATGTTGTTGAGTCGTGCTCTTACTTTATGTCTCCGGATGTTTTGAAAAGAGGAATCTGTGATTTTGATCAAGCTAATGGTGCATTTCATTTACTCTTTATATCGTCAGGGTTGTGGTCGTTTACTAGAAGCTCAAAATTGACTTTTTATCCAGTTTTAAGTCACATTTTTTATGTTGCACGTTTTAGATCTTGGTCGTTTTTGACTTTTAGATTTTAACCAGACGAAGGATTTTAGTGGTTGAACGTCCGGATCTGAAGTTTTCAGAGTAAATGTCAGCGGCAGCCACTCTGAGACGAGTGGTGGTGAAACCTTATTCAGTGTTTCTACTGGGTTTAATCAGCGGGTCCGTTTGTTCTGGAAAGGAGGAGACCTGGTTAAGACAACAACTCCCATGATTCCCTGTTACTCCCCTAGTGGCTGAAAATCACACATTGTTGCTTCGAGGATTCACTTGTCGGCGTCTTTTTCGGAGCTTCCGGCCTCATTTCCTCTTAATCAGCTGATACTCTGCTCAGGGAGTTAGTGTGGAAAACCCCACCCACTGATGAAGACCATGAGAGTTGGCTGAAAGTATAGACAGACTGATATGTGTTCAAATGTTTCTAAAAAAATCAAAAATCTAATTTCAAAGAGCTGGTGAGTGTATTGAATTATTCAGTTGTGGCTTTATTGGAGCAGCTGTTAATGTACAAACATGTTAAAGTCATTTCTCTCCTCTGAACTTACACATTATCTTCTTCTTCTTCTTCTTTTGTGGTGTACACATCTTTGACTTTGCTCTACTTATTCTGCGATTTCTGTATTTTAGCATTTACCATCATTCTGTAATTGTCATTTACAGCTTCTATGACAAACGCTAACTTTACATTTAGTGGCTGTTCTCACGGATGAAGCTGCGTGGCTCTAGAAATGACGCTGTCGATGTCGGGGATGTCCAGAGAAAGAACCGTAATCACGTTGGTGATAGTCTGACTTTTCATTTAACGCCACCGGCATGTTTTTGGCTTCCAGTGAAATATCTCAACCTCTACTCGGATGTTTGGCTTCAGAAACCTGACGCAGACATTCATGTGCAGCCTCACAGAGCTGCCAGCGTAACTGTGCAACTGTCCAAAGCATTGACAAAGACGAGCGCTGCCAACTGGAGATGATATCAGCTGTAGTGAATTACATTAATCACCAAAAAACCAGGATGAAGCTTGGCTGTCGTCTGGCTGCTGCTGCTCTCTGAGACCCGGTGTTTGTGACGTAGAAGGAGCTCGACAGTCTTGTGTTGTTGTGGTTGATCTTCTTTGTACAGTGTAAAATAAGTCGTTAGTCTTCACCTGTCGCACATCTCATCTTGAATGTTAGTTGTTTTTAATGTTTGAAAGCAGAATCCAGATGAATTTGATTGGATTCACTGGATTCATTGTGTTGCTGCTAAATGGGATTTAAGCTGTGCAAATAACGTGCACCTACATCCACCATCTACCACATCGATTGCTTGTGAAGTGAGGTGTTAACTCTGTTGTTATTGGTCTCTCTGGGGTTTCTTCATTAGCGCAGCTGGTCCTGACATCCAGACCCACGAAGCCATCGATCAAACAAACTCATCGCTTTCTAAAAAAAAAAAAAATCCCTCACTTCAGTGTTGTCATGACGCAGCGTTTTAACTTCTTTTATTATGTTCTGCTGGGTCATGGAGCCGCGTGTCTCACACTGTCCCGATACCTGCTGCCACTCCTCCGTGCAGAGCTGTTGGCCGTGGTCGCGGGGGCGGCTCAGTTTGTGTTCAGTGTGTTTAGTGTCAGCGCTGTCGATCCAGCGCCGAGCGTCACGTTTCCTGCTTCCTCCTGCCCTCCAGTTGGTAGCAGCGCCTCTGTGCTGGCTCCTCCGAGTGTTTCCATTCTGAGCAGACGGGCTTCGTGCCAGAAGTTGTGGCGTACCAGGGGACCACAGCTGCCCTGCAGGCTCCTGCTTGGTTTACTTACTGTTCTAGGTCTCAGCCCCCCTCTGAGAATAGACTGCGTTAATTCTCCCGGCCTCCTTCTCTTTGTCTTCAGCTCTCCCTCCGTCAGACTTGGCGCTCTCCTTGTTTCTCTCTGTCTCTCACGTTCAGTATCATCACCTCATCCTTCCTCTTTTGTGTGTGTGTGTGTGTGAGTGTGTGAGTGTGTGTGTGGGTGTGTGGGTGTGTACATGAGACACCAGAAAGAAGCCCATGGCACCCACCGTTTGAATCCTTTATTGACAGAAGAACAATTTGCAAGAATTTGTATACTTGATTAATTGTGATTGGTTCATAAAGGGAGGGTTGTAAACAACATGGACTTTAAAGAGAGTAAAACACGGACTAGGTTTGTGCAACACTGAACGCCTTCCACAGGAAGATGTCCGCCGTTATTCGCATGTTTAAATGACATCAGCCTGGGAACTTTGTTCTGTGTAAAACATGTTTTCAGAGCAGGAAATAATGTTTTACACAGAACAAAGTCATTTAAACATGCCAATAACGGCGGACATCTTCCTGTGGAAGGCGTTCAGTGTTGCACAAACCTAGTCCGTGTCCTGGTCTGTGTGTGGTCAATGTGCAAGAACACATAGTTAAACACTGTCGTGGAACTGCTGTAAAAAACTATGTTCAATGGAAAGTAGCTAAAGCCAGTAAAGTTAATAAGCTAAGCTAAGCTAAGCTAAATGTTGCTAAATGACGGAATACTCTACTTAGCATTTTCATGACGTTGTTGCGTCATCTTTGCATCCAGCTGGTTTCAGCTCTTCATCCGTTGGCTTCTCTCCTCTCTGTCCTCACACTTACAGCTGAATTCACAGTAAAGCTGTTCTCACTGACATGTTTTTTTCTGTTTCCGTTGTCAGACAACGGAAAAACTATGAAATAGTAAATGAAACGCAGCCTCATGATGAACCAACACGTCACTGACGACTCTCTTCTACGAAAAGTAGCTAAAGGAGTCTGGAAAGTTGGCGACACTTCCTGTGAGTGTGCGTCAAGAGAAAGTTAGAGAAATGACCGGACACAGACCAAAACTCTGAAATGACTCAACAAGAGATCCTTCTTGTAAAAAGACAAATCATTTATGTTTCTTAAACTCCCCAAAACGATCAATTAGTTTATGAAATGAGTGTGAAAATCAGCAAATCCTTTAACGAAGAATCCATCAGCTAAACAGTTGATTCATTTTCTTTTTTCTCTATCAATTAATGAGCTGGAAGTTTCAGATTTAGACTGAATCTTCTCTAATGGATGATGTTTTGTCCGACCTCCTTCTCGTCCACCGTTCCCTCCCGTCAGCCGGCGCCTCCTCCCTGGTTGCTGCTGGTCATTAGTCCGAGTCTCAGGTGTCATTATCTCGTCTCCCAGAAAACACTTGTTACCGGGCGGATCAATGAGCCCGTGCCTCTGGGACATTTACATTCCAGGTGATCAACAAACAGCCGTCCTCCTCTTAACTCCCGTCATATAACAGTTTGTCACATGGAGCTGAGCAGCTGGTTTCACCTCTCTGTTGTTGATACAGATATTTCTTAATACTCATCATCAACGCTTTATTATTAATGAGCATTGATTCTCCATTGACTGCTGCACAGTGAACTTTATTCAAATGCAATAAGTGAAACGGCGTCAAAATAAAAGTTGAAGGATTACTTGTTGTCCGTTCCACAGCTGGTTAAAGAAATGAAACGTCAAACGCTGTTTTCATTTTTATTTTTGAAATCGTTGGAAAATTTTCAGTTTTAATTGTTACTTAAATATTTGGTGCATCATCGGAAGGTTTATAAAAGCTACGTTGCATTTTAATTTTCACATTTGAGATGAATATCGTCCACTGAGAATTAAATGTCAGACTGCGTCTCCATTTTTATTTTAATACGGTCTTGGAGCGGCCGCATGAATCTGTGAAAATGCAAATTGGATCATTGCATTTTCACTTAATTAACACATACAGTGCATGTGTGGAGAATTTCATTTTCATTGTAAAGTTCATATCATCACTTTGATTTAGTCCCCTACAGGCTTCCGTAGTGCGTTAACGGCAGGACTCGCTCCTTCGCCCACCGGCCTCTGTCCGCCCTGCATCACTGGTTCTTCGTGCTCGTCCTGCTCGGTTCATTAACAGAACAACAGAAAACCTCTGAGCGCAGAGGAACTGCGAGCGCCGCTCGGAGACTGTGTGAATTTGAATGGCAAATGTGTGGCTTTGCATGTCAGTAACAACAGATAACCGTCCCACGCGCTCAAAGCTCCGTGTCGCAGCCTCAGAAACACAGACGGCGACCACAAACTCAAACCTGTTACTTCTGAATCTGAAACTCGATGACCGCAAACTGTTCAATCATTCCACAGATAGATCTTGGGTTTCAATTACTTGATCTGTTTTTATTTGCATAACATTTACAAAGTAGGACCTTTCCTTTTACAACGGGACACAGAGAGACTCATTCATGCTTTAATAATCCGTCTGCTTCTATTATTGCTGTGCCCTTCAACTCATTTCAAATGCTGCAGCCGTGGTTTTGATTCAGACAAAAACTGAGCTCACAACGCACCTGTCCTTTCAGACACGGACACTGACCGCCTCCCTCTGCTAGAACTGATTTTTATTTTTTTTTTTACAGTCGAGCATGTTCATTAATTTCATCCTCAGAAAAATGGAAACGTATGATCTTTTGTCAAGTTATTGTGGCAGAAAACGAGAGAACACACTCCTGCATCTTCAGTTTGAGTCTGTGCAGGGACACGCGGGTTCACACAGGTGGTGGGTTTACCTGTGCTGGATCTCCTTCACACTGGATCCATTTCTGGTCTGGTCACGGATGAAACATGTCCGCCCTCTTCGGTCGTAGCTGTGGAGAATTGGAAGTCGATTTCAATCAACAGTTGCGGGAGCTCGGCTGTGACTTTGCTTTTGATTTTTAGTTTTCACAACAGGCTTTGTCCTTGAGCTCAACAAGCGCTGTTGACTGTCATGGCAACCAAGGTCAGGAGGACGACACCGCAGCGCCGCTGGAATTTTAATCCTGAAAGGTGGATACACAGATTTAACCAGTCAATTCTTCGAAACGGAGAGCGCTTTATTACAACAATGAAATAAAATCATTTCATATTGACGAGCAGTTTAATTGGAGAAGAACCAGTCGGACGAGTTTTCACATAAAAGGTTCCACTCTTAAAAACCCGTCCAGAGACGCTGCCCTTCACTGTCCTTGTCCGTCTATAAACTCCAGAGGCC
>NW_019525155.1:119390-137835 GCF_002814215.2 Seriola lalandi dorsalis
GGTGGGGTGTGTGGGTGCGGTTGGGGGATGGGGGGCATTTATTAGACCTTGTCACAAAGCTGAAGAAAAGTGTGCAGGAGATCCGCCTGGTCGACCACACCTGCAGCCCTGAGCGGATTCACGGCACCAGACGAGGTCGGTGTCGGGCCTGATGACCATGATGTCATGGACCTTCTGTACCAGCACACGGGCCACGGCTTCACCTTCAGCACTTATATGAAACATATTGTTGAGACTCGGAGCCGCTTCACTGACGAGTGCTGCTGTTTCATGTTTCCTGCAGGTTTAGAGATTAAAGAACACGGATCACAATCCTTTATGTGTCGGATTAAGAGATTTAAGTTTCTTTATTGTGTGGCTGTGAAGGAGAGCCGGTCCTCATTGGCTGGAAGATGTGGATTATATCACACGGTGCTGATGTAGTGCCGCTGCTCCTTGTTCAACAGTCAAAGCTGCACCCATCACTTGTAGTGACGAACCCACAGGTGATCAGCGTGTTGTTTTGGACAACTGTAGAATCTACCTGTTCAACATAATGAATGAATGAATGAATGAATGAATGAATGAATGAATGTGTAGCTGGGGCTCTATAAATTCTGGGTGACCATCAGATGTAATTTCCGCTCACTGAAAACAGTTTAAATGCATCGTGAGGCTAAAAACAGCTGTCAGGTGGATCCAGGCTTTTTTCATGATGTGATCTTTGTCATGTTCCTTTACGTCTGGAGAACATGATCTGTAGGTCGGGGCGTCTCTGTAGCACCACAACACCGATGGTATTAACCATGCACAACAATGTTGAGACACATTTTAACTTCTTATCAAAATAAATTCCAGCATCTATAGTTTGGATATTGCACTTATTTTCCAATTATACTTGGATTCATTGTGCAGCTCCGGTTCCAAGTGTCACAGAGATGCAGTAGATTGTTCCAGAACGTGAATTAACAGTTGTGTGTTTCTGGCAATTGTCCGTAGTGTAACCTCAACAGACCATCACGTGTCCTGACGAGTCGCCCTCTGTGGAGGCTGCAGCTGCGACCGGCTGCACGTCATGCATTACTTTTTAATAATAACTCCATTATCCCTCGTATTAATGCACGGCTGACTCGTGTTAATTTGCTCCTGCTTTAGGAGATTCAACGTGTGTAAACGTTCATTTAATCTTTTAAACAGCTGCAATAATAACAAGTTGAAATTCTACCTCCCTCTGTTTTTATTTATCTATTTATTATTATTATTTCTGATCCGTCTGTGATCTGATCCTGGGTCAGTATCATTCATACTAATAATACAGAGTGATAAAGGAGTGATAAAGGAGTGACCGTAGTAACGGGTGAGTGATGGAGGTTTGAGGCAGACGAAGAATCCTTGTAAAAACAGAGACTCACTGACGAGGTTATTCCAACCAGGTTTTTATTTTGATTGCATCATCCACGCCTCTGTGCCACACAGCTCGTCCTCTGTTTTCATTCCTTAGCCATTTCTTCTTCTTCTTCTTCTTCTTCTTCTTCTTCTTCATTCTTTTCTTTCCTCACCCCTCCCTCTCTCTCTCTCTCTCTCTCTCTCTGTCTCCTGTCTTTCTCTCACTCTTTGCCTTGGCATTCTCCCTCTCCATCTGTCAGACTTCTGGAATGGATGATGGAGAGTTGTGCGTTGCCTAGCAACTGCGGTTGCCATGGGAACCCAACCCGAACTGCTGCATTTTTTTTTTTTTTTTTGCGTCGTCGACTGGGGAGAAATGAAATTGATTAAAGGAGGAATAAAATAGGTGATGAAAACTGGAGAGAGGAAACGGAGAGGACGACTCTAAAGAGGGGAGCGATAAACGAGAAACCTAAAGACCATCTCTCTTTTCTTTTTTTTTCCCCCAGAATTCAGTGTTTTGTTTTTTTTGTTTTCTCTTCCTAGAGGCCAGGATGTGTGTGTCAACAGACTGTCCACGCCTCCAGTCCTTCTCACGTCTGTCCTTTTATTCATCCATCGTGATTCACACCATCCTCGCATCAAAGGAATCTGATTGCAGCCGGTTACTGGACACTACAAACTGCGCACTGAGAAAACAACAGATTATAATATGCACCGCTTCTTTTTATACAACCACCATCTTCACCTCTTAATGATAAAAATAACAACCGTAAACTTCGTTATCCCACATCTTTCCTTCACAAAATGCAGCTCAAAAATGTTTCTCAGATTAGGAGTCAGTCAATATTCAAATAAAATACAAATATGAATAATAAGTCTGCACACCTACTCAGCACAGTAATGTCAACAGCTCCAAGTCATACTACTGTGTGAGGTGTTGTTTTAACACTGCTGTGCTGTAGTGTGTCTCACACCTCCAGCGCCACTCGTTTCTGTCCCTGATCAACACGCAGTGACGAGGTAACGCAGCTCGCTCTTTGTCCAGGGATGATTCTGTTAGTTTCTTCAAACAAAATGGCTGCGTCCTCAGTGTCGGCAGAAAGCTCAGTCACCGGACGACGGTTTATGCCACGACGTGTAACTTACTACATTTAGATTAAATCGAACTCACTGCAGATTCCAAAGGATCTTGCGGCAGCAGCCAGACAGAAACTTTGCCATCTGCCAGAAATCCATCAGATCGCCCAACAACCCGATCGTTAATCGTTCAGATGATTAATCAGATGCAGCGACCCTGAAACTGAACGTCAAACCAGAGCCAATCTGGCAGAGGTCCGTACAGTGACTGCTTCCTAAAGCATGGAGCAGGTGCACAGCTGTTTGTTGTTGCCTGATGGATCCTGGATTTTAGAAAATCAATAAGGCTTTTTTTTTTTTACATTAGACACAGTTTAGTATTTTTGTGTTCATGTTTTTTTGTCCGTCAGCTGCTGAATGAACGTTGTGGTGAGATTGATCTGTCAGCTCCTTTGTCCCAGCGTCAGGTGTAAACTGTTAATCATTGTTTAGATGGAGGTAGAAGTTTCCCTGCGACAGGTGACAACTTAAAGGAAAATCCTTAATAAACCAGCTGCGATAAATCACTTAAATGCTTGAGTCATGCATCTGTTTGATTCAGTGTGATGAGCGTCCTCCATACGTAGCAGCTCTGCAGCAGTGCTGTTTCAGTGCATCAGATACGTGTTTACCGCTGGGGTTCACTGTCCCGTTCGCAGCACAGGAAACAAACACGACACACACAAGACTTTGACGCCGTCACATCTGTAACCTCAGGAAAAGGCTCTGTCACATACAGAGGTTTGGTTTGATGGTAAATGCTCCGCGTTGATTCCTTTCTCATACGAGAATGGCACCAAATGAACACGAATGAAAACGCGCGCACCTCTGCTGCGGGTTGCATTAGCACCTTTCAGAATAACACTCGTCGATCTTTGAGCGAACTGTCGGCGATTGAGTTGCATCATGGGAAACGTAGACGTCAGGTTCTACTGGGTCGGTGTTGATCTTTGTTCCCCACAGTGACGATGTCGGATCAGTGCAGTTCTCTTGTAATGTCAGTCAGGCCGTTAACGTGCAGAGCAGAGCTGCCTCTCCTCCGCTCACACACACACACACACACACACACACACACACACACACATCAGCTCTTCGCTTTGTTGCCCACTTTCCATTCTTCCTCTGACCCCCACTGTTCTCCCCATTTCTCTCTGTGTGTGTGTGTGTGTGTGTGTGTGTGTGTGTGTCCTAAACTGTCTGTTTGAACTGGTTCATATTGACAAATATGAAAGTTACTGACACGTTCACATCGTACTTGGCAAAATTCATAATTAGGATTATTTTGATCAATAATGAGATTATTATTCACTTTCTTGAACGGAAAAACTAATTTAAAAAATGTATTAAAAATGAGAGAAATAAATAAAATATTATATTATATCTAAATATATACAATTAAATATGTATTTTAAAAAATAAAATAAATAAGATCAACTGCAACACATCCACTCTGGCAGCAGCAGCTTGTTAAGAGTAAAGCTAATATCAAGCTCGACCAAAAAAATAAAATAAAAATAAAAAACAGATTTCAAAATAAAAAGCGTTTTCCACTCTTTTCATGTAAAGATATCTGAGCGTGATCTCTCAACTACATATAGAAAGTCTGTGAACCGGCAAACTGCTCAGGATGATGCACGCCTACGTACGTCGCCAGCGTCACCAGGAAGTGAGTAGGGGGATGGTTTATGTAAAGGGGGGGGGGGGGGGTTTGTTGTGAAACAGAAAATAATCATGGTTTTATCTCGATTATCTTGTTTTCGTTACCGTTTGAAGTCAAAATAATGACACAATAGAAACTTCAATTAGATTCATCGCCCTCGTTACCAACGTCTTATATCCCGTGTGACTGAGGGTGACGACCCTGAGCCTTCAGCTGCAGCCGCCATGCTGATGATTGGATGTGATGATGAAGCTACTGGAGTTAGCGCAGCGAGTTGGGTGTGTTTAAATGTGGAGCGCTGTGCTCGTTTTGCATATTGACTTCAGCCGTCCTTGTAAACACTGCGAGTTGTTCCAGGACCAGACATCCGCTCCCAGATGTGACGTTCGCAAACAAACGCAGCGGCGATGAAGTCAGAGGCCGCCGTCAAAGCTTCAGACCTGCCTCGCTAAAACACTGATAATATGATGTCGTTATCATTTAAACACTGGAAACACACGGGAGGAAAACACAACGAGGTGCAGCTGCCTCTAAATGATCCAAATAAAAAAACAAACACATTTTCAATCAAAGAAATTAAACTACAAAATCTAAATGAAACAAACAAAAAACGACAACACGGGCGGTTTCAGATCCTCCTCCACAGAGATGAATTAATATCAAAACACACTTTTATGTCCAGAATTGGGACATTAAAGTTTCTGTTTGTACGTCGACACTTACATGAATCTGTTACTGCACCTGGAAACGATCATGTGTTAGAATCTGACCTTCTGACCTCGACCCCTCCACCGTCGCTCCTCCCGTCATGTTGCCTCAAGGGGGACAGTCCTTGAACGCAGCGTTAGGGGAAAGTATGAACTGAATTAATAATTAATGTGATTAGAATTTGTTTGTGAAAGGTCAAAGGTCACTGCGACCTCACAAAACACATTTTTTGGGGAAACCAGAGAATTCAAACGCTAATTATGACCAAATACACCTAATACCTTTCCTTCATCCCTACACATTTATTGATTCCAGTTTGATCTCATAGTGTCGGTCTGCAGCCCCTCGGCACTCTGGGTATTCACTGTTGGAGGGCAGAGCGAGAGAGGAGCGGCGAGATCGGGAGAATACTTAAAATTGTTTGCTAATCCTGACGTTGTACTTGAATGAATATGTGTGACGTGCAGGACACATGCACACACACGCACACATGCACACACACACACACACGCACACACACGCACGGTGCCGGCTCTCTTCCACCAGTTAAAGGTCAGCGTATGTATAATGCAACAGAGTCATCCTCTGTCTCACGTCACCGTCCGTGAGAAGAAACCTTTTTCTCCTTTTCCAGAAATTTCTCTGTGACAAAATAAAACAAGAGGAAACCGTCAAAGACTGAAGTGCGTCTTTGAGTGAAAGGGTTAAACACACACACACACACACACACACACACACACACACACACACCCTCCCACACGCTGGTTGGATAATGAATGTTTTTACTAGAGCTGATGTTGACCCAACATATTTTTATGTGAGAATGACGTGAGTGAAAGAAACGGCAGTGAAAACGTGTTTAGGTGTGAACTTCCTGAGAGATAACATTGAAGAAAACAGACAGAAAGTGATAAGAGTAAAATACAACATGAGTGAAACATGTAGATAAGTCTGGTGGTGTTGAACCACGACTCTGTGAGCGGTCTTAAAGACTCTCCGGTCTTAAAGACTCTTGAGTCTTTAAGACCGAGTTGGTCTCATTCTTCCTGCCAGATCGACTTCTTACAGAACCTGCCAGCAGATTCCTGCTGTTTGATTTGGGTGCAGTCAGCGGTTTGAAGCTGCAATAAACATAATGAGGATAATAGCACAGTTTGAGTAATAGACCATATTCACACGGCGGCCATATTCCTCTGACGTCACGCTCACATTCTGTCACTGAGAGGACGGTGTGGTTCCGCTGTGGACCGGGTTTAAACGTCATCATCGACCAGTCTGCCCATTCGTCTCTTGACTGATCAGCCTCAGGAATGATCCTCAGTACTGGTCTGAAGTCAGACCTGTACTGAGAGTCTTCGCCCTCACCTGCTCCTGGCGGCGAGGCCAACTTTGGCCGTCATGATGGAAGACGGAGGCGGCTGTCAGAGCGAGCCAGCTCGGTATTTTTAGACGGTTCAGGTGATCTCACTAATGAGACAAAGCTCAGAGGAACTCGTGTCTGATTTGAGCTAGGTGTGTGTGTGTGTGTGTGTGTGTGTGTGTGTGTGTGTGTGTGTGTGTGTGTGTGTGTCTGTCTCTGGAAGAGGCCATTTGTTGAATTAGCTGGGCAGTGTTGAAGTGTTCAGCGATTAAGGTTAATCCTTGAGTCTTGGTGATGTAAGAACTGTCGTTTTCCCTCCGTCCCTCTCTTAATGCCTCTCTGGCACGTTTAGTCCTCGCTGTAGAAAACCTGTTAATGTGTGTGTGTGTGTGTTTTTGGGGGGGGGGGTTGTCAGTGGCACCCATTCTGCAAACAAGGGTGCCCTGTGCGCTCGGGTGTGTACATACACCATGTGTGGATGCATGTGAGCGCGTTCACTCGCATGAGCCTCGGTGTTGTCGTTGGAGCGGAGGGGAAATGATGCATCACGTCTGGAGGAGAGATAAAGCGGAGGAAAGGAAGAAGTGAGAACGGGTGATAGTAGACGCCGGGCCCAAAACAAATGGCGTCTGCTCCCCGAGCGCGCCTCCATCTGAATCCGTGAGGCCGCCGCCACTGAAGCGAAACGCTGCTTCTTAAGAAGCCGAGAAGCTCGTTTCTTTGTTTGTTCTGCGTCTGATTTCTGCAACTGAACAATCATGAATTCCCAGACAGCGACGGGCCTCGAACACGAGCCTGTTCAAACACAGACTTTGCTTCTAATTTCCTCTGTTTTATGAGCACGTTTGATCTCGTTCTGAAGGAAGAACTCCGTCTGATCTGCTGCTGCTTGAGTTGGCGGTTGATCAGGGGCTGCGGCTCCGGATTATTTCCATTATCTGTTGTTGTCTTGATTAATCGAAAACAGTAAAAAGCTGAAGGACGTGTCGTCAGATATTTGAACCAACAGTCCAAAATATAAAAAAAAAACACTGAATTTACTAAAGAAAAGACAAACTGCGACTGGGGAATGTTTATTTTTCCATCGATCAATGAGTCGATTAATTGATGATACGGACTCAACAGCTCCTCAACAATGATGCATTCAGGATCATGTACATCGGGCGAACAGCCACAGACTGTAAACACACAGGGACGCACGGCCCTGACTGAAACACTTTACCTGTCCGATCACCTCCTTTAGCTATTAGCGGATTGTAAGAAAAATTAATTGCAACTATTTTCATAATCAATTAATTGTTTTTGTCCAATGAGAAACAAAAAAATACAAAAATATTTGATGCTTCCTGTTATGTTTTTTAAGTGAGTGAATTTAAATAACTTCAGGTTTTAGACAATCAGCTGTTCTGAAAACGTCTCCCTGAGCTCTGGTAAATTATTATATTCATGTTTTTACAGACCTGACAGTTAATTGATTAATCGATAAGATAACCAGCAGATTAATTGATGATAAAAAACAGTGGTTAGCTGTAGTGGTTTCTAACTTTTCCTGTGATTTGACTGTGACGGATCAGATCAGTGACGTCAGGAGGGAGAAGCAACTCGACGATCTCTCTGTTTTTGTTATTTGTGTTTTTATTTCCAACACCTCGTTGTCAGACAGTCCACAACACGATGTCCTGCAGCACCGTCAGGAAGGTGAGAGCGGCCGACCAGACTCGTGATCCGACTTGAGGATGAGATCTTGTTAGCCGTCTATTTTTTGCTAATACCTGATGCTAATCAGGTAAAGCCACAGAGAGCGCCGTACCAACACGGGGGGAGGGGGAGGGGCCACTGAGCACCGCTGTGTGTCGGCAGCAACACGCCGCCTGGACATGTGTCCGCTGAGCTCGTCTCTGTCTCTGTCCTCTCCATCTCGGTGTGAACGTGGAGTCAGGGCCTCGCCTCCTGTCCAGCAGCTCAGTCTACTGCACAAGTCTGTCTCCTCACCACTGCACGCATATAGCCCGTAACCATGGAGGTAATTTCCATGGCGATGGCGCGTCTCATCTCTGCAAGCAAAACGTGGATGCATTTTTATTCCCCCCCTCCCCTCCCCTCCCCTCCTCTTCCTCAGATAATGTTTCACAGAGTGTGGATTTGACGACACGTTGTGAGATTTTTATCCATTGTTGGTGCATTTGAGTGCGACACCGAGTGTGTCATCTTCAGCCAGTAACGCCCGGTGCCATTTTCTGTAATTATGAGTGTGTGTGTGTGTGTGTGTGTGTGTGTGTGTGTGTGTGTGTGTGTGTGTGTGTGTGTGTGGCTCAGAATCAGCTGCTGTAGCCGCCCTAATAAGAACAAGACAACCTCAATCCGTTATTAAGGCTAATACAGTAAATGAAGCTGCCCCTCTTTCATGTTTGTGTGTGTTAGAGTTGTTTACTTCAGTGTGTGTGTGTGTGTGTGTGTGTGTGTGTGTGTGTGTGTGTGTGTGTGGGCCGTCCACCAGTGTAATATCACCTAATGTAGGCTACACTATTGTCTCACTTTATCAACAGACAGAATAGACAGAATATTTACCTGCAAATATTCTGATAAATAATAGTTTTAGTCCAGATATTTTCTGCTTCCAGCGTCTCGTGTTTGGATTCGATTATTTTCTTTGTCACATACGATACTGAACAGATTCTTTTTGAGTCGGTGAGAAGCCCCAATGTTTTTCTGAAGATTTAATACTTTTTGTTGTTGTCTCCTTAGATCTTTTTCTTCACCTAACTTTAAATGTTTTGCAGCCTGGAGTAGCCACGCTGCAAAATCAAGTGTTTCTGATGCTCACTGTCTGTTTCTAGTTTGATTCAGTCACTTTTCCACTGTGGACACTGACACCCTCCACACCGGCTTAGATTTACGACATAGTGTGGAAGTGGGACACAGAATCATTTTATTACAGTAAGATCCAAACTTATTTTATTTTATTAAAATCTATTAATGTTGCAGAAACATTTAACCAGTGATGTTGGTCAGTAATTTATTTATACAGACAAAAGACTGTAGTTTACTGTTTAACCCGTTGACCAGTTTGCGTCACGGTCAGGTTTGGTTTATATTGGATTTTACTGGAATAATAGCCTGAAAATACTACGGCCCATTCTGTTTGTTCTGAGGAGAATCAATTCTGAATCCCAGGAGCCCCGAAGATTTTATTTTAATATCTTCAGGCCCTCTTCCACTGGTCAAAAAACCCGCTCCGACCCACTCATATCAGGCTTTTGTCTGCAATGGAAAAGGGTAAAACCGCATTCACTCCCAGGTCAAATGACTCTGCAGTAACCACTGTAAACACCTGTCACCTGTTAAATGAAAGAGTGAAGCCGCAGCCCTGAAATAAGTTTCAAAAACACACGATCACCGATCGAAGCGCCTCGCACGGAGGCTCTGACACTTTCACAGGAGCAACAACCCGAAGATCAGACGCCACAGATCTGTCTGACCAGTTTGCACGAAGGCTAGCAGCTCACTGTTTGTCGTGTGTGTGTGTGTGTGTGTGTGTGTGTGTGTGTGTGTGTGTGTGTGTGTGTGTGTGTGTGTGTGTGTGTGTAACTGCATGTGATGACATCGGTCAGTGTGTTTTATCGGGTTTACCTGTGTTCAGAAAACCTCTGTTCTCTTGATCCACTTTGCTTTTATTTAGAAAAGTATGAGGAAGATATCCAGCATTAGTAATAACGTTCACACATCACTGACTGACGGTGAAAACGCCTCAAATATGGATCTTGGATTTCTACCAGATTTCATGGGAATGCGTCCAATAGTTGTCAAAATATTTCAGTCTGGACCGAAGTGTTGGAGCAGCAGCTCGGCCGCCGGTGCCAGCTCCTCCTACAGAACTCTACGATTTTATCACTGGCGTGGAGTTCACTGATGAAGCAGCTGAGTGTTTGTAAAACAATAAAACAGTGAACAGGTTCAGGTCGTCTCTCCTCACCGCGTCTCCTCTCTCTCTCTGTGTGTCCTCCAGGCTTCCTGCTGTTCAAGGACTTCTGTATGAACGAGATCGACGAGGCCGTGCCGCAGCTCAAGTTCTACGAAGAAGTAAGTCGAGCGTCAACGAGATCAGACGGCATCATGGGAGGGGTCAGAGATTACGCCTGTAATCTCGTTCATTCAGATTTAGGCTTCACTGGAGGCGATTTGCCTTGTTTTGTTGTGGCGTCTGAGATGACCGTGTGTGTGTGTGTGTGTGTGTGTGTGTGTGTGTGTGTGTGTGTGTGTGTTTCAGATTAAGGACTACGAGAAGCTGGACTCGGAGGAGGAAAGGTTGAGCCGCAGTCGGCAGATTTACGACGGCTACATCATGAAGGAGCTGCTGTCCTGTTCACATGTGAGGACGCCTCCCTCAGATCCACACTGCGTCACTGATGCACTCTGGGTCACACACACACACACACACACACACACACACACGGTGGGCAGAGGTGGAGGAGGAGTCTCTGTGATATGACTGACAGGATGTTTTTCTCTGATCTTTTTAAATGTTTGATAGTTTTACCCCCTTTTTACATGTCTACAACATGTCAGAAAAAAGTTAAAAACATCCGTCAGAGTCCAAGATGACGTCATCAAATGACATGCCTCGTGCGAGCGGCTGTGTAAAGCCTAAAGATATTCACTTTACAGTGATATAAAACAGAGTGAAGCAGCGAAGCCGCACAGCTGAGAAGCTGGAAACACAGATTTGTTTTCTGTCAATTGACTAATCTAACTAAGATTATTTCAGTGGAAATCCGCTCAGAGCTCATAGATGAATACAAGTAGAGGTGGTGTCATTTTAAGGAGGAACAAGACAAAAGGTTTTGTGAACCACCGACGTCCAAACCCAGAACATCACACTGTTTATAACAATAGAATAGAAGCAGAGTAGAAAGCCTTTATTGTCATTGTATTTAAAGTACAACTAGAAATAAATAAAGTAGAAGTGTTACTCCTGATTAATTTAAAAAGAAACACATGGAGGCTCTGAGCCTCTCTTCTGATTGGCTGACTGTTTTCTGAGTGACCCAATAAAAATATAGCAGATTTCAGGTAAAAACACTCAGAGAAACCAAATCCTGCAAGGTTTGGATGGTGGGTCCAGGTGGGCGGGGCTTGGTGACTGCTTTGTTGTGACATCACAAAGTTCCAGAAGTCCTGACGGCTGGTTTTAAGGCTCAGTTTCTGAATACAGGCTGTGTGCATTTCTCTGTGGACTGAGGCTTTGATACTTTCACAGTATTAATATAGAAGCTAGAGCTGATCTATAATCACACTACACATGGACACAGACCTTTACACTGGAGGAGCTTTGATATAAAAGGAAACACTGAGAAATGAGTCTCTTTTACATTGTTGAGGAGATTCCTCTGGTGTCAGATGAGTCAGTGTGTGAGTAATAAAGATGTTTCTCCTCACAGTGTCGTGCAGGTTGCTGCCGACTGCAGGGATGAAATCCTCTCACTGTGTTTTACACAGAGCATGTGAGCAACTGAACTTCCTGTCATTCTTTGCTCGTGTCCTTTACTCCTTCACATGAGTGGAGGCCGTTCATTAAGATCTTAAACGCAACATAACAAATACATTTTTAACTCATCGCTCCCCGGTGCCAAACACCTTTCTGTAAACGTCCTGTCGTGACTCAGGTCTGAATGATGCAGTGAGCAACGTTTCGACCACAGACACCAACTGTGTGTCTCTGTGACAAAAAGCCGCCAGATGAAACCAGCAGTGTCACAGACTCGGCGTCTGATGGGGAGCCTGAGCGTGTTGCTTAGATTTGGAACGTAGCAGAAAATGAAAATACTCAAAGAACAGGTAGCTTACAATTGTATTTGAGTACATGAACAAAGACTCATCATGTAATGAACATGAAGCAATGATGGGAAATCCTTGCTGTATAGGGTGTGTGTTGTTACCCCCCCCCCCCCCCCCCCCCCCAAACAAGTCTGCTCTGTCTCGACTCCCAGAAGCGTCTGGAACGAGTCCACCATCCAAATCCACCACAAACAACACACCACAGTGCAGCTTTTGTCCTCCTGCGAGGCAACAGTTTTGTATGTAAAGCAAAGTTAGTGTTAGCTGCTTTCTGGAGGGAGGAAGTTATTGAACACACCGCCCACACACACACACACACACACACACACACACACACACACACACACACACACACACACACACACACACAGATAAGTCCTGTAGAGGCCTCGCTGCAGTCTGACGTGCCGGTCGTGTCACAGTCAGGGACGTTCACTGAAAGCAGAAGTGAAATTACTGGTAAAGCTGCATTTTTTTTAATGATCTCTTTATTTCCTTTTCTGTGTTTCAGCCTTTCTCTAAGAAAGCGGTCGACCATGTGCAGAGTCACCTGGCAAAGAAACAGGTTCCCCCAACTCTCTTCCAGGTAAAAGCCCTTTCAACACTTACAGTACACACACACACACACACACACACACACACATATATATATACACAGAGCTCAGCCATCGTTCATGTTGTGTTCACCACAGCTTCTCCTAATGTGCTCATAATGTTATAATCTGACACAAAACAGTGAGGAATCATATGATGAGAGAAGCACAGATTATAATCTCAGCACGACAAATAGTGAGAGCTGTGGACTAATTAAAATAATGGTGTTCTCGCTTATTTTTTTGTCCTTTACACCTTCAGCTCATTCGAGGGTGTAAATTACACACACAATCATTTTCTGGGCTTATTTTTTTTTTTTTTTACACCTTCTGCACTTTCGCAAAGTGGCTGCAGGGGATTTGTGTCGGGGTGAGCTGGAAAAATGTCCCGGCACAATTTTCATATGAGTCAATATTAGTAAATAAAACGAAAAGTATGAAGTCTGTCTGTCCCTTTTGAGTTTGAATTTTCCCTTAAGATCAAAATTCCCTGTTCCACTCAGAGCGAGAAACAAGGGCAGAGAGCTACGGCGGCCCGGAGAGGTCAACGCACCGCAACCTAAAAAACACGTGCAAATATACGAAACACAAACAAATACAGAAAACATCTTCATCAGTTTGACAAATACTCGCAACACAACAGGAAGTGTTTCCGGGGGGACACTAAAAAGTGACGAACCAGGCTGAGACACGCTTGTTGTTCAGTACTTTGTGACTTTTGAAGTTAAAATCATTGAACAAGTGCGTCCCAGCCTGGTCCGTCACTTTTTATTGTCCCCCTGGAAACACTTCCTGTCGTCGTCCGTGCTGCGTCTCTGTTTTTGGTTGTGTTGTGTACATTTGCAAATCTATTTAAATAAACAAATCCTACAAAAAAAAAAAAAAACTTGTAGCAGATCATTAAATAAAAGAAAATCCTTGTAAATCTTGCAGTGTGAAATTGTTCTCCGCCAGAGAGCGGATCAATACTTTGATCAATTTAAATCTGTCTTTCTCGATCGAGCGTATCAGCCTTTGTCTTCAGATTTTGATAGATAGATAAAGATGCAGCTTGTTGCCGGGGTGGGTCTAATTGCTGGTGTCGAGACTAAGTGGTTGCGCTCTGCAAGGCGAGTTTGTTTGCGTGGTGCTCTTTAACAACGAGGCGTTTAAAAGCACTTCACATACGACACCGAGGAAAATCAGACGATGTATAAATAGGATTTTAAACGGTAGAATAAAACAGATTAAGCAGTGAAATGTCTTTAAGTAGCCTCGTCCTAACAGTGACCGCCCCTCCACAGAGTCTAAGTGTTTCCACACCACCAACATCTCGTTACCTCGTTTACCCGCAGCAGCTCTTTGTGTTGTTAATGCTGAGTCGCTGATTTCTGCTCGCACTTGAATTTTCCTCAGAGTGAGCGCTCGTCTCTGTTCGACTTTTAACAGCAAAAACATCAGCGCGTGATCCGTTTCTGCGACCTGATTGGCCGCGAACATGCAAAGAAATCATTTACTGTCGCCCAGGATGTGTTTATGTTTTCAACAGTATTTTTAAACCCCACATTTTCACATTCGTACCGCTGGTAATTAGCATCAGTCGCCAAAAGGCAACCGAGGAAAAAAACAAAAAAGAACAGAGAAAGAGAAACAAGAGACGTCTTCTTTCGGCGGTAAATCTAATCTAATCTGTGAGTAAATCTAATCAACAATTTCCTCCTTTTAAACTACAACATGGCTTTTATTCTGGATATAAAATTATCCCCAGTGACTGACTCAGAGATATTACATCAACCTGTCACTATTTCCTGTCGATTTTGTTGCTCAAACTCGTCAAAGCGTAAAAGACGTGGAACGTTCAGCGCGGGAGAAAAGAAAAGCATCAGAGGCCGTAACGCGGCGCATCTCGCCATGACGATGCACAGAAGATACATTCACATACATCTGTAAAGAATTTTTATCACGTTGTTACTGAGGCGCAGACTGAAGAGAAACGCTGTTTATGTGTCTGTCCCCCTGCAGCCATACATAGTGGAGATCTGTGACAGCTTGAGAGGGAAGATCTTCCAGAAGTTCATTGAGAGGTGAGGTGGAGGAGGAGGAGGAGGAGCAGGAGGAGGAAGGACAGGAGGAGGAGGAGGAGTTTCACTTCATTTGTTCCAGCACATCACCAGCAGATTCACATTTTCATCTTCACCTCTTTTTTCTTTCCCCCCCTTCAGTGATAAATTCACTCGTTTCTGCCAGTGGAAGAACGTGGAGCTCAACATCCATGTGAGTACGAAACTACAGTTCCCATAATGCTTTGGGGGATTTAAACAGTACAGGAGGCCGCTTCATCCGGAGGCTGCATTAGAAGACCAGTTGTGTCACAGCGGTTTCAAAGGCTCCTTCAAATGCGTAGAGAAATGCAGCATTTATTTTTTTGCCAACCATTCCCAAGATGCATTGCGTGCAGGTACTGAGAGCAAACAACGCCACCAAGACAGCCTGGGGGGGGGGGTTACACTTTTAGATGTTTATATTGAGCTGATTGAGCTGTTCGCCGCGACGAAACAGGATCTAAGTTGATTCATTAAAACAAAAACATAAAGCTACAGGATGGTGACGATGGTGATGTCATCAGGGAGGGACGGAGAGGACGTCGTGAAGACATGAGAATACAGAATAGAGCAACTCAGTGACAGATGGAGGCGGTCCGGTTGTCGAGGAAAAAAGTACTTTTAAGGGCTTCGCACATGTTGTCGTGGTTACCTGATGATTGGTGACAGCTCACGTGTTCAGCGGATGGATCAAGTGAATCAAGGGCCACATACTAGCTTTCTTTTTACAGAGCTTTCAGGAGTTGTATCATGGTCTTCATCAGCAGGTGTTTGCTGAGGTGTCACGAGCACGACGTGACCAAAGTTTCATAATTAGGTTTCATGATGAAAACTTCATGTGCTGAGTAAAAACGTCTACTGTCACGATCCGGTTCCTGAGTTTGTTCCCTCCTCCTCCAGCTGACCATGAACGACTTCAGCGTGCATCGGATCATCGGCAGGGGCGGCTTCGGGGAGGTGTACGGCTGCAGGAAGGCCGACACGGGGAAGATGTAAGAGCAGCTACACGCACGGCCGACGGGTGAGAGTGAAATTGAAAGTTCGCGCTCTGAACGTCTCTGTTGTGTCGCCGTCAGGTACGCCATGAAGTGTCTGGACAAGAAGAGGATCAAGATGAAGCAGGGGGAGACTCTAGCGCTCAACGAGAGAATCATGCTGTCGTTAGTCAGCACAGGGGTGAGTGATCCGCCGGACGTTTCACCTCTCTCACTGCGTCACACTCCCACTGCGTTTCACAGGGAAAGTTTTTACTGCACCACATTTATTTGACAGACAAAGATACGAGCGACTGCACTAGTAATTCAAATAGTGCAACGTCAGGAGCTGCAGTTCTTTTGATCAGGACAAAATGTGTCACAAAAAAAAAAAACCCACATTTTATTTCAGAGTAGATGAAGTTAAAAAAAAAGACCATTACAGCGGAAATCATGACTCATGTTGCATCACAACATCTGACAAAACTTCTGTGTTCTACTTGATATTTTACAGATGTTTTACTTTACAGTGTGACAAGTAAAACTGCTGTTTAGTGGCAGCATCACTGACACCTGAAACATGACATACAATAATATGTTTATATATTATTAACACCTGAAACATGAAATATAATAAGATAATACTTCATCACATTTGCTGAGAATATTTCTGTACTTTTAGTTGCAGTGTGTTTGCAGTAGTATTTTTACATTATGTGATTATTGATCTGTGCAACAGTTGAACTGACGGAAGTTTAAGTATTAAATACTTCAGTGCACATTTTAAGGAGAAGACTTTATTTTATGCAACTGTTTTTATTTTAAGGCAAATCTTGCTTCTTTTTTGTGACATGTAGTATTCATGTGATTTGAACTTGAAGAATAAATCACGTCCACCTGATGTAGAGAAACTCCAAACCATCATCATCATCATCATCATCATCGTTTGTGATTGTAGTTGTTGGTGGTTTGACTCCTCTCCGTGTCTCTGCAGGACTGCCCATTCATCGTGTGTATGACATACGCCTTCCACACCCCCGACAAGCTCTGCTTCATCCTCGACCTCATGAACGGTAAGGTGACCCCCCACCCCCCCACCTGCCCAGATTAAACCTCCGCCTCAGTCGGTCTGTCTGAGACAGAAAGATTGGATTACTCAGCCTGTCTCCGGCCGCTCAGCTCCCCCCTCCCCCCAGAGAATCAGAAGTTGATGGGATTTTGACCTCGGTGATGGCGCTTCGCACCGTCGCCGCCTACGTGTATGAGCCCCCCCCCCTCGTCTAATATCAGCCCTCTTTTAACTGACGACTCATTGTTAGTGTTTCCTGTAAAGGAACGGCCGGCCAGCCGCCAGTTTCTGAGCTTTATCAGCGGCTGCGCTCACTGTTTCCAGACAGCCTCACAATCAAAGCCTGAGTCACCTTTTAAAGTCAACACAGTCATCATCCTGGTGCAGTGTAAAGTGTGCGGCTGTAGGAGCTTCAGTTGAGATATAAATACAACCAGTCAATACACGTTAAGACGGAGACGCTCGGTGTGGAGGGAAGAGTCATCGGAGGCCTCCCATCGATTCTCATTTTCTCCCCCGAGAAGAATACCGCAACTTATTGATGGATATTGATTGATGTATGAAGTGTTATGAGGTCATACTGACGCGCTCTGGTTTGTGTTTGTGTGTGTGTGTGTGTGTGTGTGTGTGTGTGTGTGTGTGTGTGTGTGTGTGTGTGTGTGTGTTCAGGGGGCGACCTGCACTACCACCTGTCTCAGCACGGCGTGTTCAGTGAGAAAGAGATGCGTTTCTACGCGGCTGAAATCATCCTGGGTCTGGAGCACATGCACAACCGCTTCGTCGTCTACAGAGACCTCAAGGTAGAGCCCCCCCCACCCCCCATCACCATCAACACACACACTGTAGTTTATTTTAACTCAGTCACACACACACACACGCTGCCCTGCTGCATCAAACACTCACTAAAGAACCAAATGTATATTAATCCGCCTCTGAAAATAGTCCCTTTTTCCTCCTGTTTCCTTTATTGGGCTGAAACTAACAGTTATTTTCATTATTGATTCGTCTTCAGGTTGTTTTTTCTATTAATTGTTTAGTCTATGAAACATCTTGAGCTGGAGATGACGTCTTCAAATATTAAGTTTCCTGTTTATTTGACAAAGAAAATCTTTTGTTTTGAGAAGCTGAAATCTACAATTATAATATTAATAATATTAAATCTTTCATTTTCTTCCCCAGAATCTTTAGTCATTAACATAAACTTAAGATTCCTCTCTATATATGACTGTATTGACGACTTGAACTATACTTCGTGTTTATCTTATCCTCTGAATCTCACTGAGCTTCTTCTGATCCTCCACTTTTCTTTTCTCACCTCGTGTAAAATAAACCAATAGAAGCTGAAGAGAGAAAGAAACAGAGGTTGATTTTTATATTGTTTAAAGGTGAAACCTCTGACAGAGGAACGATGAATTAAAACCCTGAACATCACAGCGGCGTGCTGCGTGCCTCAGTCCACCCGTCCAGCACAACACCTCCACAGATGCCGTTTCAAAGCCGTAGATTCATATCAGCCATGTTTTCAACCCTCTTCTGTTTTTCCTCCAATTCCCCTGTTTGGACTGGTTGCCATAATAATAGATATATTTTGCTGGAAGTCAGGGAACAGTTTTAGGGCTTTAATAAACAGTGCAGTACGATGCAGATAATACTTTGAGGCTGAGTGTTTTGGGGGGGGGGT
>NW_019525155.1:137929-144851 GCF_002814215.2 Seriola lalandi dorsalis
GGGGGGTGAGAGTGAGTCACGGTTTTGCCAAACACTGGAGGATAACCAGGACAGGAGGCTTTCGTTTATTGCCTCTATCCACACTGAATTTTCTCCTGGTGAGCGGAAATTGTAAGTTAAGTTGTGAATTAGCGAGGTCTCCAATATTGTTTCCAATACTTATGATCTTATCTGTCCGTCAGTATCTCACTCTCTCTCTCTCTCTCTCTCTCTCTCTCTCTCTCTCTCTCTCTGTCTCTCTCTCTCTCTCTCTCTCTCTCTCTCTCTCTGTCTCTCTCTCTCTCTGTCTCTCTCTCTGTCTGTCTCTGTCTCTCTCTCTCTGTCCCTCTCTCTCTGTCTCTCTCTCTCTCTCTCTCTCTCCTTCTCTCTCTCTCTGTCTCTCATCTCTCTGTCTCTCTCTGTCTGTCTCTCTCTCTCTGTCTCTCTCTCTGTGTCTGTCTCTCTCTGTCTCTCTCTCTGTCTCTCTCTCTCTCTCTCCCTCCCTCTCTCTCTCTCTCTGTCTCTCTCTCTCTCCCTCCCTCTCTCTCTCTGCAGCCAGCTAATATCCTGTTGGATGAACACGGTCATGTTCGTATCTCCGACCTCGGCCTGGCCTGCGACTTCTCCAAGAAGAAACCCCACGCCAGCGTGTGAGTGCACCCACCTGTGTTAACGCCCGTCACTGGGTTTTTTTAAATATGCCTCTCTGCGTTTTTATCATTAAGCTGCTCACCAAAAACAAAATCATCCACATTTGTAACCCTAAGAAATGTCTCTATAAACCATTATTCTGAAAACCAAAAGGAAATTCCACATAAAAACAACAACATATGAGCATTGTTCTATCGTTTTAGAAAAGGAAATCATTCACATATGTAACCTAAAAAAAAAACACGCTTTATACAAATAATTGTTTTAGCAAATTACACATTTTCAGATTTATATTTTATATTATTCTTTAATTTAACACCAACAATAAAAAGCACATCTCCTTTTATTTGTAATGTTTTTGTCCATTAAACTGACAAACAGCTCTCGGATCATATTTACTCTCCTGTTCTGAAATAAACTCTGGTTCACGCTCTGGAGAGATTTAACTCTAAACGTTATTTAAACTAAATCATTTATTTTCACCGCATGACGATTGGAAACAATGGATTTATATGATCATGACATATTGGCTCGTTTTTGTAGGAAGATTATTGAATTAATCTTTTATTTTAAAGGTCGACCCCCCCACTTTGGATTAACTTAGTATTATATTTCTACAGAATTGCTGCTGATGTGGATATTTTTTCTTTAATATAATCAATAGCATGTTTCCATGTGAGTTTATGATCAGTCACAATAATTACATAATAATGAATAAGTCCACATGATGTGTTTCATCAGCTGTGTGTAGATGACTCATCATTTATCAGTCGACTCATACAACAAAGGAAAGAGAGAAAAAAGCAGATGTAAAAGTTTCTGTATCAGTCAATAATCAACATTTCAGATCAGCTGATCATCAGGTAGTGAGTCTGTAACTTCTGCCTGTCTCCATCAAAACAATGAAAGACTGTTTGGGAGATGTTGCCTTCTCTTCTTCTTCTCGTAAATCGCTCAGGAGGTTTTTCACCAGCAGCTGAATGATCCACAGACGTCTCGTCCTCTGCACAACAAACACACCAGGATTAAAACCAGTAGAGACTCTGAAGAAAACAGTTTCACTATTAAAATCTTTATTTCGCCAACACAGTTCAGCAGACACAGGATTCCCCCGAAGTTGAGCTGTCTGACGTTTCCTCAGCTTGTTTCTCTGATAACGTCCGACGACTAAAATCCTTCATCTGCTTCAAACAAAGAGCTGAAAAATGTGACTTCAATCTGAATAAAAGTCCATTTTGAGCTTCTTAGTGATAATAGAGGAGATGATGTCATTGACAGGCGACCAATGAAACGTTACCGAGATTAAAATCCCAGATTTCTCTGGTTGTTTTTAGACCTTTTAATGTGGAAAAGTTACAGATTATACCTTTTAATTATGCTAGCATTAGCCTCATTAATATTAATGTTGATTAGCTCCAGCTAAAAAACACCAGCAGCCGACACACAGATAAACTCAGTCTGTGTGTTGTGTTTTATAACCTCTGTTACTCGCATCAAAGCCCAGCTCTAATCTAAACTGATAATTACTGATAATTAACAGCAAATACTGTACAAATACAAATGATCATGAGCCCGTCGGTGGCGGAGGTCACGTGGTTTCCTGCAGCTAATCACTGAGTGTCACAGAAGCAGCTTCTGTAATTTCCCAGTAGCTAAAACAACAAGTTCTTCTGCCAGGGGAAATATTTTATCACCAGCCTCCTCCTGTAATATGAATCCCGGTCTAATGGCACTGCAGTGTGTGATTGTGCTCTCTTGGCTGTAAAAAAGTAATGAGTGTGTGTTTGACGTGAAGCTGTGGTGTGTTTTGCTGCAGCGGTACTCATGGTTACATGGCTCCAGAGGTTCTGCAGAAGGGGACGGCGTACGACAGCAGCGCCGACTGGTTCTCCTTAGGCTGCATGCTCTTCAAACTCCTCCGAGGGTAAACACTCAACACGGCTCTCCTCTTATCTCCTCTCTCTTCTTCTTCTTCCTCTTATTCCGTGTTCTTTACCCCCACCACGTCCTGACTTCCTGTCTGCTTTCAAACCTCTTCAGCCTCTCTGAGTAAAGCTTTGAATCTGCTTCTTCACACCTCTCGCCGTCTGTTTGGTGTGTGTTTGATCTTGTTTGTGTGCCTCTGTGTGTGTGTGTGTGTGTGTGTGTGTGTGTGTGTGTGTGTGTGTGTGTGTGTTTGTTTGTTTGTTTGTTTGATCTGGAGTGTGTAAATGCCAGAGGTCTAGGCCCAGTAGGTCAGAAATCAGGTAAAAGGGGGATGTGTGTGTGTATGTGTGTGTGAGGGTTGCCAGGTCTGAGCGAGCAGAAAAAGAGAGAGGTGTGTGTGTGTGTGTGTGTGTGTGTGTGTGTGTGTGCGGCGTGTCTTTCCATTGATGTTTGGATCAGTGTGTTTGAACACTTTAAAGAGGAGTGTGTTGGTCTTTGTTGAAAGGTTGGCCGCACGTTTCAACACTCGAATCCTCTGTGAAACCGTTCAAGAGCAAAACAAATAGTTAGTGACATGAATTCTGTTGCAAACGACGTTGAATAATTGAGCTCACACTCAGTCAGAGCTGGACAATGAATCAGGAAATGATCAATATCTTTATTCTGTCAACAGCATATTTGCTTTCTCTCTGAGGGAGAGAGAGGCTAGCAGTTTCCCCCTGCTTCCAGTCTTTATGCTAAGCTAAAGTAGCCACATCCTGACTCCACTTCTGTTCTTGAAGCTGCAGCGCTCCAGGAAGTCCAGCGTTCCCTCTCCTTTAGCTCAGTGTTTGCTCCACTGTGTTCACCAGCTGCTCTCTGACTGAGTCTGTCAGCTGTTTGCTGCCGAACAGGAAGTGGACAGTTGTTGTTTTTTTTTTTTTTTTTTTTTTTTTTTTTACAGATGTTTCTCAGAAAACAGCTGGATGTGTAATCCAAAACAATGAGCGGAAAAAAGCTAAAACGCTCAGTAGAGCTGAGATCGTCATTAAGATCGAATCCTTTCATATCACACACACAGTGGTTTAATCCAGTGTTGATATACAATATTAATAATAATAACATGAACTTTTTCGCAAATTCAATTCAATAAGCTTTATTTGCCCCCACAGGGTATTGGAGGTATGAGGCAGATAACAGCAGGATCAATGTGGAAGAGATAAATAAATATGGAACTGTTCCTTTAAGACCGTAGTGAGTTTTCTGCCTCAGTAAAATGAATCATTTTTTTAGGACGTGTTTCTTAAAGCACCGATAACGATCCCTGCATAATGTCCTGTTTAATGATACGATGGTATTTGTTCAAAAACATCATAATATCTGAGTTTTCACTTTTCCAATCGGCTTATTTTATCTACAGATTGATTCTCGATCAAATTCCTAGAAAAAAAATATTGCAAAATATGTTTTTATCACTTGTGTGACTGAAGATTTCACCCAGCTTCCTGTACATGAGCCCATACAGTGTGTTGTGCTCTTTACTGTGTGTTTTTCTTCCAAGTGTTCCCAGAGTTGAGGTCTGGTGACTGGAGTTACAGTCATGTGAGGTCAGCGCTCCTCCATCAGCTTCACTGCAGCTTTAGAGTCAAATAAACCTTTATCCACAACACTCCAGATGAAAGCGGTCGGCCTGACCACCGTGTTTACATCCAGGCCTCTTGCTCCTCTGTGTGGATTCAGATGTATCCTGGAATAAGTTCTCTGACTGCAGCCACGAAGTTCAGACTTTGATTTACTGATTAACGTCCCTCCGGTCTTCGCTCTTGAAGTCATTAAGGCTCCGGCTGAAGAATTACACTCATTGAAGATGTAGTTTGGAAGCTGCTAGTCTCTCATTAAAGCTGCCAGTTGCCATTTGATCACTTACACTAAGTGGAGTACGCTGCTCTTTGTATCTCGGATGGAGATGCTGCTCTCTCTGATAAATATGTTTGCCTGATAAGTGGGTCTCTGAAGCAGCAGCTCGCTGGAGGAGGGCCGCCTGCCCGCCTTTGTTCCGGATCAGAAACGTGTTTGTCTGTGAAGAAAATCTCTCCGTTGTAAATTCTTCAGCTCCCTTAGAAATTTCCAATTTAGCTGCGATCGTCTCTCAGGATCCAGAGGAACAATTTGGTCCCAAACTGCCTCGTGAAACTGAACCTCCTCCGACTTTATGAAAATCTGAAACACGTTGATAATTGAAGTGCTACCAGTGGACGCAGTGCTGTGAAGAGGAGGGTATGAATTTAATCACTAGCTGATGATCATTAGGACAGATTAAGATGCCTCACATGTTGATATTAATATGCAACACAAACAATGAGTTATATTTGTTCTAAGTCAGTTGTAATCATGTGGACGGATTTGTGTCTGTATTCAGAAACTGAGCCTTAAAACCAGCCGTCAGGACTTCTGTGACTTTGTGATGTCACAACAAAGCAGTCACCAAGCCCCGCCCACCTGGACCCACCATCCAAACCTTTGCAGGATTTGGTTTCTCTGAGTGTTTTTTACCTGAAATCTGCTGCTATACATCCATGGAAACACTGCAAACAGGAAGTGCTAAAAGCTAATTCAGCACATCTTTAATGGTGATAATAAAATTTAAACAAAGATAGGCTAAAAAGAAAACACAGCTAGCTAACTGTCTCCATGGCAACATTATACTTCCGTCAAACTTTCAAAATCCCTGATTCATTGTCAAGCAGCTGTAGCAGAAAACACACACGCTTTCCGCAGCTGAGATGAACAGCGTGAGGAGTGAAGCCAAGTCGCTCTCTGACCATAGTGTCCAAAAATACATTCAAATTCCCAGTTTTTCTCTCTGAAAAATCCTCAAAGCTCAGTCGGCACTGGAACCTGCAGGTGGCTCATTAGACCCAGTAAGATCTGGGTCACTTCAAATTACCATTCGTTCATTTTCGAGTGTTGTAACATTTATGAGCGCACAGCTTCACTTTTCACCCAGGAGGTGGAGTTTTGAAAGGTGTGATTGGCAGCGAGCGAGTGTGTGATTCATTCTGGATGTTTCCTGCCCTCCTTCTCATTCACCTTACCTCACCCCCTCTCCCTCCCTCCCTCCCTCCCTCTCTCTCTCTCTCCAATAATCTATAATCAGAGTGTCAGTATCTCTCTCTCTCTTCTCTCTCCTGTTCAGGCACAGTCCCTTCAGACAGCACAAGACCAAAGACAAACATGAGATTGACCGCATGACGCTCACCATGGTAAGACGTCCACACGCTCACAGAACTTTAAATGAAAATAGGTTGATGATGATTGGCGGCCGATCAATCGGGGCGTTTACCTGGAGTTAAATGGTTATGGCCGTTCACATTTTCAAAATAAAAGAAAACTAATTCCGTTGACTAAAAGCTTCAAAGTAAGAGTGCTTCATAGAAATGTAGTGGAGAGGTTCACACGAGGACGTGCAAATAAATACAGGATCTTTGAAAAGAAATAATTAACACAAGTTCCAATATAATCCACAAAAGGTTCCCTGTTCTCCTGCAGATTTATTATTCTTGGTCTTTTTCCAAATGTTTTGTCCCACGTGACCAAACAAAAAAAAAAATCTATATATAAATATAAGACTGAACCCCTTTTTTCTTAATTTTATTTATTAACTTTGATTTACAGATATGTAATTACACATATTAACGCATTGATATATGTTTATAATTAATTTTTCAACATCATTTTTGTCGCCATAAAAGCTGGAAAAGTGACGTTCAGTGTTCAAAGATACAAGATACAATAAAAGAACAATATTTGTCTTTTAAGTGAAGTGGAGTAAAAGTTATAAGTTTCTAAAAGATAATAAAAATACTTCATTACGGCCCAGCTCCTCCTGGCGTCGGAGCCTCACGCTGACCGAGGTGCGCTCAGCGGCGGCCGCATCTATTACAAGATGTTTCTGTGTAAACACGCTGTAAAGTCTTTACTTAACCCTGAGTACATGGGTTTGGCCCGTGTTTAACTTGGAGTTAATACCAAATGCACACAGATGTCCATATCCCTGTGCATACTGCTCTGTGTGTGAACAAACAGCGTGCAGATACCTGATGCACGCGTGTTAGAAAACACACACACCTGCACCTGAACCAGCCGAACTGGAGCTGCTGCCGCTCTTCGCTGCGTCTCCGTCGCTCGGCGGAGACGGATGTCTTTGTTGTGCAGGTTTTCGGGGTCGTCCTTTAGTGTCTCCGCCTGCTACCATTCAACACTCAGCTGTCTGTTTACTTTGCTGTGTCATGGGAAGACACAGGAGATGAAGCATATGACAGAAACCCGGCTTAGATAAACTGAGCCGGCGGCCAAGCTGGAAAGTTAAAGTACACCCCCCCCACCC
>NW_019525155.1:144871-148005 GCF_002814215.2 Seriola lalandi dorsalis
CCCCCCCCACCCACCCCGGGGGTCAAATGGATTTGTAGTTACATCCAGCGCAGGTGGAGTCGCAGCGTTCTGGGATCTGTTCCAGGAATTTCTTAAAAAGAGTAAATAAAGACGTCAGTTTGCACAGTTGAGTATGTTTAAATGAAGTTTGTGTGTTCTGTTGCGATGAATCGTGTGCTAGCAGGAGCAAAGTTCCTCTCTTGACTTTAAGTCTCAGTTTAACACCTGGATGAGTCTGGAAGTCGGTCACGGTCCAGTTCACAACATACTCCAGCGTGATGTGGAAACTCGAAGCCCGCAGGTCACACACACCGAGAACAGACTCCGGTGAAGTAGGAGACGTCTCGCTCCCAGCAGTTAAACATTTATTATTATTATTTACATTTATTATAATATTGAAACATGTCTTTGAATTATAGCACGATCTCTGCAAATCTTCAGACATGTTTAAAGGATGATTCTGATTTGTGAGAGTAAATAGTTTTCTCCACATTAATATCAATCAGTGATGACAACATTGGATTCACCAAAATAAAAGCTGAGTTTTGGGGTTCATCCACATGAATCACTTTCTTTGGAGGAACAGTGAAATGATTTAAAGAAAAATATATTTAACAAATGAAACTTCAGGCCTGTGTCGGTTGTTTTAAATAACATCTAGTCTCTGTACAGCTGTCAATCATTTGCGCTTGACAGCTCATGACCTGCCTCCAAACTCTGATCTGAAACTGGACAGAAACTTCCAGAGAAGACGACCTGCAGCTGTCGGCAGAGCTTCTTTCTTTCTTTTTCAAAGAGCAAAATTACACATGGCGGTGAATCCAGCTCTAGAAAACCCGAGGCCAAGAGTAAACAGTAGAGAACCAGGAAACAGTCGAGAGTTTCTTCGTCAACAGTGTTAATGAACTACAGCTGAGAAAATGTGCCGGTCACAGTCGTTGCAGCTGCTTTAGGATACGTTCACAATTTATAGGTGTTCATTTTAAAAACGCCGCCAACACACCTGAAACCACACACACACATACATGAGCGATCACGTACACTGAGCATGTGCGAACCGATGTGAAAAGTAGAAAGTACAGAAAGTACCCCAGACTTTTCAAATTAAAACACAACCCCAGAGTTTTCAAAATAAAACGAGTCCAGCAGCGTTTCCAGGAGGCGTTTCAGACGAGTAGTCGAGTCGATGTTTATTTGTTCACAACAGAAGTTATCTCAAGGCACTTTTCAGACAGAACAAGTTTAGACTTCTCTTCGTGATATTATTCACAGAGACACAACAGCTCACACAGTGAAGACGTCACGTAGCGGAGAGATGTTTTAAAGCTACAGTGCAGTCGTGTGGATATAAACTTCAGCTCACACCCGCAGCAGCTTGTTACCACCCTGTGAATGTAAGATGAAATTAAAACTAAAAGAACATTTTAATTGTCGTCCTAATGTCATTGTTAGGAGACGTACAGACTACGTCACCTCCACATCACTGTTTCTACGTTCACACCCGGCGTCCACACGACTCCAGAGTTTTCAAACCTGTTTTATTTTGAAAACTCCAGGGCTGTGTTTCAGTCCTGATGCGCAGAAGATTTACTGATGAAGAAAATAATCGTTAGTTTTCCATCTATCCGTCCAAGTGTTGCTGTTACTAATAGAGATTACGGCCAATGATGCAAAATAAGACGTGTTTGTTTTGGCTTTGACAGAACAGGAGTTACAGGATGAGTGAAGGTTTCAATACAAGAACGCTGAGGTTCGATACCCAGCGTTAATCAGAAGATATCCCGACACCCCCGGCCTCGTGTCAGACAGTATAAAGCACACAGTGTATTGACTGTGTCATTGTCTGTCAGGGGAAAACACTGTCGAGCCTTTTGATGTCACCGGTCAGATTCAGCAAACACTGGGGATGAATGGCGTCCATTGAGCCCACCCAGTGACATATCTGCTCTCACCCACCTCTCTTCCCTCTTCACAGCCAGACCTCAGCTCGGCCGCTCACTCTTTACACTGAAGAACTGTACAGGGAATTTTCTCTCTCTCTCTCTCTCTCTGACTCTCTCTGACTCTCTCTCTCTCTGTCTCTCTCTGTCTGTCTCTCTCTCTGTCTGTCTCTCTCTCTGTCTCCCTCTCTCTCTCTCTGTCTCTCTCTACCTCTGTCTCTCTGTCTGTCTTTCTCTCTCTCTGTCTCTATCTCTCTCTCCCTCCCTCTCTCTCTCTCCCTCTCTCTACCTCTCTGTCTCTCTCTCTGTCTCTCTCTCTCTGTCTCTCTCTGTCTGTCTCTCTCTCTGTCTGTCTCTCTCTCTCTCCCTCTCTCTCTCTGTCTCTCTCTACCTCTGTCTCTCTCTCTCTACCCGTCTTTCTCTCTCTATCTCTGTGTCTCTCTCTGTCTCCCTCTCTCTCTCTGTCTCTCTCTCTCTCTGTCTCTCTCTCCCTCTCTCTCTCTCTCTGTCTCTCTCTCTCTCTGTCTCTCTCTCCCTCTCTCTCTCTCTACTTCTCTCTCTGTCTCCCTCTCTCTCTCTGTCTCTCTCTCTCTCTGTCTCTCTCTCCCTCTCTCTCTCTCTCTCTACTTCCCTCTCTCTGTCTCCCTCTCTCTCTCTGTCTCTCTCTCCCTCTCTCTCTCTCTCTCTACTTCCCTCTCTCTCTCTCTGTCTCTCTCTCTGTCTCTCTCTCTCTCTGTCTCTCTCTCCCTCTCTCTCTCTCTCTACTTCTCTCTCTGTCTCCCTCTCTCTCTCTGTCTCTCTCTCTCTCCCTCTCTACTTCCCTCTCTCTCTCTCTCTCTCTCTCTCTCTCTCTCTCTCGCCGGCGGCAGCGGTGGTTGTCCATCACAGTGGATGGCGTCCAACTCTGTGTCCGTTTATGGGTTTTGTCAGGACATGAAGCGATTTGAGAGCGATAGCTTCTCCCTCCCACACACACACACACATACACACACACACACACACACACACACACACACACACCACACACACACACCACACACACTCTGGCGCTGTTTGGTTGAGCAGGACCTCTAAACAGAGAAAGTATGATCTTTCATATCACAATAAATCCAGATTAGGATTTTAATCCAGCCACTTAATCTGGTTTATCCCCTTAATCCCGGTGTGTGTGTGTGTGTGTGTGTGTGTGTGTGT
>NW_019525155.1:148025-153463 GCF_002814215.2 Seriola lalandi dorsalis
GGGGGGGGGGGCTTGCACATCAGCCCCGACCAGGCTAAAAATACGGCTCTATATGTCTATGTGTTTATTAAACATGATGAATGGTCTCATTAAATAAACACGATGGGAGCAGACTGCAGTGAAAAGGCTGAGAACTGAGCCGCCAAGACAGGAAGAGACGGATAGAGGGAGGGTTGGAGCGGATCCCGATGGATGGCACTGACAGCAGCAGAAATCAAGGGCGGAGGTGTGAGTTGAGCTGTAGTGGAGGTTTTCAGACTGGGAGGTGTCTTCCCAGGAGGCCGCAGGAGGAGAGACCGCATGAGGTCAAAGACACAGGCGCATACCGGCGTCCTCAAAACAAGTTAGTTATTAAAGTTTGGCCACTGATCCGTCCCACTTACGAAACACGGTCACCGCTCTTCAGAGTCGCCATCAGATTTTTTCACTTTTCCTCAGTGACACTTTCAGTTATCTGCACGTGTGTACGCTGCAAACAGGAAGTGCTCAAGGCTAATGCGGAACACTTGGTTGTGTAATATAAAGAGTGGGGCTGTAGATTCAGCATGACTGTCACTTCCTGATGACATCATCATCTCACAGATAAAGTTTTTCAATCAGCTTAGAAATCACTGAAAAAGTGTAACTCAGAGCTTCATTCAGATTCATCACGTTTTTAACTTTTCCTCAGCGTCACGGTGACGGTTATCTGTACATCTGTGTGTACAGTGCAAACAGGAAGTGCTGAAGGCTAATTCGGCGTCCACATGTTTGGAACTGGAACATTGCAACATCAATATATATATTTTTTAATTTTTTTATTTACATTAATAAAGTTCAGATGTTTGACCTGTGTTGACAACCTGAGGACAGACGCACAGAAAAGTCAACAGTTTAAAATGTGGGACGGGGGGGGGGGGGGGGGGCGTCCCACCGTGTTAGACCTCTTTGAAAATGTCTGTGTTGTAATAATAGTTGTGAATGATGTTGATGTATTTTCACAGTCGCCGTTCTCACTCTCCACCTCTTCGTTTTCCTCCCTCCTTCTCCTGCAGAACGTGGAGCTGCCAGACTCGTTCACTGCAGAGCTCAAAGACCTGCTGGAGGGGCTGCTACAGAGGGACGTGTCCAAGAGGCTGGGCTGCCAGGGCCGAGGGTACGACACACACACACACACACACACACACACACACTAATGAAAAGTTCACATTAATCCCCCGTCCCATACCGGCGTTGGTGTCCACAGGCGTGAGAACGAGCTCATCAATCAGACGGATTTTGTGAGATGTTCTCATTAGTGCTGAAAACACCGGGCGCCGCGGTGAAGACGGATCGAGACAGACACCGAGTGATCCGATAGACGCTGAGTTCATAACTAATTTCATCAGCGCTGTCGTTTCCCATCAGCTTAGAGCTAAAGCGGAGTGATGGATCGCTGTCTGCTCCGGCTATTTGGATAAATAGCAGGATTATGAGAGAGTTTGTCAGAGCGGAGTCGTGTGGCAAACACTGCCACCTAGTGCACAGATGAAAACAAACATGTGAAAATCCTCTCTCTCTCTCTCTCTCTCTCCCTGTCTCTCTCTCTCTCTCTCTCTCTCTCTCTCTCTCTCTCTCTCTCTCTCTCTCTCTCTCTCTCTCTCTCCCTCTCTCTCTCACTGTGTCTCTCGCTGTCTCTCTCTCTCTCTCTCTCTCTGTCTCTCTCTCTGTCTCTCTCTCTGTCTCTGTCTCTCTCTCTGTGTCTCTCTCTCTCTCTCTCTCCCCCCCTCTCTCTCCCTCTCCCTCTCTCTGTCACACACATGCAGAGCTCCAGAGGTGAAGGAGCACCAGTTTTTCAAAGGCATCGACTGGCAGCAGGTGTACCTGCAGAAGGTGAGTGAGTGTCATCGCTCAGCTTCTGATCTTTGTGCTGCAGCTCTGATTCTGTTTTCAGTCTGTGGGTTTGTTGTTTTGGTCGATCCATGTCGGACTGACTCTTATTTATGACTAATAACATTTACACAGACTGATACTGATTGATTGATTGATTGATTGATTGATTGATTGATTGATTGATTGACTTTCATGTCCGCCTCAGTGGAAATGTTTCTTCAGCCTCTTCTAAAGAAAGAACAATAAGAAACATAAAACAACAGCAACAGAAAACTGATTGATTCTTGAGAACTTGATCAAATCATCATCAGTATCTGTTGCTGATGGTTTTAATACTAATTGATCTAAATAATTTTTTTTGTAGATGTTTTTTGTCAATATGAATCATCACAGTTGTTTTGGAGGAGATGTTCAAAGTGAAAAGGCGCAGGAAGAATCGATGCTGTTGCCCAAAAGCTAACGGGGATCTTAACAAACAAACTCATCATGTGTCAGTTCGATCGAGTGAGAAGAAATAATTCATTTGTTAATTTGAATTATTAAGAATCAGTATTTGGACCTTTTTATGTGTAATTCATATAAATGTGTCACGTCATAAACACTTAACACACTAAGACATAAAGTCATGAGTTGGATGAAGATTTAAAACACGTTTGTTAGAGACGTGTAAATGTGGAGTGAGAGGAAACGTTGCGGTTTGTTTGTGCAGCAGATCAGGTTTGAAGCGACGCTGGATGGAGCTCCACCAGTCATTAGTCCACTACAGTTACAGTTGCCATGGTTACACCATCACTCCAGGGAAGCACTGCTGTGGGACTGAAGTCTTGTTTTGCTCACACTTGTCTGTTTCTGTGTTTCTGCCCCCCCCCCCTCCTCCCCTTCCTCCTCCTCCTCCTCCTCCTCCTCTTCCTCCTCCTCTAGTACTCTCCTCCTTTAATCCCTCCCCGGGGGGAGGTGAACGCCGCCGATGCTTTCGACATCGGCTCTTTTGATGAGGAGGACACCAAGGGCATCAAGGTAAACCGCTCTCACACGTCCATATGTTTACATCCACTTTCGATTAATCAATAGAATATTCAGCAGATTAATCAATAAAGAAAAGAACCATTAGTTGCATAAAAGTCCTCAGTATATGAGTCACATCAGCTGCTGCTGTCGATCGTACATCAGGACCTTCCTGCTGTTCACCATCAATATTCTACAGTTTTATATAAACGTTTCTTTTCTTTTCTTTCCGTCTTGAAACGGAGATAACTTCCTGGATTGTGTCCCGACAGGTTAATACACACCTGAGCTAAAATACATCCCTTTCTCAGGTAGTAAAATAGTTCAATCGGATATGTATCGTAGAAAAAGAAAAAAGAAAGAGGATGTTGCATTTGACTTTGTAATTACAAGTCTATTGCAGCTTGTTAAATGTTCTTAATTATCCTTTAAATAAAGAAAAAAAGAACAGGTCAATAATCTATAAGTTGATTATCAGACAATTAGACACTTTTTTGATGATTGATTACAATTATTTTAGTCATTTTCTCAACAAAAGCATCAAAAGTTTCTGTTTCCCGCTCAAATGTGAAAATCTGCAGCTTTTTCTTCGTCATATTTGACAGTGAACCGAGTCTCTGATGCTGTTATTGGATAGAACCAGTAGAAACACAGACAGGAAATGAAGGGAGAGAGAAGCGGAGTGACGGTCGGGGTCAGGTCGCCCCAAAAACAAGCAGCTTCAACGCGACGCCTCGGGGAACGAACGACGGCCTTTTCTTTCTGCTTTATTAAAAATGAAAGATGAAGAAATATTGAAAACAATCAGCAGATAAATGAATATTACAAATGTAAAAGCTGAAATCGGACGACGCAGTGAAAACAGGCGAAACCTGCTGCAGATTTAATGAATATTATTCATCAACCGCAGGTTCAAAAAATAAACTCTGCACCTGTTTGTGGTTTTTGTGTTACTTTTTTCTTTCCACTGTGAAACTAAAAACACGTCACACTGACACCAAAGCACTGATCACAGATAACCTGTTTTAATTAACGGTGAGAATCAGACGCGTGAAGCCGGTTTCCTCCGAATAAAAGAAAGCAGCGTGAAACCACCGAGTGGCAGCAGCTAAACTCTGGTTTGTTTTCTGATGTCACAAAGACGCGGCTCAGAGAAGCGCCGCTGCGTCGAGGTGGAGCTGAGCCGCAGACGCAGGTTTTAGTTTACGCTCTTCATCATCTCGCTGCAGGTGAGGGCTTCAGGGTTTCCTCCTCCGTTAACGTTAACGTGGCCTCGGTCACTCGTCCTCCTCTTCCTCCTCCGCCGCTCTGCAGAGGAGTGAAAGACGAGGAGCGTTTGTTTACATTTCCCCAGACGGCGCTCGTCGTTAACACGGGAGTAATCGTCTAAATAACATTAATGTGAGAGCGTTAAGACGGAGGACGTGCGGCTCCACTCCCCTGATGTTAATCCACTCAACAAAATGACTTTCTGTCTGCGAGAGAACAAATACACCAGTTTCTTAAAGAGACAGTGAAAGTTACACAGAGGCGGTTTCACATCTTCTTCTCTTATTGATATAAATGAGGATGAAATTTTCTCTTTCAAATGTTTTTATTGTGAAGGACAAATTGCTTTATTTTAACCATTAATAGATAAAGCCGACTCTCCGTCCTTTAACGCTGTCCGTGTCATCCGTCAGTGTTGCTGTTCATGAACTTAACAGGTTGAGCTGAATGTGATCACATGACCAGAAGTGATGAGTTAAGACCAGATGAGTCACTTTATTTATTGATCCCGGGGGGGGGGGGTGAGTTACAGTTGCTCCCTCAGCAAAGACTAGAGAACAGGAAGTAGATTATAAAGATAAAATCTAAAAATATGAACTATGTAAGACATGAGTTAAATATTGGACTTGTCTGTAGTATGAACCTGCTGCTCCGTCTCCGTGTGTTTGCCTCAGTTGCTGGACAGTGACCAGGAGCTGTACAAGAACTTCCCTCTGGTCATATCCGAGCGCTGGCAGCAGGAAGTGGCGGAGACGGTGTACGAGGCCGTCAACTCGGACACGGACAAGAGCGAGGCTCGCAAGAGAGCCAAGAACAAGCAGCTGGGCCACGAGGAGGGTAAAGAACATATGATACTGATCACAGAAACAGGCGGGGGGGGAGTCCGGCGGCCGCTCTGACCCTCTCTCTCCTTGCAGACTACGCTCTGGGTAAAGACTGCATCATGCACGGATACATGCTGAAGCTGGGGAACCCCTTCCTGACTCAGTGGCAGCGCCGATACTTCTATCTCTTCCCCAACCGTGTGGAGTGGAGGGGGGAGGGCGAGTCGCGGGTGAGTTGACCTCGCAGCACCGTGTCCGAGTGTCAGGTTGACGCGTGTCTTTCTGTCTGTCTGTCTGTCTCTCTGTCCTGCTGCCGCTCATCTGTCTGTCTGTGTATGATCACTGTCTGTCTGTCTGTCTCATCCGTCCGTCCACACTGAAGGAGAAGTGGCTAAAACATTTTAAAAAGCAGAGAGACGGGGTGAGTGTTACCACCAGGTCCCTGCAGTGTCCTCAGAGCCCCTCCCCCGCTGAGGTTTAGAGTCCAGC
>NW_019525155.1:153563-155393 GCF_002814215.2 Seriola lalandi dorsalis
TGTTCCAGTCTTGGGACCCCCCCCCCCTCCTCAACCTGCTGCTGGTAGATGAAGCTGGAGTCGTGTCCAATCAGCTGGTTAAAGTGGGAGTTCTTCTTCTGCACCTGTATTAACCCTTTGAACCCTGTCTGACATGAAAATCACTCGTCTTCTTCTCCGCGTCATAACGTCCATGAAAATGATTTTTTATTTATTATTTTTTATTTAACTCTGTTCGTCTCTGATTCGCTGCTGCTTGACACAGACGCGTTGGCTTGTTCTGAGTTTTTGTCCTTGTTGTCTTCTGTGTCCGAACTGCACTGAATTGGACGCCAGGCGCGACTTGTCATGTTTGATATGTTAACGTTCTCCTTCTTGTCTTTCAGTTAACATCAATCCCATCAACATGGTTCACATATTTTCAGAGCTCAGAGTCATTTTATCTTGATCGCCAGGTAAACTGTAGAAACTCCTCCTTCATCATTTAAACTGATCTACCTGGATACTTTACGCTTGCACGTGTTTTAATGGCCGCCACTGCAGATGACATTGTGTTGCAGCTAAAGTGAAGTGTGGGAGTGAGACAGGGTTCAAAGGGTTAACAGCTGACACTTTACCTGACTTGTGTTTGTCACCTCCGCAGCTCTGCAGTGACTCTGGTTCTCTGGGCCGGAGGTCACCCTGGGGAGCAGTAGTCCTCCAGCTTCAGCCCTCATGCATCTTTATCTGTGTGTTTCTGCCTGTCACGCTTCACCTGTGCTCACTTGTGATTGGTCGATTCTGTTCACAGCAAAACCTGCTGACGATGGAGCAGATCGTGACGGTGGAGGAGACGCAGATTAAAGACAAGAAGTGCATCCTGCTGCGCATCAAAGGAGGGAAGCAGTTTGTGCTGCAGTGTGAGGTACAGACACAAAACACAAACAGCTGATCCATTTGTTGTTGTTTTTTAACATTATTTTATTCATTTGTCTCACAGCCAATCAAAGAGCCGCAGCTCAGACTGGCAACAGGAGTGAATCAACAGGCTTGGGTTGCATCATATGAATTATCAAAACCATATTATTACCATTAACTTTATCATGGACATTCTTGTTAACATTATTATCATCAAAGGGATGAAGAAAACAAAACACACGGAAAAATATAATGATAAAGATAAATAAAATAAAATAAAATGAATATAAATAAATAAATAAAGGTCACTGTAACCTCGACCTTTGACCCCCAGCGTGTGAAGCGTCCGCTGACCCCTGTGTGTTCTTGTGTGTGCAGAGCGACCCGGAGTTCGTGCAGTGGAAGAAGGAGCTGACTGAGGCGTTCACAGAAGCTCAGAAGTTGCTGCGTCGCGCCCCCAAAGTCATCGGGAAGGGGCGGGCCGGAGTGGTGGAGCTCTCCAAACCCCCCCTCACACACCGCAATAGCAATGGCCTGTGAATACACACATTATATATATATAAATATATATACATATAAACACACAACACACACGTCTTGACACACACAGACACACACACACACACACACACACACACACACACACACACTGCAACCCACCCCCTCCCATCCTCATCAGCCACAGGACATTTGCTCTGACACCTTCCCACCGCCGCCCACGACGCCTCGCGGTGTGTGTTCACACACTGATCCCACCAGCCTCTCACTGAAAACACACGCTCCACATGACGACCAATCAGAAAGCGCGATGTAGTTTCCTTTTTTTTTTCTGCCCGTCGACGAGACGAGACGAGGAGAGACACGTTCAGGACTCAGCATGTGAAGACCCTCTGCATGAATGTGACAAGGACTGACCCCGGTCCTCTCTAGTCCTCGTCTCTCTCTCTCTCCCAC
>NW_019525155.1:155711-156181 GCF_002814215.2 Seriola lalandi dorsalis
GCGTAAAGTGCCAACATCAACATTTACTTGAGTCACCTGAGGACCTGCTCTGGTGGCAGACACGCCCCTCCACCCCCCCGGAGGGTGTTGGCGGTGGCGGTGGCGGTGGCGGTGGTGGTGGGGGGGGGTATGGTGGTTTATCATTCCAAAACAGAAAAACCGGAAGTACAAGGACCCACAGACTCTCTCAGATTGGCTCTTGTACAGCCGGTTGCCATGGAGACTGAGATTTCATTGGCTGACAAAACAGCAGCCGGTTGCCACGGGAACCATGAAGACTGGTATACCTGGGAATTGGTAACCACGGACAACGGTGTAACTATTGTGTATGAAGGCTACACTTGCAGAGAAAAATGATGATGGGGGGGGGGGTGTATATAAGAAACCCTTTCTCTGTGCATCTCCAGTGTTTTAGTGTTTGCATTATTGGCTGTCTGCCTGTCTGTGAATCTGTCCTGGCTTTAGACGAG
>NW_019525155.1:156201-159739 GCF_002814215.2 Seriola lalandi dorsalis
GGGGGGGGCAGGAGCATGACGGCTTTCAATCACTCGCAGCGCTGCTTTACCTCAGTTGGACTGTGTCAGTTTGAATATGTGCTTTCACACACACACACACACACTCACACACACACACACACACACACACTCGGCCCTGTAGGTTTACAGTTATTGTCAGTCAGCTGATTTGCAGAGAGGAAGATGATGAAGATGAAGACGAGCTGAAACTAATTAAAGGAAAAATCCACCCTCAAACACAAACAAACAAACTCTGATGCTCCAGGAGCTTCAGGTGTTTTTGGTTTTTTTTGTTGGCCTACATTTCCCAGCATGCCTCTGGACGGCCTCTAGAGAGCTTCAGCTGCATGTTGAAGCTCTTAATGAGCGAAGGGGAAAAAACGGCAGAAAAACTTCTGATGTTGAGATGAACTATTGATCAATCTGATCAATAATTAGTTCCGTCAAATAGTGAATGTTTTGATTTCTCGCAGCCTGAGGAGATGAAACCTAAAAATACTTTGTTTACAATCGCTCTTGAAAAACGACTAAAACAATTAACGAACAATCAATGAATTATTGCAGCTCTGACGTTGAGCGTTGCATTCTGGGAGTCCTGCAGGAGGATCCAGTCTGCGCCGAGACCAAATCAAATGTGATCAGATCTAAACCCGAAAAGCTCTGATGTCACTTCCTGTCAGTGTGACGTCTTCTGAGGTTTCCTTCATTTCTTCTTCTCTGGATAAATGAGGTCTGTTCCTCCAGCGTCTCGCTGCCGCTCTTTGACTCTGAAAGTTGTGGCCTTGAAGCTCCGGTGTGTTCGTGTGCCGTCAGATTTCCCAGTTTCCTGCAGGAAAAAGAAAAACACATGAACAAACATCAGCAGCGTGAACGTGTTTCAGGGTGGAGTTTTCCTCAGTCTTTTTATGATCTTACGTCTTTTTTTTTTTTTGTCTGAATGTGACACAGTTCAGATGAGGTGAAACTCTTTTTTTTTTTTAATTATTATTATTATTATTATTTGGGGTTTTTACGGTTTTGCCAGCGTCACCGCGACGGGCAGAAACGCGCACAAACGACGTGTTAACGAACACGCTGCAGCAGAGGAGGAGCGGGAAACAGGAACCAATTTACATTCATCAGTTTCAGGGTTTTTATTTCTCATGCAGTACAGTGTCCTTGTCTGTGATGTCCATGCATTTCCAGCTGTGATGTGACCTGCAGGAGGAAGACGATGATTCGGGTGCGTTGTGATCGTTTCGTTTTTTTCTTCGTAGCCTTTATGAGTCAGGGGGAGATATTATCATCTTATAGAGAAATGTTGTCACCTCTCAAGGTGTCTTTTATTTTTGTAAACCAAACTGGTTTTTATTGTTTTCATTGAAATTTATGTTGTTGCACCTTTTTAAGCCCAATGTGTTACTTAACGGTTGTTCGATGTGCCAAATAACTGTTGCTGATTGAGTGGGAACCAATGGGAAGCCACTTTCTCTGAACTTTGACCCTTCTCACTGCAGACTCGGCAACAGCCAAAATAAAAACAACAACACCAACACACACTCTCGAGTTCACACACACACACACACACACACACACACACACACACACACACACACACACTTTGCGGTGGAAGTTTTGAAGGGGACAAAACTGTGACCAAACATTTTCTGGAGAAGAAGAGGTGTGTGTGTGTGTGTGTGTGAGAGGTTCTGGATTTCCGCCACTGTTGCCATGGAGACTCTCACACACACACACACACACACACACACACACATACACACCCCCTCCAGCTCTGCTCTCCACTTGTTCCTAAAAGTTTTCTCTCACACTGTATGTATGTGACGTGAGTGTGTGTGAGCATACGTGCGCTTCATTATCGCTTTGTATGTTCATCCAGTGGACTTCTCTTCTGTTTTGTTTTTCCTCACACAGATTCTCAAACACACGCTTCAACACAAGACAATTTAAAAAGGATGGCATATAGGAAAAAAATTCAAAAGTATATATAAATATATGTGTATATGAAATGACAAAATGCTCTAGGTTTATTTAAAAGATTTAATGTAGAAAACAAAATGAAATTGTTCGGGGGAGGTCGGGGGTTTTGATGTGAGTATAATTGTTTGTGGTGAAGACTTCAGCTCGAATCTTGCACATAAAGACTTTAGATATTGTACCTGCGAGTTCCAGATGATTATTTTTGTTTAAATACCGGACTCTTTGCTCTTTCATATTTATTGCGTGTGCGGGGAGCTCTCTCGCTCCGTCTCTCCTCCACGTGTCGGAGCTCTCAGCCGAGAGCTCGCTGTAGAAAATCCTCCGATTTCCACCCATCAGAAACTCTTTGTTCTGTTTTTCATATGCCACAGACAAACACAAATACTACTGGCTTTGGGTTGTTATTATTGCCATTAAGGTTATGATAATACTGATATATAATTGATAATATTATTCAATGATTAATAGTAAATTTATTTTATTTCAATGATTTTTTGGGGTTTTTTTTGTTGTTTTTGAGACAGGTAGGAAGCTGCGTGTTGGACTGCTTGTATAAACAGTTCATGAATAAAAATCCTTTTTCCGTGTTGCCTCGTGTCACAGTTGATTTGAGTGTTTATCTGGAATATGGACAAATATTTTAATCACCAGCCGATGTTTATTTTCAATCACCACAAAATGTGACTTTTGAAGTTGACCATGAAAGATTGACCTGACTCACTGACGTTAACAATTCAAATCAAACTGAATTTGCTGGAAAATCAAATTGTTCCTGCGTCTGAGAGAAAAGAGCAACAACATTCACGACGACGTTTATCCAGCTTCACCCTGATTGAATCGTGAAGTCGACTGTGTTTGTCTTGCGGCAGACAGACTCCATTAGTCTGGTTCGGGTTTATTGATGCTTCGTCTCAACTCTTTCAGATCCTCCTGATTCTCAGCTTTTGGACTCGTTGCTGTTTTTCTGGTTTAAACCGGCTGAAGAGACAAAACGTCAGACTTCAGATCACTGATCGTTTCCCTTTTCTGACTGTCAACTTTGTCTTCTCTCTTTTTTGACCTTAACCAACTATTTCTGATGATGATGCAGATGCAGTCTCGGTGATACAGGTATCATCAAGCCACACCCACTTCCCTATGTATTCAAGTACTTTTACACTCCCACACTGCGTGTAAAAATGTTCCAACTTCTGTCTGACGTTTCCAACATAAATGATTGGTCAGTAAACGCATCCTGTGCAGTTCAGGAGTAAAATAAAACCTCTATTATTTTTATTCTGAGCAGATTTCTCCTGTAGCCTCCGTCATGTGTTTCTCAGCGTTGACCTGCTGGTGGCGCTAGAGCAGAAGTGAGCGGATGACCGCAGTCAGAGGGATTTATCCTCTGGGGAACATGAATGTCAGAGTTCATGGTGATCCATCAGTCGCTGTTTAGAGACACGGCGTTGGACTGACCGACACGCAGCGAGCTCGGCTAATAAAAAACATAACAGCACATAATAAACATATATTTCTAGGAGAAGGTGCTGCTGGTTCTCCCCCCCCCTCCCTCCTTCCCTCA
>NW_019525155.1:159957-160021 GCF_002814215.2 Seriola lalandi dorsalis
CATTAAAAAAAAAAACAGTTTTAGACTCTGTTATAAAAACCAGCTTCACCTGAGAGAGGGTCGT
>NW_019525155.1:160041-163212 GCF_002814215.2 Seriola lalandi dorsalis
CCCTCCCTCCCTCCCTCCCTCCTCCCCCCTGAGCCTGCAGATATTTATAGAGGAATCGTCTGTCAACCCTGTCCTGTTGCTTATCGGTGTGTGTGTGTGTGTCACTCTATTTCTGACTCTTGCTACATGCCCCGCTCAGTCTGTCTTGCCCACAGTGTGTGTGAGTGTGTGTTTGTGTGACGGCGGGACTCTCACAGGATTTGCCGTTAACCATCTGGATCTCTGAGACGTTTCTTTGTCATTATTTGAAGGTAAAGCCGCCGCGGTGTCTTTATGTGTGTGTGTTACTGTCCCGTGTGCACAGACAGTCCACAGATTATAATGACATTCTCCAGGTTTTATTTATAGATGATGTGGCTGAGAGACGGGCCTGACGGGGGCCTGTGTGCTACAATAACCAGGGGGTGATTGGACATTGGTTTCACACAGAATATAACACCAGCTGACGCCTCTGATTCACTGGGAGATTAGTTTTTAATGTTGATTGTTGGTTTTCATTGTGAAGTGAACAGAGAATCCTCCTGGGTCGTGAATATCTCCATTCACACGAGCTCTGTTGGTCGTTCAGGAACTGTAGTGTAACTAAAGGCTCAGGGTTTCACCTCAGGTGTGAAATTTCAATATAAACCTTTTGGATTCAGCTTCATGTGAAAACAAACTCCACAAATTTAAACTGAAAATAATTTGGGTGTCGTCGTCCCGTTTGGCAAAGTGCCTCATTCTCTAGAAACTAGTTGTGGAGTTGTTTACAGCGACTGACACAACCAGTCGCCTCATGTGCTGCTCACAGACCACATATGGGAACAAATACAATACATGTCAAATAATCAGATTACAACATCAAAATGTGTAAATAAAAACAATAATGTGAACCTCAAAACAAATAGTTTAAAGCCAACTAGAAGGTCGAATCAGGAGAAATATGGTCATATATTATTATTATTATTTTTAGAAGCCTTTCAGAAGAGGCGTTTGATTGGTTCTGAAAGACAGTATTTACAGTCCTCTAATTGGCTGGAATCAAAGGCATGGTTAAGCGTTTTTGCTACCTTGCAGAGCTCCCGAGCTGACAGACGGCTCTTTGTTATGTTACAGAAATCATTTGAAAAGGTTAGATCAGAATGAAAAATTTGATTCAAAGATTCAAAGTCCAAAGAGACAGTTTTACCTGGATTTAACACGACAGCATAAGAGTCAAAACAAATGTGATTGTTAATGATTGACTCCATGGTAACGCATAAATTAAAAACAACAAAAGACCAAGAATAGATCCCTGGGGGACACCACAGGTATTCAAGTTCTGTCACTTTGATTATACCGTCCATTTTGTAGTCAATTGATTAATTAATAACACAAAGCTCGCAGGTGAAGAAAGTGGAGGTTTAGTAGCTGAAGAGTCAGACATGTTTCTCAGGGGTTGGCGGCGACCAAATGACATAATGTAATTGTTTTCCCAGTAACATTATGTTGACAAACATAATTGTCGCCTTGGTTACGTTCACAGACAACAATGTTTTGAGTCTTTTATAAACAACTGGGAGGAGGTCGGGCTGGATGGCAGAGACAGGTTTGGACAACAAAAGCACTTTGTTTAAAGGAGCTATTTGTAAGTTTTGCTAATGCTATGTGGCTAATGTTAGCATTAGCAGCTGTTTACTTACCAGTCTAGAAGAAACGTTATAAGTTCAGCATCAAACTTTATTCCTTTATTCATCCAACAGCTGTCTCCAGAGGTGGAAACAAACGGCAATGTTAACTCTCTTATCATGTCTTTTCTCCTACTGAAGTTAGCATGCTACCCAGTTAGCCCACCTCGTCACTCTCTGCCAGAGACTCACTGTAGCATCGCAGTCTGTCCTGAAGACAGCGACGCTCAGAGAGGACGTATTATCACCTCTTGTATTATAAAGACAAAGATGGCCGAAGCTACGTTCAGCAGCAGAGAAAACTTACAAATAGCCCCTTTAAGGTTCAGGAAAGATCCTGGTTTCAGTTACATAATAATAAAAAACACTGTGATGTCTTTTTCCAGACCACGACCTTCAAAGTCCACTTTTCTGTTGCCCTGTGTTTGGTCTCCAGCAGCTCCTGAGGGAAAGATCTGGCTCTTGAGCTGCTAAATGCTCCACTATGTTCACCAGCTGCTCTCTGACTGAGTTGTGGGCTGTGAAACCAAAACTGATAGACGGATGCTAAAACGTTATGAGTTTGTCACTAGATGTGTTTCCATCCACCAGTTTTTTTTTTTCCTTTTTTAGATGCAAAAAATGTGAGTGGGAACCTCGGAATTACAAAAAAGAATCACACTTTTTATAATGCTTGTCTGAAGTGGAAAAGTTGGTGTGTCGATAAAAGAAAAATGTGACAAAGTTCAATAGAAACAGACGAAGTGAATAAATGACGTACATGAATCATATGACTAAAACTTTGACTGGAGTTATGTTAATGAAGACTTTCTTCTTCTGTGGTTTAATGGCAGCCACTGGAGAATCAGCTCCACCTGCTGTTTACCTCCATCAACTAGTCAACTCATATTCACACAGCAGCAAAGGAGGGACATTAACATTAATTTGCATTTTCTTTTGCAGATTTTCTCAAAACTCTGTTAAAGTTTGTGCGACATTTAGATGGAAACTTAAAACATTTGCTCTATTGTGAATATAGAATATTGATTAGAGCTGCTTTTAGCCTTATTTCAGCTCTTCCTGCCTCTTTGGTTTTTGTCAGGCATCAGTGTGATGTTGTGTCGACAGGTAAGAAACTCACAAAACTATAACTGACGACAGCAAAATGAAAAACAAAGACGGTGCGAATATGAGACTCGATGAAGTGACAGCGGAGACTCTCGACCTTTCAACAGGAGGACGAGGAGACAGTTTCTTAAAAGATAATGACGCCTCAATAGAAGCAGAGTGGCAGTGAAGACGTCTCAGTAATGGAAACCCGTATCACCGTAACGACGTGTGCGTTAGTGCGATAACTCGGCTTCTCTCCGACTGACTCCAGCTGATGGAATGGGATGTTTTTTTTTACAGCCTCCCAGCTCAGACGCCTCCTTCACTTTCACCTCTCTCTCTCTCTCCATTGTCAGGTTGTGTGTCTCTCTCCCTCTCTCTCTGCGCACACACACCGCCACTCTGAGACCACCTCTGGCTGACATCCGTGTGACCC
>NW_019525155.1:163232-203804 GCF_002814215.2 Seriola lalandi dorsalis
ACCACCACCACATCCCTGAACCACCCTCCACCCCAACCCCCGCCTGTGCAACCATGGCGCTGTCTTCACGGTTAAAACTGTGGGAGCAGAAGGGAGGTGCAGAGTTGCTGCATGCTGCGTTCATGAAACATATAAAATCTTGACTGCATGTGTGTGTGTGTGTGTGTGTGTGTGTGTGTGTGTGTGTGATTGATCACATGGTGAATGAACCCTGTGCTCTAACCCTGAGTCATCACAACACACAACATGTCACTGCCTGCTGTGACTGGTGTGTTAGTCACTCTGCAGCGTCACACTGTCACTGAGATTTGTGGTGTAAAGCTGCTATAAGCCGATACTTATATTGATATCAATACTTTCATATGATCAATAAGTCTTCCCTTCAGAATCTGATTCTAAACAACCATGAGAGATAATACCACACCAGGGAAATACTGTTCTTTTACTGCACTTCGTTTCCCTGACAGGTTATACTTGTGAACAGTGCAGGAAGAAGTATTCAGATCCTTCACTTAAGTAAAAGTACTACTACAACAATGTAAAAAATACTGCACTCAAAATCCGACTGAAGTAAAAGTACTGTGAGCAAAATGAACTTAAAGCACAAAAGTAGAAGTGAACTTTCTCCTGTGACTGATCTCTGATCAGATCATTGATCCTGAGTCGTCGATGCTTCAGCAGCATTTTTCTGTTGTAGCTGCTTTACTTTTACATACATTTAGTTTAGTCCACCGGTTTCCAACCTACGGGTCGGGACCTTCTGAAGGGTCACCAGATAAATCGGAGGGGTCGTCAGATGATTCATGCGAGAGGAAAGAAGAAGAAACAAAGTTCTGGGCTTTTCTCTCCTCTTTGTTTTAGTGAAATACTGGATCATTTTATCACTTTGCATAAATTCATGTGAGAAGCTTAAAGGGAAAAAGTCTCTTTAGTAGAAATGAAAACCAGTTTCTCCTTTTTAGGGATCATTCTGGTAATCAACCAGCAACCACTGCTTAAATTGTGGTTTATAATCTTATCATATGTGTTTTTATGTAATATCTCACGTAACTAGTAACTACACCTGTCAAACAAATGTAGTGGAGTGATAAATACTATATTTCCATCTTAAATGTAGTGCAGTAGAAGTATAAAGTAAAACAAAATGGAAATACTAATGTAAACTACCTCAAAATATTCTTTTATTTAATTTAAAATATTTATTTAAATCTGTCGTCTGTCGTCAGATGATTCAGGAGGAAAGAAGAAGAAATAAAGTTTAGATTTACAAATGTATAGTAATTTTTTTCAACTATTGTTGGACAAGTTGACCTTTAGGGACATGAGGCGGAGACACAACTAAACACAGTTATTTTCAAATGTTTTTTTAATGTAGAATGTAAAATCTAAGTTACTGCTAACATATTTAGAGCTTCAACAGTCGATTTGTTGATTGACAGAAAATTAATCGACAACTCTTTTGATAGATTGATCAGTTGTTCATTATACAAGCAAAACTACAAAAAGGAGTTGGTGCTTTTCTTCATCTTGTGTGTCAGTAAATGTGTCAGCGAACAGTTGCCTGTTAAATATTCACACTTTTTTTAAGTTAAAGCACGACTTTGTAACTTATGTGACAATTATATGATAATGATAAATGTTAAAATGCAGCGTAACAGGAAAAGAGACTGTGTTATTTTGTCTCTGAACAGTTACTGTACTGAATCTGAACGCTGACACTTTTCTGGACCAATTTACAACATTAAAACTTTCCACTAAAATCTGCTCTGTTGAACTTCAGATCAGCTAAGGTTCACGGCGTGGTGTACTTTACCGCAGGTTTTCACCATCGCCGTCACATTTCCTCTGGTTACTCATCCAGCGCGCAGCCTGATAAAAGCCTTTTCAAGCACACTTGTGTGGATCCTGGTTTAAATTTGGCATCAGGACTAGACTTTTATGAACCGTGTGAGGAGGAAAATGATATTTGGTGATGAATTAACACTGGTGGCTGCTGCTGAAACAAACTCAACACGATCCATTAATTGAGTTCAGTTCGCTCTCGTTGACGTTAAGACGGCGTCACTCTCACACAACCAAAAGAGTTATAATTAGGCATTACTCAGCTATTTCCTCTCAAAGTTTTCTCATGATTACATTTTTGTAGCTCGTCAAAGAATGTGAAACAGCTGTCCTACTGACCTTTATGATATTCCCTATTGTGTCAGCAGGTGATACCTATTAGCTAAATGTCAAGCCTCTGGCCACCTCTCTGCTCGGCACATCCAGTCCCCTCATGATGCTCGTCACAGCCGCTGACTCACATTTCCTCATGAAGCTGGAAACACAAACACACACACACACAGTGGAAAACTAAAAATGATCCTTAAATACGGTTGAAGACGACGAGCTTTGACACCGTCCTCTAGAAGATAACAATAACTGATGATATCCGTGTTTCTGGCAGAGCAGTGCAGACACTCAGTGATCTTAAAAGTCAGTTATCGTGGCCAGATCACAGTTTGTAATCAGCCTTTTTCCTGATTGCTCTCAGCTTGACAAGCAAATGCAGTGAATGTGCAGAATCCACTCAAAAGAGTTCGTCATGAGCCTGAAACACGTGCTGATGCTTCCCTGTTGTTTTAAAGGGGTAGTTTGGATTATTTGATGTTGTGTTATGTGCAGTGCTCATGAATAGTTTGTACATTATTACATTACAGTAGAATCTGTTCAGCGCGCTCCCAGTTAGGAAAGCCGGCAGCACCCCATGTCAAAAAACCCGAACTATCCCTTTAAGGAGTCTTAGCTCTTGGCTTATTTGAGTCTCCAAGTGGTTGCTATGGTCTGTGGGATTTATCTGGTTAAATAACGGCATAATAAAACAATATTAAATAGCATGGAGTCTAATGCTGTGTCTCAAATCCTATTCTTAAGTCAGTACACTTATATAGTACACTGTGTATAAAGTGTACTCACTGACGTAGTGCGTGAATTTCAACAGGGTAGCGTGGTAGCGTGCAGGTCCCAAATCAAAAACTGACGTTGTGACCTCACCGGAAGTGACGATCTCAACCGCGATTGTCGCCCACCTGCCGGTTATTTTGCTAACTTCACTTCAAAATACACGTTTTAGCTTCCCGTGTGTGCCTTCGGTGTCGTGCGACTTATAAATTTCGCCGCCGTTTGCGCTAACGATGTGACGTCCTTCTCTCTCAAGTTTGAAAATACTTTGGCGCTCCCTCCTTCTGCTCCGTAGCCAAGATGGCGACCGTTGAGGGTGAGGAGTGTCCGTCGTTTTACGCACGATTGTTTTTGACCGTTGTGAGTGCATCCGGGTACTTACACTTCTTCAACTGCAAGTTGCCATATCAGCATTTACGCTCTCAAAATAATAAGTCTGAGTATGTTAGTACGGAAATTGCGACACAGCATTAGTCTTGTTAATGGAATTTGTGAGTATCACAAATGAATTAGATGAAGTCAGAGACAAATATCTCAAAACCTGGACAGATAAGATAAAACCTAATTTATAATCTGTTTATATTAATCTGAATTCAACCCAAGTAGCCTGATCGTAAACTGCAATGTGGGTCTGTCCATTTTCACTGCCTCACTTCAGTGATCATTATAAAGGCAATAATTAAGTGTTTTTGAATTTGAATTAAAGGGATAAGAGCTAAAATATGCTACAGAGGTAAATGCTAAAATATGTGTTTTGTAATTCTGGTTAAGTTTTAATGTGATGTGAGTGTGTGTGGAGGCAAATGATGATTTTAATGAAGTTTGGGTCTCAGCATGCAGCATGGACCAAATGTACTGTACTCTATATTCACATCCTGTTTCTGTCCAATTCTCCCTGCTTTCATCAATCCATCAAACCACAGATAAAGGAGGAGAACAACAAGGAGGTGACGGCGGCCGTACCTCCACCGCCTCTGTCGGCGCTGCCAGGCGGCTTCCTCAAACAGCTGGTCAGAGATTCAGAGAAGGAGACCAAACACAAAGAGCCGGACGTCAAGGAGGAGAAAGCAGTGAGTGGTTTGTTAAAGTTCACATCCCCTCTCCAAGGGGAATATGCTAATTTTGCTTTTCTTGCCTAGAGACAGTTAGCTTAGCATCACATAAAGAATGCAAACAGCAGGAAACGGCTAGCTTAGCTCTGTCTTAAGAAATTTTCACTAATTTTCAAATTTTATCTTGTACTGTTCACACAGTCAGGTGAAAAACAAACATTAGTGAAACACAAAAGTATTATTTCTTGTTGAGCATTAGCTGTGAAAGAAGCTACATTACCTAAGTTAGCCTGTTGGAGAAGCTAACATTCTGTTAGCCCTATAAAACCATGTGAAACAGAAAACATAACCCTGTGTTGTCAGTGTCTAAACTCATACCAGCGTCTAAATCTATACATCAAATACAGGAATTAAAAAACATATGTTGAGTATCTTTTAACTCCTTCCTGCTCATACATCAAGCTAATCTTTAACAGCATATTAGCTAACTGATATTTAGCGCTAATTTCTCTTTATTTCCTACACCTTGTTAAAGTTAAAATGCTAACATGAGTTAAAGTATGAAGTTAACGTTCTATCTGTCCAGTCGCACCCAATAATTTCACTCTTGATGTGTCTCTCTTGGTTTTTTATTTCACTTAAAGCATATTGTTTTATACAGAGATACTGTTAGAGACAATTAACCGTAAAAGTAGAAGGTTATTTTCTTTTACTGTGGCACAGAAGGAGGAGATACACCTCGCCTACGGTCGTCCGACTCTCTTACCATTGGCTCCCAGGCCTGAAAGCCCCTGCAGGTGGCCCCTTCCCCTGTTCGTTGGCTGTGTGCAGTGACTCCCTAAAATTTACAGGAACCCCTCCGTTAAACTGCAACTTTTAGTTTTTACACTCCAGTTTTTGTACGAACTAAACAGAGCTAGCTGTTTCCCTCTGTTTCCAGTCTTTATGCTAAGCTAAGCTAACCAGCTGTTGGTTGTAACTTCATATTCACAGTACAGACATCAGAGTGGGATTTTCTCATCAAACTATTTCTTTAAAGGATGATAAGTAAGTCTTGATTCTTGCCCCCGCAGCCAAGCAAACTGAGTGATAACCTTGTACAACAGTTCCTCGTCCCGGATCAGACTCCCCCGATCCTGGAGGCCGAGATGTCCCTCCGGGCCGAGCAGCTGATCAGCGACAGCAGGCAAGGACGCAACTCAGCCCAGTCTGACGGCAGGTCCTCGTCTCAGATGCACATAGTCTCTCCTGAGCCTGGCGGTAAAATGGAAACCAGACAGGGTGTGACACCAGAGCCGCCAAAGCAGCAACAGGACATGACGTCGGAGAAGAAGAGCAAGAAGACGCCACAGGCCGAGCAGAAGGAGGAGAGAATAGAGGAGGTGAAGCAGGTGGAGAAGAAGAAGAAGGAGGAGAAGAAGAAAAAGGAGGAGGAGGGGATGGAGGAGAGGCAGGAGCCAGAGGGAAGGCAAGAAGACACAGCTATAACAGAGCATAACAGGAGAGAGGTATGTATGTTAATGCCATCATTTGTGCAACTCTCAAATAATTATAGATGATTTAGCTGTTTAATTATAATCAATGAATAAATGAAAATAAATTTAGAAAATTGTAAACAAATGAGTTAAGTTGTTGGGGACTATTTTCAGCGGTGGATGAATCCATATATGGTGCTGTGGTGCTGTAGCAGGACGGTGTGTGTGGGGGACTGAGTCAAAATAAACTACAGTGTGTGTTCATGATAATGAAGGAACATGTCACCCCGTGTAACAGTGTGACTCACTGATGTGTTTTAATAGTTGGAACAGATGGAAACAATGGAGCTCTAGAGGAGTCAGATATATCAGACTGTTATACACACAGTAACCTGTTAGTAGGACACGTTCATTTCTTATTTATTATAGGATTGCTTCAAGTTAAAGACAAGTAATCAGTGTGCTGCGTCAAAGATAAATCTGTCCAATTAAATGCAACCAACAGAGAAGCAGGGGGAGCTCTGGTTGGTCGGGTGTTAAAAAATACTTTTGCAATGCATTATTTTAATTTAATCATAATTAATTAATCAATTTATTATTTATCCAATTTATTTAAAGTTTAATATTGAAAAAATATAATTACTGCAGTGTCTCACTCCAGACTCTGTCGTGTATAAACCAGTGCTTTATTACAGCTGAGTCATCTTCCCTCCTCTGTTGTGTCCTTGTCTCTCAGGTGAGGGATGTGTGGTATGAAGCTGGAACTGTGTGGTGTGTCCAGAAGGACGGTTTCACCCTCGGTGAGATATGAAAACAACAGTATCCTACACAAACACACACACACACACACACACACACACACACACACACACACACACACACACAAACACACACGCCATTGTAAAGCATGTGAATGTCAGTCAAACATAAATCATGATTAAACATTTCAGATTACAAAATTCTGTGTGGAGGCATCACAGAAAACAGCCTGAAACACATTTAAAAACAATCAAAACATGAATACAACACACTCATTACTGCTACAGAAAGCAACACGTTCAAAACAAAAACACAACTCAAACCCACAATGTTTAATCTGCCTAATTAGAAAATAAGAAAATTGGTCACGTTGGTGAAAAGTTTGTCAACAAACAGCTGGTCAACACTTTTTAAGATTCACTTCTGCCTCACAACATTACAACAGAAGTAAAGCTACATTTTCATGTTCACAGACTTTAAAGATTTTTTATTTTTGAGTAAAATAAAGATGTGATTCCTTTCATAATTGATTTTTTACCAATTATTTTCTTGATTAATAACAGTTATAACAGCCCAGAGTGTGAGAAAGTTCAAAAATAAAATGTTTGGCTCCTTAAACAATTAATTAATCATTAAAATAGTCGCTGATTAATTTTTCTGTCAGTCATTTTAATTAATTAATTGACTGATTGTTACATTACTATCCATGCTGGTGTGAACATGTGAACAGTCTCTGGAATTTGGCTGTAATGTGTGTGTGTGTGGATCAGTGAAAGAGTCCAGTAATCCACACACAATCTCTAGTAATCTTCTAGTCTGTTATATTACCTTCATATCATGTTACTAATCAGCTGCTTGGCTCCGCTCTGTATCCATCTGTTCATTTCATTCATCCATCCATCCATCCATCCATCCCCTTACTGCACTGCTCTAATCCCATCAGACCTTCATATTCCCACATGGCCCCTGTCTCCTGGCCCCTGACTCTTTAATTTGCAGGGATCAGAGAATTATGATTAAAATGAAGCTCGCTCACAGAGACGTGTATGAACACACAGCCACAGACAGTGTGACTCATATCCAGCTCTGAGGGTTAATGACAGGTGTTGTGGTTGTTGACATCGAGTGATGTGTCGATGAGGGAGTTTGATGATCGTTCTCTCATTCCAGCTACTCAGCTGAAGCCAGACGAAGGCACACCTGAACTCCCAGAAGGCCGAGTGAGGGTCCGCCTCCAGACAGATGGGTCGCTGCATGACGTCACAGAGTATGAAATTGAGAAGGTAGCTACTCCAGCAATGTCATGCTGCATGTCCATAAAGCCGGGAGTCTGTCACAAGACACAGATTAAAAGATGGCCAGGTGGTTGTTGGCTGAGTGTCAGCAATAAGACACATTTCTTGAATCATTGAATCAATATCAGATTTATGCTAGGCTTTTCCACCACTGATGAATGCAGAAAAAAAGGTGAAGTATTTTTACTTTTGTCTTTGCCGTTAAGTCCAACATTTTTCTTTAAGGCTCCTCCAGTGTAAAGGTCTGTGTCCATGTGTAGTGTGATTATAGATCAGCTCTAGCTTCTATATTAATACTGTGAAAGTATCAAAGCCTCAGTCCACAGAGAAATGCACACAGCCTGTATTCAGAAACTGAGCCTTAAAACCAGCCGTCAGGACTTCTGGAACTTTGTGATGTCACAACAAAGCAGTCACCAAGCCCCGCCCACCTGGACCCACCATCCAAACCTTGCAGGATTTGGTTTCTCTGAGTGTTTTTACCTGAAATCTGGATCAGTCAGAAAACAGTCAGCCAATCAGAAGACAGGCTCAAAGCCTCCTCTCTTCTGATTGGCTGACTGACCTGTTGTAACTAGAGCTCCAGAGAGAAGCCTGAGAGAGGAGATGTAAAACTACACTGAGATGGTTTTTGGTTCTTAAAACCACAAATATATCTTCTTATGGATCAGCACTTCAAAATAAAAGACAGGAGAAAACTAAAATATTGGACCTTTAAAAGTTCCAAAAACAGTGGATCCTACATTTCCCATAATGCAACCAACAGCATCCTTTCATTAAACAATTCCTTGTAAATCCAACTCCACACACTCAGTTTGCTGCTGCATTTGCGTTAAAGACATTAGACAAATGTTTTCACACAGGTTTTCCAATCACAAGTAAACTGACCCTTATGTGTAAAATACGTGGAATGGCCCTTTAACCTTTCCATGGACTCACGGCGCCTCTCCTCCTCCCTCCACAGTGTAACCCCTCGGAGCTGGAGCTGTGTGAGGATCTGAGCGACCTGCAGAGTGTGAATGAATGTGGAGTTCTGCACACGCTGACCAGTCGAGCTAAAGCCAGCATGCCGCTCACACACGCAGGACCCAACCTGGTCAACTTCTGGCCTCCGGTACAGACCCACAGCAAGGTGACAACAAACCGCGGCACTTTCATAGTCCATTATTAATCTGCTGATTAGTTTTTGGGTTAATCAGTTAATTAATTTGTCTACAAAATGTCAGAAAATAGTGAAAAATGTCCATCAGCATTTTCCAGAACCTGTAGTGACATGTAAGAATCTCTTATTAGGTCCAACCAAAAGTCCAAAACACAAAAGTATTCAGTTGAACTTTTTGACTCAATTGATTATTTGAGGATCAAAACATCTGCCAAATAATTATCTATTTATCAACTAACTTTGATTCCAGACGCCAAAGTCCCGGCGAGGAGAGTCCATGTGGGACGCTCCCCCTGCTCTGGCCGCCCTGGTCAAACGGGTGTACGTGTCCATGGTCGGCACCAGGAGAGACCACAGCGTGTGTGCGGTGGGACGCAGCGGGACAGGGAAGACCACCGCCTGCCAAGCCTTCACACACGCTCTCCTCAAACAAGCTGGTACAACGGGAGAGAACGTCAGCGGTGAGCGCAGCAGCCGGCGGGAGGACGACTCACGTCCAAACTCTGCAGGCGGTTTATTAATGTTCCTTTTTCCTTCCACCAGTGGAGCGTGTGCAGGCCATGTTCACCGTCCTGAAGTCTTTCGGCTGCGTCAGCTCCCAGCACAGCGACGCCTCATCTCGATTTGCCACCGTCTTCTCGTTGGACTTTAACCACGCCGGACAGGCTGCCGCCGGACACCTGCAGGCACGCAAAACACACACACACACATTTAACAGAGTCAAAGGTGTTTTCATACAAAGTTAATCACGTCTCTCTCCTCTTCCCCTCCACACTCTCTCCTCTCCTTCAGACCATGATGCTGGACAAATGGAGAGTGTGTCAGAAACCCCCCGGAGAGAGTAACTTCCTGGTCTTCTCACAGATGCTGGCCGGACTCAGCACAGAGATGAGGTAATCTCCAGAGGTGGAAGTAGTAGATTTACTCAGCTACTGCACTTAAGTCATATTTTAAGGCAGTTTATATAATTTACTCCACTGCATTTATCTGACAGGTATAGTTACTGCTTACTCAAGATATTACAGAAAAAACTACAGGAAGTACTTTTACTGTGACACTGTAAGTACAGGAAGTACTTTTTGTGATACTGTAACTACAGGAAGAAATTTTACTGTGATACTTTGACTACATGAAGTACTTTTACCGTAATACGTATATTTTACTGATACTATATTTTACTTCTGTAAATGTACTTATGAAAGGTTTTTAAATGCAGGATGTTTTCTTTGTGCATTAATGGAGTATTTCTATATTGTTGTATTGATACTTTTACTTGCTCCATCACTGATAATCTAATAATTTGAAACCACTAATTGAATTCTGTTGTTGATTCTTCATTAGGACAGAACTGCAGCTGCACCAGCTCCCTGAAGCCAACTCGTTTGGCATTGTTCATCCCACCAAGGTACAGTGAGTGTAACAGGTGTGTGTGTGTGTGTGTGTGTGTGTGTATGTGTGTGTGTGTGTGAGGTGGAGGGGTAGACTGACTGACTGCAACCAGTTAGCGTAGCTAGCATCACAGAATCAGATTCACAATCTGGTTTGTTGCCAACTAGATTTTTCACATACGAGGAATTTGCTTTTGGTGTTTTTGTGCAAAAACATAAACACAGTAAGAAGGAAAAATATAAAGAAAGATAAAGCAAAGCAAGTACTGCAGGTCAGGTCATTTAAATATGAATAGAAAAATTAAATTTACAATAAAAATGTGAAGAAATAACGAAGTGCCGAGCAGCTGTGACCTCTGTCCTGCCTTGACAGATGTTTCGATGTTATTAAATCTTTGAAGACAGCGAGAGAAAGGCCATGTGCCTGATTATTATGCAGAATTAGAAAATAATAATTCCAGGCACAGGTCACAAGAAGCACAGAGGACTGAAGGTCACACGTTCTGACACGGGCCTTGAGAAACCGTGACTCTGCTGTAGTTGTATTCATGTGGAAAGAAAAGAGAGAGCAGTGTGGAAACAGATGGAAAGCATTCAGTTCTGTTTATGCATTTGAAGCTGTCATCACTGTATTCTCAGGTTGGCAGAAGTGTTTCAAATCAGTGTGTCTCATGTAAATCTTTTTACATTTCTGTGAAGAATCTCTGAGAACAAAGACGGTGAATCCTGCAGAGCGCACTGCCGTGACTTGTTACAGGCCGACAAATGAGGTGTTGAGGACGTGATGTCTTTATAATGTTCCAGTCACCACGGCGCTCATGTTAGGGTGAAGTACCGAGGGAATAAAAATAGAAAAAGGGGGTTTTGAAGAGGCGAAATCACGCAGTGAAGAGACCCATCCTGAAGAGACTCAGGCTGTGACGGGAGATGAGATTGTGACTCATCTGTTCTTCCGCCTTATTAAAGTGGCTGATTTTCACAGACAGAAGAGACAGACCCTCCCTCCCTCTGTCTGTGCTCAGGTCGAGGAGAAGCAGCGTGCGTCCGTTGCCTTCACCAAGCTGCTGACTGCCATGGAAACGCTGGGGTTCTCAGCCGGCGAGCAGAAGGCGATATGGCACGTTCTGGCTGGTATTTACCATCTGGGAGCTGCCGGGGCCTGCAGAGGTAACACTGACTCATCATCATCATCATCATCATCATCGTCACTCACACAGTGTTAGTAAGCCCTGTAGACACACACATACACTCGTCGGTGTTTCTGGATTTGTGAGGACATTAATTGACATATTAAATCAGACTTTGTCCATCACAACTAAACGAGTAAACCGAACCCTCACCATGTCTCACCCATCAAACACACACAGAAATGTCCTCTCTACATAAACACACACACTATGAACAGCCAGAAAACTAAACAGAAAAACCTGCATCTCTTATTAACGACAAATGTTAATATCACACCACAAACAACTGTATTTCTATTAAGATTTAAACTTCATATTAATATAATTTCAGTCTGATTTATTTGCATGAGTTGTTTTAATAACGATATTTTTACTCTGATAGCACATTATGAAATCAGCTGTGCTTCTCCTGCTGAGTTAGGTAATCTGCCTAAAAAGATAAAATGGATAAAATAAAGAATTCACTTTTCCATTATTGTTATTTTATCACATCATCATTATCAATATTGTTATTATAATCGACTGTTTTACTCTTTGTGAATCTTGAAGGTTTTTCTTGTTGACTGCACGATCCTGTCCTTTAACTCCTCTGACAACCTGGTTTAAGTCTGATATTTCATTATATTTCATGTTATAGAGAAAATCTTGAGATTTAAACCAAGATTTAAATGTTATATTTAAATCTAAATATGTGATATTTATTAACTAAATAAGCAACAAAGTTAACGTTCAGGAAAAAAAAAGGGAAGCATCTGTTTAGAATTCAACACACGTTTTGTTTTGTTTTGTTTTGCTATATTTGTGGGGACCTGTCATTGCCATAAAGCATTCCCTAGCCTCTTACCCTGACCGTAACCATGGAGACTGAATGCCTAAATCCCCAACCCTAAAACCAAGTCTTAACCCTTAAGCATTCAAACTTTTAGGGGTTCACCATGGTCCACACACACACACACACACACATACACAGAAGCGTGTGTGTGATTGATCCTGATTGGTGCACAGAAATACTCTACATCACCTTGTTTAATCTGGGCTCCGCCCTCTTCACACTCACACAAACACACACTCGCAGAAACCTCTCATGTGAAACCAAAACCTTCCCAGCATCAGCAGAAAATGATCTGTTTACGTTGGACTCTGCTGCCTGGAGAGCAAGATGCTGATGTTTAAATCCTTTCACTGCTGACACAAACAACTCGCTGCGAGGGCTTCACACCGAAGAGCATCAGCAGTTTAGTCACAACGTTAGACACAAATATAATCCACCGCACGAGGTGATTCTTTTGACTTTTTTCCAACCACTGGAGGGACACAGTTTCCCCCCCCGAACCGGCCTTCACCGATGACTCTGTGCTCCCCCCTCCTTTGTGCAGTAGGCAGGAGGCAGTTTGTGAATTTCGACAGCGCCCAGGTGTCCAGCAGCGTGCTGGGCTGCGAGGGAGAGGAGCTGCACACCGCCGTGTTCAAACACCACCTCCGCCAGCTGCTGCAGAAAGCCACCGGAGGCAGCAGAGAGAGGAACCCTGCTGCCCAGTCAGAGGAGGGTGAGACACACACACACACACACACACACACACACACACACACACACACACACACACACACTCTCACTCACTAAAGGTGTTGCTGCTGGGAGGGAAAAGCAGGAATAACCAGGTAGGCCTGAGGTTGAGGGAATCCTTCAGAGACCAGAAGCGACTCAAGTCCACAGCCACACTGAGAAGCTGCGATCATCACATACCATGAAGCTCAGGTGTTGGATGTCTAAAGGTCTGTGTCCATGTGTAGTGTGATTATAGATCAGCTCTAGCTTCTATATTAATACTGTGAAAGTATCAAAGCCTCAGTCCACAGAGAAATGCACACAGCCTGTATTCAGAAACTGAGCCTTAAAACCAGCCGTCAGGACTTCTGGAACTTTGTGATGTCACAACAAAGCAGTCACCAAGCCCCGCCCACCTGGACCCACCATCCAAACCTTTACAGGATTTGGTTTCTCTGAGTGTTTTTGTGATCTCTGCAGGTCCCAGGTTGACGGCTGCTCAGTGTGTCGATGGAATGGCTGCAGGACTCTATGAGGAACTCTTCGGCGCCATAGTCTCACTCATCAACAGGTAGACGGAGGCATCTCAGACTGTTTACACGCGTCAGATACACACACATATATCACACATATATACACAGTATACATGTTTTGCCGGCAGGGCTCTGAGCGGTCAACAGCTGACGTTAGCCTCGGTGATGGTGGTGGACACGCCGGGCCTCAGGAACCCGAGACACTCGGCAGAGGAGCGAGCGGCCGGCTGGTCCGAGCTCTGCCACAACTACCTGCAGGAGAGGCTGCTGGAGCACTACCACACACACACCTTCACACACACACTGGAGAGATACACACAGGTAACGACGCATGAAACCAGCTGATTTAAAGTTTGAATATTTCTTATGTCGCCGTTGGAGCTTCAAACCATGAAAGGAAGGAACTTCTCACTTTGATAATTCAACACCGCGGCTCTACATGTGTGTTGTCTGTTACAGGAGAAGGTCCCAGTGGAGTTTGAGTGTCCAGAGAGCAGCCCGGCTGAGGTGGTGTCCGCCATCGACCAGCCGCCTCCACAGGTACACAGCTGACACTCGCTACACAGAAAACACAACACACACACACACACACACACACACATCTGGGGAAGAGAATTAGAGTCACGTGATCTTAGCAGGATTTTGAGATTCGTGACTTTACTCTACAAACAGTCAATGTCTATAATCTTTCTTTATCCAGATCGAGGGTCGGTGGATCGAGGGGGTTTTTATAAAGAACTTAAAGACTGTAAAGCGCTTTGAGGCAGATTTGTGATTAGAGATGTTGGACTTTATAGTTAAAACTGACTTGATGCATCTCTCAGATTTATTAAAGGGGCATTTCACTCGTTTTATTTGGTAGATGAAGCTGATAAAATAACCCCGATGATATCAGATTTTTCCACAGAGAGCTGGATGTTTGTGGAGTTTGAAAGACGTGAATCAGGATTATTGTGCATTTTGTTTCAGTTGCAGTTTGTGTAAGTTGAAGATCCAGTGTTTTTGGAGCTAAATTGCTTCAGCGCTTCTTTAATGAGCCATAAAGGCAAAAGGCTAAATCCTGCAATTACTGCAGGTCATACCAGGCAAGAGAATAACTTCCACTTGGGGTTGGGGAGGTGGGAGGGGGTGATGTCCCCTTCACTTTTCAAAACCCTATTTTTGTCCCGACCCTCCACTCTTAGGGCTCTATTTTAACGGTCCAAAGCTCACGGCCTGAAGCGCGTGGCCCCTAAGTACATTTAGGGCGTGTCCATTTCACTTTTGCTATTTTAACGGGGGGGGGGGGGGGGGGGGCGCAGACGCTGCTCCAGGCACATGCTTCAAAAGGGTCGAACTTAGTCTGTTAATTAATCATATGGGAGTTTTCAGGGTAACATCCAATAAACCAATCACAGAGCCAGCTCCCATTCCCCTTTAAAAAGCTTTTACATTTACACCTTGGTGGATCTCTTTTATAATAGCACAGTGTTTCATGCTATTTAAATATTGTGTCTGACCAGTGAGACAGGTCCTGACCAGTGAGACAGGTCCTGACCAGTGAGACAGGTCCTGACACACATACTGCAGCAGCTCTGTGCACAGAAGGGTTGAGTGGATGAACGCTCCGCTCTCAGCTCCACAGAGAAGCAACGGCACAAATCACAACGTTAGACATCTTTTATGTTTATTAAGAGAAAGTGTGAATCCGTCTTCGGTTCCTTATGAAACTGTGGTGGACAGATTTATTCTCGGTGATGAATTGGAAACACTGCGGCACACTCACATGGCGTATTATTACACTTGTGATAATGCTCTTTAAAATAACAGTGGAATACTGCAACACTGACTTCAGTCAAGGCTTTTGCTGGTGAATCACTTTCTGCTGCCTCAATATAACAACGCACCAGCCATGCACCTGTCCACACCTCATTCAGCAGCATTATCTCACACTAAGTTCAATTTCAAGAAACAATTCCACAAAGTTGAAAGTTCATCCTGCTGTTTCCTCCTCGGGAGATGGAGGCGGTGAAAATATTTCTCCTTTCTTTCCACTACGTCCGACATTTGATGGAGCCAGAAGTTCTCGAAGCTCTGGTTCAATTTGTGCTTGAAAACAGCGACAGCTCGTGTTTCTCTTTTGTGGTAATCATATACTGTGTGTGTGTGTGTGTGTGTGTGTGTGTCTCTAAGGTCCGGGCGGCAGATGGAGACCCCAGAGGTCTGTTGTGGGTTCTGGATGAGGAGATGGTGACACCAGCCGCCAGTGAGAACAGCGCCCTGGGGAGAGTCTGCCAGTATTTCAGCAACACTGGTAAACGGAGACGTGTGTGTGTGTGTGTGTGTGTGTGTGCGTGTGCGTGTGTGTGCGTGTGCGTGTGTGTGTGTGAGCTCAGTAACACAGTGTGTATGTCCCTGCAGTGCGTCAGTGCGAGCAGCCGCTGCAGTGCGAGGTGAACCACCTGATGGGCTGCGACCCGATCCGCTACGACCTGACTGGCTGGTTCGGTCTGATCCAGAACAACCCGTCGGCTCTGAACGCCATCTGTCTGCTCCAGAACTCCACCGTGTGAGTGTGTGTAACGGCCCCCGGAGGCTGAACGCCGCCGCACTGGGACGACACGTCAGTCAGCGCCTTGTAGTCGGCTCCTGTTGCACAGTTAGCTGTAAACAAAGTGGCCAGATGTATGTGGACAGCCCTGTCTATGTACTTTAAAGTTCTTTCGTTGTGTAAATCTTAATGCTGCAGTTCCCATAATGCTTTAGGGGATGTGAGGTATAATGTCGCTATGGATTCAGGGTGGGCTACAAGTTTTTTATTCCTCCATGGTGGCGACAGTAAGAGCCGCCATATTGTTTTCAGGTTGTCTGTCTCATTCTTGTGGACACGATATCTCAGTAACGCCGTAATGGAACTTCCTCAAGTTTGGCACAAACATTCACCAGGACTCAAGGATGAACTGAGTTGATTTTGGTGGTTAAAGGTCAAAGGTCAAGGTCACAGTGAGCTCACAAAATGCCTTGTAAATGCGATATTTCTGTAACGCCTCGAGGGAATTTCTTCAGATTTGGTAAAAACGGACTCAAGGATGAACAGATTAGATTTTGGTGGTCAGTTGTATGGAAGCACGTGTTATCATTTATTTACAGTGTTGTAATAGTGGGTGCAGTTAGGTAATCTGATCACTCTGCGTTTTCCTCAGAGCGGCGGTGAAGGCCATGTTCACCCCCCGAATCTCTCTGCCCCCTCTGTGTCGAGGGCTGGGGGGTCTGGAGGGCGGCAGCCAGCGCTCTCTGCAGAGGAACGGCACCATCAGGAAAACCTTCAGCGGGGGGATGGCGGCCATTCGCAGACACTCGCAGTGTATCGCAGTGAAGCTACAGGCCGTGAGTTCACCTGTGTGTTCGCTATCACCTGAGGATAGTTTAAAGTATCAGTGGAGTCACTCTCTCTCTCTCTCCCTCCCTCGTTGACCCCTCCCTGCAGGACGCTCTGGTGAACCTGATTCGTCGAGCCCGACCCGTGTTCCTGCAGTGTGTGAGCGCCAAGAGCGACGGTGGAAGTCTTGACGTCCCGGCGCTGAGAGTCCAGCTGCACTCCACACAGATCCTGTCGGCGCTGCAGCTCTACCGCACAGGTCAGCACATTCACGCCGGCCTCGTTTCTCTGCAGTGCAACAGACGAATCAATACGAGGTTTACAACACACTTCAACGTACGGAGTCCCGGAGGTGTCAGAGAAAAAACACTTTGTGCTTCATTTAATAATTCACGCTCTTGATTTATTTTAAATGATCACCTCAGTGGCATCAGTCTTGTCTGTCGTGCAGCCCTCGCACTCTCTCTGAGGATTTAATACAGGTTCATTTTTCCTATTGGACAGAGACGTGTGGAAACACTTTAGGCTGTTAAACACAATGTTATGTTATATTTCAAATCAATCAAACAAACTGTGACCATCCTGCAGAGGTTACTACAGGAGAATGTAATTAATACAGAAAATTATATTCAAGTTTCCTCCATGACATCTCCTGAAGACATATATTAGTCTTTATTAATGTATTTATCAGTATTATAACCACTCAGATCCATCTGTAACTGGTGCATAAACTGTTAATGAATGATTGATTAGACAGTGTAACACCCCTGTTATCACGTATAACGATATATCATTTAACACAAACTAATTCTTACGTATGTTCCTACAAGTTATTCGAAGTGGTGAATTTAAAACTGTTTATAAATGTCTTTAAATCTCAATTATATAATAATACATCTTTATGGATGTAATTAATAGATTATGTGGTGTAAATTAAATTAATGAATATAAAGATGTTATATTTAGTATTTTTATAAAACAAGAATCTTACAACTGTTATATATAGTTTATATTTTTCATGTGATTGCTACAGTTGTTGACAAATACATTGACAAACACTTAAAATGCCCTGATATCTACTTATCACTGCATTATAGAGTCTGATAATTAATTCATTAATATTGCTTAAAAGTTTGTTACAGGAAAAGACAAACCTCAGACTTCTGGTAATTTGTCCTTTAAATACTCATAAGGTGTTTACATGTGGAAACCAAAATGAAAATGAGAGTCACTCACCTGAGTAAAGCTCCGGCCGCCCACTCTCCACCTCTGGGGGAGATTTCCCTCCAGTGGAGCAGATTTAGCCGTTTTACGTCCACGCTCCACTTTTCTGTCTAAACTCTGCCCTATTTTTATCTGGACTGGCACAGTGACGCGGAGTGAGCAGGAGCCTCGGCACAAGTCGTTTCCAATGAGCCGCAGCCTGAATTTAATAGATTACAGGATCAAAGTTAGAGCGGTGGAGCTGATCTGGGACCAGGTTTGGATTTAGCTCGACGAGGAACTGCTCATAATTAGAGCGAAACATTTGGAAATAAATAAATAATGTTTGTTATGTTTATGTGTGGAGGTTGTGTTTTCATAATTTTACCTTTTAATGTTTTAATTAAATTTTCCAGATGTAGACTCACAGGTCTGTAGGTGTAACATCTGGATCTGCTTCTCTGCCTCAGGTTATCCAGAGCACATGACTCTCAGCGACTTCAGGTGTCACTTCCAGGCGTTGTCTCCCCCGATTATGAAACGTTACGCCTCGATGTTCGTCAGCCACGACGAGAGAAAGGTCAGATCTCGCACAAAACACACGGGTCTGTGATCCTCAGCTCAGGAATCAATACGCTGTTTTCCCTCTCTGTGTCTCAGGCGGTGGAGGAGCTGCTGGCGGAGCTGGATCTGGATAAAAAGAGCATCGTCGTGGGCGCCAGCAGGGTGAGGGCATGTTAGAACCGCTCTAATCAAACGGCACCACGCGGATCCGGCTGATATGACTCAGGGATGTTCTTCCCCCTGTGTCTCAGGTGTTTATGAAGCGAGGTGTGCTGCGCTACCTGGAGCAGCAGCGGGACCAGCAGGTCACCGGCTGGTTGGTCTATCTGCAGGCCTCCTGCATGGGACACGTGGCCCGTCAGAAGTACCGCAAGCTGAAGGTCAGCGTCCCTCTGCAGCACTTTAACATGAGCACGGCTGCTAATGACAGTTATACTGATTATTAATTGATCTTTTTTTTTTGTTTATTGGCTTTTGTTCATTTTAAATTTACAGAGTAAACAGAACATTCAAACATTCATTCATTCATCCACCTCAAATAACACAAATAAAGAAATAAAACTTGATAAACATAACTTTGAATAATGAGTTAAGCTTATAGTTTGATGTGGTTATTGTCAAGGATCAATTCTCAGAGCTGAAAGTGACGTCTTCAAACTCCTCGTTTATTCCGACTAACAGTCGAAAACCCTGAAAACATTCAGTTTATTCTCATATATGAGAGAGACGCAGCAGATACTCACATATGAGAAGCTGCAACCTGAGAACATTTAACATTTTTGTATTAAAAATGACTGAAATTATTAATTAATTATCAAAATAGTTGCATTTTGATTTTCTGTGAGTCATGTTGTTAAATGTTTGATAAATAAATGTTTTTGGTTTGAAAAATTTATCATAATTAAAAATTAATTATAAAAATTAATATAAAACTGCCACTGTGAGGAGTTCAACTGTAGTTTCAACTCAGACACTTTACTGAAACAGCTCTGTGTGTGTGTGTGTGTGTGTGTGTGTGTGTGTGTGTGTGTGTGTGTGTGTGTGTGTGTGTGTGCAGGTGCAGCAGATGGCGGTCAGCTGTCTGCAGAGGAACCTTCGCGCTCTGAGGGTCGTGTCCAACTGGAGCTGGTGGAAACTTTTCTGCCGAGTTCGTCCTCTGCTCGACGTCAACATGGACAACCAGAGGCTCCGGGCCAAAGAGGTACACACACACACACACACACACACACACACACACACACACACACACATTAGTTTTAATTAGTTTGACATTTTGAGAAACACATTTATTCTCTTTATCTTCTTTGCTGAATCCGTGTGAAACCCAGTGTGACAACGTCGTGGTTTTTACGAGACGGTTTTGTGCCGGACTGAGTCTCTGTCGGTTCCCTGCCTCTCCAATTGGTCGAAGCAGATGACCTCTGACCTCTGGTTCTGCTGCTTCAGTAACCTCACATTGATTCAATTAACTCATGCTAACTGATTAAAAGAGAAACTGTTCCCTTCCCTCTGCTGCTGGCCTCCACACTCCACCTCTCTGTAATGTAGTTTAAGATCTTAAATCGTACAGTGCCAGCTATCCTCATGCATAACGCAGCCTGAACAGTGTGTGATATTGTTTCTGACAGCCTTTTTAAAGACTGAAAAGTGTGTTAGACACGGGCTGAGTGAGCTGCAGGTGATAAATACTGAAGATAAAATAAGACGAGGAGGCAAACAGACGACTGATCAGTGAGAGCGATGGGAGCTCAGTCAGCTGTGCAGCGCCTGCGTCCGCTGCCAGGTCTGCCAGCAACAGGTGGACTCACCCATCACAGTAAAAGATGAGATGGTGGAAACGATGGAGGCAAACGGTTCGTGAATCAAATGTTGTGAGACGTGATTTCAAAGACGTGAGTCTCTGTTCCGGCAGGACGAGGTTTCAGCTCTGAGGCGACGCCTGGAGAAATCAGAGAAGGAGAGGAACGAGCTGAGGCAGACCGCCGACAGCCTGGAGACCAAGGTTTGTGCTGCAACACACACACACACACACACACACACACACACACACACACACACTGTTCATGCCGTGATCCCTGTGTGCAGGTTACAGCTGTGACATCTGAGCTAAGTGACGAGCGTTTCCGCGGCGATGCGGTGGGACAGGCTCTGGATGTGGAGAGGGCGGAGAGGCTTCGACTCAGCAGGGACAACAAAGACCTGCAGGTAGACAGACAAGAAAGAAAAGTAATCTATTACTTCCTCTAAAGTGACGACACGTCTCAGTTCACCTAACCTGCCAGCTGCAAACTGCAAACCTGAAACTATTGCGAATATCTCTCCTCCTCCGAACATCAGGCTCGTCTGGACCAGTGTAAAGTCGCCATGGAAACGCTGGAGAAGCAGCTGGAGGAGGAGAAGCAGAAAGCTCAGATGGCTCAGAGTCAGAGAGGAGCGGGGACAGGTAAAGACGTCAGAAACCGAAACGTGTCCACTGTTGTTTCACTCTGGTCCATTGTGCTTCTGCTGTTGCCATGGGTTACGTGGAGGCACTGTGAGTGGTTGGAAAAAATTTGGTAACAAAAACATGATCAACAACCTTCCTCATGCAAGAACATTTTTCACTCTCATTCCCAAAAACATCAGTCTGTACGTTTCATGAGCTGTGACTTTTCTAACGGCCGCAGATAACTGGAAGTTTGAGGTGAAAATTCATAATATTTATTTGCATTTTTGCTCAAAATAAGAAGAAAAGAAAAGAAAGAAAAAGAAAGAAAGAAATAAGATAAAGTTAAGAGGGAAGAAATACAATATACTTCAATATAAGTAAGGACAATGATAAATAAGGACGATAAAGGGACAGCTGCATCTTCAGGAGGAACAGTAGTTTAGTTTAGTTTCAGAATCATCCCGTCTCCTGTGGCACATAATCAGAGACAACTGGTTCCAAGCTAAAAACAACAAAAACAAAATCGACACAGAAAACTGTCAGCAGACTGTTAAGTGACCACGACCATCACCCCCCCATGACAAAGTCACGTCCTTCCCTCCCCACGCAGAAAGCGAGCTGGCCATGCAGCTGGAGTGCTGCCAGACAGAGGTTGAGTTCGTCCGCAGACGTCTGAAGCAGACGGAGGAAAAACTGGAGACGGAGAGACAGACGCGACAACAGCTCGATACCAAGGTGAGACGGGACACGCTGACGTGCAGGGCAGAGCGGACGGGAGATTAAACGTCTGAAGATAATAATACTGTGTGTGTGTGTGTGTGTGTGTGTAGGTGGCGACGCTGCAGGCCCAGCTGGAGCAGTCCAGGAGGAGTGTGATAGAACTGAAACGTCACTGTCGCCGCGTGACCTCTGACCTCCAGGACGCCCGAGTCCTTACTGACAGCCTGCAGAGCCGCATGCACGAGCTGGACCGCAAACAGAGAAGGTCTGTGTCCACCTGGTCCTCTCCGAAAGTGTGACATCACCTCGTTGTTACATCAGCCCGTCTCTCTCTCTCTGTCTGTCTCTCTCTCTCTGTCTCTCTCTCTGTCTCTCTGTCTCTCTGTCTCTCTCTCTCTCTCTGTCTCTCTCTCTCTCTCTCTCTCTGTCTGTCTCTCTGTCTCTCTCTCTCTGTCTGTCTCTCTCTCTCTCTCTCTCTCTCTCAGTCATTGAAAAATGTGACACTAGCTTCTTTCTTTCTTTGTTTTGAGATACAGGATCTATTTACAAGATGTTTTTTAATTTTTATTTAATGTTTATTGCTTGTTCCCATATTCAGGTGCATCATTTATAGTCAGGTTTTTATTTGTTAATTGATTGGTGTCTGATAATTGTAAAAAAAAAACTAAATTATGATGCGTTGTTATAGATAAAATTCAAAATATAAAGATGGTAACAGCAGCTCCAGCTCGACCAGCAACAACATTAATATGCTGTTTACAAGTTAATGCATCAGGAACAATAGTAATGATGAAAATATATATTATATAATTAGAACTTTTTTAAAGTAAAATTTCAGATGCAGAACTTTTACTTTTATTCCTGCTACTTCTACTAAAGTAAATGAGCATTTCTTCCAGCGCTGCAGTGTGACGTGTTGTTTCTGTGTTGAATTGTTTGTTTGTTGTTTCTTTTGTTATTTGAAACTGTACATGGATGAAAAAACGAGTTTTCCCCCTGGGGATTAACAATAATGTATTTTATCTCAGAGGCTCCATGTTTACTCTCGGCCGGCTCAATAAGAATAAGTTCCGCAGTGTTTGTCCTATTTTACATGCAGTATTTCACCTAAAGCATCTGCCTGCTCCTTCTGTTTGTGTGTTTTCTTGTGTTTATGCAGGTTTGACAATGAGTTGACTCAAGCTCTGGAGGAAGCCGACAACGAGAGAGAGCAAAAGGACAAAGCCTTTCAGGAAATCGCAGCTCTGGGGACTGAGATATACACGCTGCGCCGCGACCTCCAGGTGTGTTTGTGTTTATCTTTATGCTCTATAAGCTCCTTTTATGCAAAACCGCACAGGACGTGTTACTTGGAAACAGCTTGGACCATGTGACCCTGAAAAAGAGCAAATGATCTATTGTGGAAGTGAAAGTTGTCACGTCTGATTCATGAGCCGGCGTCACGGCAGTTTAATGAGTCAGAGACGGACATGTTAGGCAGCGTGTCTGACATGTGACTGACCCACAGCGTTGATGCTCGTGTCTTTACTAAAGGTTAATGTGACGTGCTCCAGGATCTTTATGATCTACTTCATATTCTCTGCTCTTCGCTGAGGGAGGAATTGTAACTCAACCTAATTTCGCCCTGAGGATCAACAAAGTATTCTGATTCTGATTCTCATAATGAAAATAGTGCGATTGCTTCTACTGCCGCGAACCACTTCATGTATTATTGCATGAGCCACCTCCACGCTGCATCCACCTGAGCTCTGAGTCTGTGTTGCCTCGGGCAGAGTTATTACCGTCACTCCCAAATCTCTCATGTGCACAGTTTAGAGAAAAGTTTAAAAGAAGTCAAACTAAGAAGTAAATACCAGACCTAATTTGCTCTTCTCTTACATTATGAGAGTGTCTGTCAGCCAGTTCAGGACTGTTTCCTCCTTTTTCCACCAGAAACTCTGCTGTTTCTCTTCTTTGTTTCTGCGTCTGTGTTGCTTCTTCTTCTGCTCCCCCGTGGTCAAACGCACCAAAGTATCTCAGAGCAGGATCACACCGTTTAACCCGCGGCGGCTCCGGAGACGCTGCAGCCGCCGCCACAGGACGGGAAGAGAAGATCTGAGCTGGAGGATGAACAAAATGTTTTGTTTGCACTGACACATGCTGTATGTTTGTGTGTGTGTGGGTGTGTGTGTGCAGGAGAGCCAGTCAGAGGTGGGTCGTCTGCAGAAGCAGAAGGAGGAGTTGTGCGCTCAGATCCGCGACCTCAGCCTGCCCGTCGACCTCGCCTCGGATTCGCTGCCCGACCTCAAGAAACAGCTTCGTCTGCTGGAGAGCCAGGCCAGCGAGAGGGCGGAGGAAATCACCAAGCTCACTGCCAAAATACAGCAGCAGCAACAGGTGCTCACAGCGCACACAGACGCCTTCAGATAGATTTACTCGCTTGCCGCCTGTCTCACCTCGTCTCTCTCCTCCCGTCTCTCAGATCCACATGAGGTTTGAGATGGAGATGGAGCGGATGAAGCAGATCCATCAGAAAGAGCTGGAGGATAAAGAGGAGGAGTTGGAGGATGTGCACAAGTCGTCTCAGAGACGGGTGGGTTTCATATAATACAATTAATTCAAGACCCCAAGTAATCACTCATAACCAACCAAACACAATCACTTCTAAGTCTGTAAAACCAGGTGTTCTTGCTTCGTCAATGATTCCTTTAGAGCTGACCCACGTCAACATGAGGGAAACTACGCTGTATTGTACTATAGAACAATTTAGAGGTGCTTGTAATTCATCATTATATAATATTTTCAATATTATGCCACTTTGTTCTTCTCGTTCCACTGCATATTTTACCGCCCCACATTTATTTAATAGCTGAAGTTAAATAAAATATGATACTCTATTATGGATTAAAACACCCAGCAGAATATAAAGCAGTTCACACACCAGCTGAAGCATTAAAATGATGCTTGGATAATCATCAATCACTAATAATAACAGTGACAGAGATTCTTCTGCTGCATAATGAGAACTTTTACTTTTGGTACTTGAAGGCGATTTTTCTGTTAATACCTAAAGAATCTGTTAAAGGTACGTAAAGAGATGTCCATGTTCTATATCATTACACCAACTTGGAGCCTGAACCTGAGTCTCCTGTTGTGGCAAACAACCTGAAGCTGCAGCTAGACGGGCGACAAAGTGTCTGACCTGCAGGTTGTAAAGAAACCCAGGGTCACGCTGGAGTCTCCTCTTCATCTCCTCTTCATCTCCTCAATGGAGAAGTTGAGATTCGTCCCTCTGGCTGAGGCTTTGAATCTCTGAACTCCGGCTGATTCATGCAGCAGAGGATGGTTGTTATTGTGTGCTGTTTATGTTTATTCTCTCCAGCAGATGATGGTGTTTTTATGTCTGTCATTACGCTTCCTGCTGCAGGGGAAAGTCTCCTGTCAGGGACAATAAAAACACATTGAGACCGCTCGTTCATCTTCTTCTTCTTCTCTTTGTTTGTGGCGTGTGTGTGTGTGTGTGTGTGTGTGTGTGTGTGTGTGTGTGTGTGTAGCTGAGGCAGTTGGAGATGCAGTTGGAGCAGGAGTATGAGGAGAAACAGATGGTGATTCATGAGAAACACGATTTGGAAGGACTCATCGCAACTCTGTGTGACCAGGTACAGCACACACACACACACACACACACACACACACACACACACACATGTAGTACACACACAACTGTATCACATATATTGCACATCTTTATGTTTATAGTGTGTGTGAAGTGTCCAGGCGACTTTAGCGTGTCGTACATCATTGTTATTGTGGGTTAATGTTCTCGAGCTGATGAATGTGTCACTCCTACATTACAGGCGCCACAAAACAAGCATATGCTGCAAAGAGGCGGCGGCTAATTTAACGTCCTCTCTCTTTGTCCCTATGAGGATGTAATTTCGCTGCTGATAAGTTGAGCTGGTCCGTGGCCAAGTTGGCAAATAGCGCCGGTTCAAGTCCTTTAAAGCGTTTAGAGTGAAAAGGGTGATTTGTTTTTTTACTGTGACCAAACAGAATTCACTCACTGATCAGGACACGATTTAACACCAATGTCTATTAGGGTAAAATGATGATATCTCCAAACTGTCAAAGGTCAACTTCACCGTGACATCACAACGTTCTGCAAAAACACTTCTGGTCATTAAAGCTCCTCCAGTGTAAAGGTCTGTGTCCATGTGTAGTGTGATTATAGATCAGCTCTAGCTTCTATATTAATACTGTGAAAGTATCAAAGCCTCAGTCCACAGAGAAATGCACACAGCCTGTATTCAGAAACTGAGCCTTAAAACCAGCCGTCAGGACTTCTGGAACTTTGTGATGTCACAACAAAGCAGTCACCAAGCCCCGCCCACCTGGACCCACCATCCAAACCTTGCAGGATTTGTTTCTCTGAGTGTTTTTATCTGAAATCTGCTATATTTTTATTGGATCGCTCAGAAAACAGTGAGCCAATCAGAAGAGAGGTTCAGAGCCTCCTCTCTTCTGATTGGCTCACTGACCTGTTGTTACTAGAGCTCCAGAGAGAAGCCCGAGAGAGGAGATGTAAAACTACACTGAGATGGTTTTTATATCTTCTGATGGATCAACACTTCAAATAAAACACAGAACAAGAAGAAAATATGTGAAGTTTTAGGAAAAGAGAAGTGCTATGTAAATTGAATTCTAGTTTCTCCAGATCTCATTTCTAGAAGGATTGGTCTCAGCTCTCTCGTCTTGCAGGTGGGACACAGGGACTTCGACGTGGAGAAGAAGCTGAGGAGAGACCTGAAGAGGACTCACGCCCTGCTGGCCGACGCCCAGCTGCTCCTCGCCACCGTCGACAGCTCGGGACCGAACGTGCCCAACGGCAGCAAAGACCAGATAGAGCGCCTGCACTATCAGGTGCGCCCAGCTCAGACTGACTCTGCGGTGTCACCCTCTGCTCCGGTCACACTCACTCTCTCTTTCTCTCTCCGTCTCCAATTAGCTGGAGGAGAGCGAAGCGAGGCGCCTGGAGGCCGAGGGCGTCCAGACGACTCTCTCCCAGGAGCTGGAGAACACTCAGATCGAACTGGAAAATATCTGCAAACAGAAGAGTGTGGTGAGAGTTTATTTCCATCATTCAGCCTTTATTATTATTATTATTATTATTATTATCAACAATGAGGTAATGGACATATGAATTTCCCCTTGGGGATAAATAAATTATCTATCTATCCATCTATCTATCTATCTAAAAAGTTTAATTTGGCAGATCACATGCTCATATCACATGACCAGATTCATCCTCTAAGGCCTTGGCAGTGTTGTTTACCTTGACGTCTTATTGTAAAGTGTAAAACCCAATCAATATTTATTAATGAGTTACAACAAGTCTCCTTTTACCAGTTGTAAAAGGTAGTAACTCATTAATAAGATTAATGAGTAGTAGCTTGAGCTTGCCAAATAGTGAGCCTCACTGTATGAAAACTGTGTTATAACTTGTTTATAATTGTTTTTTATGATTTACAAAGTGTTAATAAACTAATTAATAACTTAATTATAAACCATTTATAAATCCTTCATGAAGCTAGTCTCATTGTGAAGTGGAAGCCCCACCTTACCTTTACCTGTCTCTGTCCAGGTGGACGAGCAGTTATCCCTGCTGCAGCATGAGAAGGCGGACCTGCTGAAGAGGCTGGAGGAGGACCAGGAAGACCTCAACGAGCTGATGAAGAAGCACAAAGCGCTCATCGCACAGGTGAAGCTTTCTACCCGGTTTACAGTTTTGTCTATCTCCCTTTTATTAATCAGTCGTTCGTCCTGAAAGCAAATTCCCCCTCTCTCTCTCGTTCAGTCCTCCAGTGACATCTCTCAGATCAGAGAGCTGCAGGCTGAGCTGGAGGAGGTGAAGAAACAGAGGCACTCTCTCCAGGAAGAGGTAATCTCTGTTCCACAATCAGAAAATAAATGCAGCTCTAAGAGGGTTATAAACCAAGTGCGCTATTGAGTCTGGCGGATATGAGATTGTTATGGATTTCAGGGTCATTTAACCCGCTTGTTACAGAGCTCAATATAACTACCAGCTTCAGGTGGAGCGATGTCACACTCACTGATCTGTGGGTGTATAATTTGCCTCTTGGCCCACTCCCGTCTCTCTCTCTCTCTCTGATGCAGCTCCAGCAGTCGGTGTCGAGGGTGCAGTTCCTGGAGTCGTCCACTGTGGGGCGTAGCATCGTCAGTAAACAGGAGGCACGTGTATGTGACCTGGAGAATAAACTGGAGTTTCAGAGAGGGCAGGTGAAGAGGTTTGAGGTGAGACCAGATCTTTCATTTCCCCCACCTCCACACATAATAAAAAAAAAAAAAACCTGATGTTTTATTCTCTTCGTCTTAATTCTCATGATGTGTCCGTAGGTGCTGGTGTTGCGTTTGAGGGACAGCGTGGTTCGTCTGGGGGAGGAGCTGGAGCAGAGCGCCCAGGCCGAGGCTCGGGAGAGAGAGAACGCCCACTACTACCTGCAGCGGCTGCAGGACATGAGGCTGGAGATGGAGGATCTGACCCAGAGGGAGGAGGACAGCAGCCGCAGACGCATGGAGCTGGTAACGTGCTCCAAACAAATGTTATTATCTGCCCTCCATTAATCTTGTCAGTGGCGTCCTACCACACACACGCATCTATACAAAAGTTGGTAATAAGAACAGGCTTGATTTCAAGCTTCATGGCAATATGTTTTTCCGATAATCCGGAGGGTTTTTAAACGGTTTGTTTATCTCAAGAAGCAGGAGAATTTTCTCCACCCACGAAGGAACATTTAATCCTTCAGTTTATCTCCAAAATTCAGACTCACCAAACTTGGAGATACGTGTTTTTCTTTAGACAGTGGTGACATGCCGTCTCCAAAATTTCCGGCTGCCAGAGCTGTTTGTTTATTTATTTATTTTTCAGGGCGGCCGAGTCTCCGTCGGGGCGTTTCCTCTTTTCATTATCACAGTGTCATTGCCGGCTCTGTGGCGTCAGACTGGCAGCTTGGAAGTGACAGCGCTCGTCTGCTCAAACAGGAAAAGGAGAAATTCAAAAGGGTTCACCGTGGGGGTGGTCTCCGTGTTGACTGACAGGTGTGACAGTGGCATTCATCTCCTCTTCCAGCTGCAGGAATAAGCAGCGTATTCCCCAAAGCTTTGAACTATTAAAATAATGGAGCTCTGGACTGTCGCTCTCCTGGGAGATCCCTCCACCCCGTCCCCTCCTCACACTGCCACAGGGTATCATTATTATTATATGGTGTCCACAGGATGGTGTTAAGGGTGGTGACAGTGCTGATAGTAATTATTAGTACCATGTTAGTGGCCTTGCTGTAGAGACGGCAGTGTCGGTCAATATCTGATCCAATCGAGTTCCCCAGCCGACAACCATCGTAAAGACTGCTATGAAATTTAGTTCAGACATTCAGTGTCCCCAGATGATGATTTGTAAAGATTTTGATCCACTCACTTTTCCACAAGCGCCATCATCAGGTCAAAATTACTTTAATTACTTACTTTCTTTACTTTGATTTGTGATCAAATAACCTGCAAAACTAATGACGGACTTTGATTTTAGTGCTAATTAGCAATTATTAGTTATCAGGCTAATAGGCTAAACTAAGACTTTAAACTTGGTGAACATTATACCTGCTAAATAACAACATGCTAACATTGTCATTCAAGCACTCAATAACACCCTTATTTGTGCTGCTAGTTATGTGCTAATTAGCAAATGTTAGCATGCTAACACACTAAACTAAGACGACAAACATATTAAACATTTTAACTGCTACACATCAACATTTTAGCGTTGTCATTCAGGCACATACGCCTCTCAGATATATCTACTCAATAACACCCTAATTTACGCTGCTGTGTTGTTTTCTTTTGTTCTTTCAGGCCTTTATCTTCATATTCTTTCATGTCTTAGCTTTAATGTCACCCTTTTGCCATGTAGTGAAAACAAGTGGAAAAACACAGTAACAATAGCAGCAGCTCGTTGCCCAGAAACTGGAGATAATTGCCGGGACAGAATAGTTCCTCACCACTACACGTCTTTGGCATTCCTGCCACCTGCAGACAGATCACCACCACTCCAGCCGGGCACCACCGAGCCGGCTAAATATAAACCCCAACAGGCGTTACTCATATGCAAGCTGGTAGACACTGTTTTAGAGAGGTACTTAAAAAGCCCTGGGAAAAAAAAAAACGCACTTCCTCCAGGCTGTGATTGAAAGAACACGGCACTTTGAGAACAGTCACATCTCTTCTGTTCTCATTAACAAAAACAACAGCTGGTGTATTATCTGGAACATGAGGAAACATCACTTTCATTACTGCACAAGTTTGATCATAGCAGCGCTAACAGCAGGAGGGAGGGCTTCAGCACACTTTCAGAGCTCCAGCACAGAAACACACACTTTCTGTAATACTTAACATTTAGTTTAATCATCTGAGTTTAATATGAGATCTCTGGTTATAAAATAATCATGAAGAACGTCTCTCTGCCAGCTGACCTCGTCACAGTGGCCAGAAAACACAGCTGTAAATCAAATGATTTATCTCTGATGAGACAGAAACAGACACAGATTTTTGGCGAAGACACTGGTAAATAACTAACTTCACTTCTGTACAATAAACCACCAACTAAGTTCAGTATTTCTTTGTTGTAAAATGATCATTTTATGACAATTTGAGCCTCATTTTCCTGCTATTAAGCTTCATTTCTTTGGGTAATAACATGAAAAGTAACAGGAACATGAACGGGGAAGAAATGCACCTCTGTGCATCAAACACTAAAGATAAAACATCCTCCGGTTAAAACATCAATCATAACATTAATATATATCTACAATATTCTCGCTAACACACGTTTACGAGCAAAACATTTAATAAAAACACAAAATCTAAAATATCTCGATTTAAAATTCCGAATCCTACTTTACTAGTGAAGTATTTTACATGATTTTATATTCTTATTTTCCAGACCAGCCTCCTGCTTCAGCTTTGACCTGATGTCCCTTTAATTTCATGTTCGCTCACTCTCAGTTTCACATCAGATTCAAGTAGTTTAGTTCAGAGGTTCTCAAGCTTTCTCACATCAAGGACCAAAACTGACACAAATTAGACCACGGACCCCCGTTTGGTAAGGTTTCGTCCCAGGGACCCCCGTCTGATGATATTTTTGTTTTGTTTGAAACCTAAATAATCTCACCTTCTGCCATTGTGTTACTTATGGATGGAATTGATCGTCTCGCTTTGTGCAGTGTTATTACAAATGAAATTATGAAATTTAAACCCACTGTAATGAAGCAGAAATTTCCTTTGATAAAACTCTCCGTCTTAAACTAATGTACACAGTCATCATGAGCAGAGCTGCTGTGGTTGGGTTGTTGGAGTACAGTGTGGAATTATATTTATCTGTAAGATTGACACATAAACAGTTAGATAAACATATTTTTTGCTCAGTGGAGACGTCAGCTCTGCTCAGAGTCACAGACTCAATCATGTTCTTGTTCCTGCTCACAGCAGATTTCTCTGTGACCTCTGAGCCGAGCGCAGAGAAGGAGCTTCAATAATTATTCTGTTATTAGCACAAAGCAACACACACACACAAGGATGCCCTTTAACAACCTACCAAGCAACTATGCAGACACACACACACAGCCCTCATGAATAGACATATTCATATACACACACACACACACACACACGCACACACACACACACACTCACATTGATACATGCTTATGTGTCACTATGACAACCGCTGCACCCACACCCGTCTCCTCAAAGCCAACAAAGCCAATAACTTTGAAAGCCTAGAAGCTTGTGTGTGTGTGTGTGTGTGCGTGCGTGCGTGCACGTGCACGCGCACGTGCACGTGCAGTCATGTGTGAGAGGAGGCTAGAGACACAGAACAACAACAACAAAAACAGATTAGATGAATTAATAAATCACTCTATTCCTCCAGTGTCAGGGCGCGTATGTAACAATTTCCTCCTAAATAACCCGGCGCACTGAGGGACGTACGACTGTATGTGAGAGAGGACACGCCATTGGACGTTCACTGTTTGACTGATGAGGTAATACGGCCGAGGATGCGGGTAATTGCTGTGGCAGATTGGGCCTCGGGGTCTGTACAGGTTGTCGGGGGAATGAGAAGAGGCAGCTGGCCCACGCTGAGGTGAGCGGGTCCTCTGCCCTCGTGTCAACAGACGCCCTTCAATCTCACAATGTTTGTTTGTTTGTGTGTTTGTTGACAGGAAATGCAAGTGGAGGAGCTCAGCGCCGTCAGACAGGCGCTACAGGCCGACCTGGAGACGTCCATCCGCCGCATCGTGGACCTGCAGGCCGCCCTGGAGGAGGTGGAGTCGAGCGATGAGAGCGATACTGAAAGGTATTGGACTTTGTCTGTGTTTAAACTCAACAGTGGTGGAAAGAGACTAAGTACATTTACCTGAGTAATTTCTTTTCCTGCCACTTCATAGCTGCTTCTACAGAGTTAGATGTTACTCGCCTTCATTTATCTGGCAGCTTTAGTTACTAATTAACTTCACAAATTAAGATTTTTACATAGAAAGCACATGAAGACTTTATAAAATATGAAGCTTTGCTACAGATGAAATCACACAGCAGCACAAACAAGTGGAGCTGAAACAATTACTCTATTAACGAAGGATTAATTAGCAACTACTTTGATTGTGAAAAGTCATTTTTGATTTCCTGAACATTTTACAGTTTCATATCTGAGAATTTGCTTCTTTAAGGTTTTAAAAACTTTTAAAAATAGTTTTAATTAATAGGTTTCGGATATGAGGTTGGACAAAAACAAGCATCAATGTGATGAGCAGTTCTTTCTTTATTTAAGTTCCTGTTTTAAACTCTGTAAAAATCCTCTGCTGTGATTAATATTTAGTTTAACGTGGTTTTCACACATAAAAAGTGAAAAAAATAAATGGAAAATTGGGTCTGAAGCACATCAAGACTTACTTCCTGGATCTGGCCTTGTGCCCCGCCCACCACCTGCTTGCTCCAGGTGGACAGGTGAAAGAGCAGAGGGCATCAAGATGGTTAGAGGAGGAAACATCAGAGAGACTCAGTCAGACCCAGACTCAGAGAAGGAGTCTGTTGAGACCAGAACCAGAGACTAGCAGACGGATCAGAACGGTTAGCGTAGTTAGCATCTTTTATTTATGTATGTTGTTTGTTAGCTTGTAACTGGCAGTGTTTGACACAGTGTTAGCAGTTGTGCTAATGCTAACACTCTCTCTCTGTACTGACCAGGTTTCAGGTTTATTTAGCCCCGCCCCCCCGCCCCCACAAAGCACCAGGATTGGTTCCTTGGTGGAAACACTCAGTCATGGTGTTGCTGACTGTCTTGTATTATATAAGAAAAACATCATATGGATGTTAACAAGTTTAAAAACCTTATTTTCATCAGAGGGTCTTTAATGAATCAGTTAATTAACTGAGAAAATAATGACTAGATTAATCCATAATGAAAATAATAATTAGTTGCAGCCATGAATGAAATAGAAGTTAAAGTCAGCTGCTCACACATTAATGCATCAGTAATAATGTTTATAAACTATAGTCACAAGGGCAGTTTTACTTTTAACTACATTTCCTGTTTGTATTTATGTACTTTTACTTAAGCAGCATTGTCAATGCAGTACTTGGAGTATTTAACAGTGTAGTATTGGTACTTTTACTAAAGTACTTCCTCCACCTCTGACGCTCACCCTGTCACCACTCTGCCCTTCACTCCAGTGTTCAAACTGCTGAGGAGTCCCTGACTCGAAAGAAAGACCTGTAAGAACCTCATGAATGTGTGTGACTTGGTAGTGAGTGTGTGTGTGTGTGTGTGTGTGTGTGTGTGTGTGTGTGCGTGCGTGCGTGCGTGCGTGCGTGCGTGCTTCTGACTTTACAGTATCTGGCTGCACAGGTGTGTGGGTGTGACCTGAACGTCGCATCAGACCTTGAAGTGTCATCATTAAACGTCTCATTGTAATTCATTAAATGTGAAAGAGAACGTGGCCTGTTAAAGGAGAATTCCGCTTTAATGTAATTCAGAGTTTATTATTGTCGTGTTGGCCATCGTGTCTTTCACTAATAATAACATTATACTCACCAAAGTAACGGCTGAGATCTGGGAACGTGGTGATGTCATCACGGATCAAACAGACATTAACAACCTGTCTGATCCTCTGACTTCACCTCACCCTCAGATCTCAGCCGTTAACTCTGTGATTAAAATGTTAAGAAAACAGCTGTGACTGAGTGAACATGGCTGCCTGCATGGCTACTAACGGTCCATGAGCCATTTCTCCATAAGAACCTGAAGGTTACAAGTCAACTTTAGATCTAAGATGATATAAAGTATGATCTTACTGTAGCGTCATTTGCACTTTTCCTACTTTTCCATAAGCAACTGAACACATCGAATCCAACAGCTGCATTAACCTCTGATGCAACTCTCTTATAAATAACAACGTGCTGCTCAGTGATGGATTATGCTCTGCAAGCTTTAAGTGATAATCAAACTGGCTTGAATGGAAACCAGTGGCCACCTGGCAGGTAGGAGAGTCGCATCAATCAGCTGATGGTGATGTAATGGAAGGGGAGGAGTCTCCATTCAGGCTGTGACGTGGTGATAAGCTGTGACTTTGCTCTGCAGTGACTCGGTGTCCAGCGCTGGCTCCATCGGGACGGAGGATGTCGGCGAAGGGATTCGTCACTGGTTAGGAGTTCCACGAGGGGGGTCCCGCGGCGGGGGCTCTCCCTACAGCAGCCACGGGGGGCGCCAGTCTGTCGCTGACACCATGAGCACCTACAGCTTCCGGTAAGCCCCGAGATCCAGTATCCATGTTTGTAGAGCCACGACAATTAGCCGATTGATCGATTAGTTGATCTAAAGCAACTCCTCTGATCCCTGGATGTTTGTCACGATGGACTTTATTTTGAAATGTCTCTTCTGTCCCTCTGAAGTTCTTGCGTGGATCCTGATGACGAGGGCTCTGAGGCGGGAGGAGCTGGTCCCAGAGGCGTGGGTCGGGCCCCGTCCTCCTCGGCCCTCTCTGAGCTGCTGGACGGACTTCGTAAACGCAGAGCCGGCGGCGACGCAGGCGATGGAGCTGGCAGCGCCGTCTCCCTGCCGGTTTATCAAAAGACCGCAGCCTCAACTCTGAGGCGAAGAGCTTCAGCCGTCTCTCTCGGCGCTCCAGACGACCCCCAGGAGCCCCGGCCGGGCCCCAGCATCCTCAAACCGTCGTCCCCGCTCCTGCCGCGCGCCGCCAGCAGTCGCTCCATAACCGAGTCTCAGCCGTCTGCCGCCGCCAAACTCTCTCGCTTCAACTCAAGCGACTCCCTCACTTCGGTTCCCTCGCTGCCTCGCCTCTCCTCGTTGGCTTCCTCCCTCGCCACTCGCCATCACCCTCCCTCCCTGTCCATCCCCGAGGAGGAGGAGCCCCTGCGCTCCGTGAGAACTCCCATCCAGCGCTCACCTCAGCCACTGAGGCGATGCATGCTGGGTAGTCTCGTCACAGAAGACGGAGGTGAAGGCTCTCTGGGTACAGAATCCATGGTCTTCCAGAACCGCCGTCTGACGGAGGATAACGGGCGTGACGACGCAGCGTCCGACATCCTGCCCGCCATCCGGAGAGCTCAGTCCACCAGCAGCCTGGCCAGCTCAGTCAGGGGGGGCAGGAGGTCGCTGAGCGTCCACTTCGGAGAGCTGCCCCCCTCCACCCGCAGCAGGAAAAGCTCTGAGTCGTCCAGCTCAGGCGGCTCAGGAGGAAGTTCCCAGGGGGCGGGGCCAAGACACAGGCACGAAAGGCCGCAGGGAGAAAGACTGGAGGCCGAGGGCAGCGAGGGCGGAGACGTGGCTTCAGTCATGAAGAGATACCTGAAGAAGGAGATTGACTGAACCGGATGAACTGAGGTCTCAGGTGTGTAGACGCGGGGTCTGCTTTACGACCACTGGGGGGCGCCATGTGGAACATTTTCAAATTCGACAAAGTTTTTTATACAGATTAAAAAAACTGCTAAAACAAATGATCCTGATAAATAATTTTTTTCTGTTGCCTTCAGGGCTTCCGTAGTTTCTAGATCATAGATTTTATTACTGGAGATAGTGTCTCCGGCTCCATCACTTTGTTCCAGACTGAATTATCTCAACGACTGCTGGATGTATCACCAGGAGGTTTGGTTCAGACAGTCATGCTCCTCTCAGGATGAATTGTAATAACTTTGATGATCCTCTGAGTTTTCCCTCAGTGCCATTATGAGGTCAACATTTTAATTTGTCCAACACTCTGGTATGCACTCGCTCCTAAGTGCTGCTTTGGGAAACGTAAAATTTTTAGTGTGTTGGCAGAAATGCTTTTAAAGATCGTTCATTATCAGGGAATGGATGTGACTGAACTCTTAAAACTAAAAACCTACAAGAAGCTGTCATTCATTTCATCCTGCGGTTGTGAGTGTCACTCGCTCGGAGAGGAGCTGTAGCATGATTCATAAATATCTGAATATCCGTGTATTTTTAGACCCAGTTCAACTTTCAGTGAAGTGATTGTGAGGTGTTTGATCAACACAGGCCCAGACCTGTATCTGCGGCCGCATATGCACACGACACTTCTCGCGTCCTCTTTTCCACTCTGACCATCTCGTCTTTGTTTCTTTTTTTTTCCCATCATCCTCTCTGTGTGTCCTCATCCAGCTGTGAGCTTCACAGAAACACTGACGACTGCTGGAGCTGCAATCAAGGCTGAACACGATACTTGAGGAGCCATCAGGGATGTTTCTTCTGATTCTCCGCATTGATATTTAATCCACCTGAAAATGCATTTGTTCAACACACAAGCACTAAATCGACTGTATTTTCAGATAAGCACTGTTTGTATATGAATAAAATGAAAAATGAAAAGAAGTTCTTGTGAATTTATTCCACCTGTCTTCCTTATTCTGATATTCTCTGTGGTGTTAGCGAAGCTGCCACCAGCCAGGTTAGTTTTCCCACCTCTTTCATCTAGGATCAATTATCTTGACAGCTGTTGGATGCATTGCAGTGATATTTATTGGAAACACTCATCATACCCAGATGATGGATCCTACAGACTTTGATGACTCCCTGACTTTTCCTCTAGCGCCACCAGCAGGTCAAATTTTCACTTATCCTGTGATGTATCGCAGCATTTAAAGAAGTTATTTGTACGTTTTTCTCTGCTGCTGAATGTGGTTTCTTTACAGGAGCAGGTGGAGGTGATTGTCGCTTCGGCCATCGTTGCATTTCTAAGACGAGTTTAAAACACGTCCTCTGAGCAGCTACATCTTCAGGGCAGACTGGAGGCTACAGTGAGTCGCTATCAGAAAGTGACGAGACGAGCCCGAGCTACTGGGTTAGCATGCTAACTTCAGTAGAAGAGAAGGCGTGACAGAAACGAGAGTTAACATTGGTGTCGCTTAAACCACTTTTGGACACAGTTTCTTCTAGACTGGTAAGTAAACAGCTGTTAATGCTAACGTTAGCTGTGTAGCAATAGCAAAATAAATAGCTTCTTTCAGAGATTGGTTGGTACTGAATTTTTCTCCCTGTGTTTTATTTTAAAGTGCTGATCCATGAGAAGATATATTTGTGATTTTAAGAACCAAAAACCATCTCAGTGTAGTTTTACATCTCCTCTCAGGCTTCTCTCTGCAGCTCTAGTAACAACAGGTCTGTGAGCCAATCAGAAGAGAGGAGGCTCTGAGCCTCTCTTCTGATTGGCTGACTGTTTTCTGACTGATCCAGATTTCAGGTAAAAACACTCAGAGAAACCAAATCCTGCAAGGTTTGGATGGTGGGTCCAGGTGGGCGGGGCTTGGTGACTGCTTTGTTGTGACATCACAAAGTTCCAGAAGTCCTGACGGCTGGTTTTAAGGCTCAGTTTCTGAATACAGGCTGTGTGCATTTCTCTGTGGACTGAGGCTTTGATACTTTCACAGTATTAATATAGAAGCTAGAGCTGATCTATAATCACACTACACATGGACACAGACCTTTACACTGGAGGAGCTTTAATGATCCAAACAGCGTCTTAGCTGCTAAGTTCAGCTTCACAGAGCTGCTCGTATTTGTTGTACTGTCAGTATCATCAACATCATTCCTCTGGAGCAGTTTCCCTGCTGGATTTCAGGATTAAAGTTGGATAACACGTTTCAGCTGTGCAAGTTAAATAGCCCAGAAAACTGAAACCCAGCATTTATGTTACCCTGTGGAGCAGCAGCAGCGAACAGCGAGTCTACTTAGAACTACTTTATTGAGGTTAGCAACAGATAAATAGATAGTCTGTCGATCACTCCATCTTTGTGAGGCTCCTTCATTAAGCGTAGGCCTGTGTGAAGACAGGATGTAGGACAGGATCCCAGAGTGAAGCCAGCAGATGGTTGACGACTGAAGTTGAAACTTTTCATGTGAGCCTCTGTGGACGTCCTGGAGGTCGATGGCGGTGGAGATGCGGAGGAGGAACAGGACAGAACGCAATAAAAATAAAATGATATTTAAAATGGAGCATCCAGAGACTGATTGGCGTGAAGAATGAAAGCAGAGAAATGATATTCATATTGTGACTGTGAGAGTGTGGGAAGCAGAAGTGATGGAGAAAATTGGAGCAGGAGGAAATGGAAGAATCTCACCCACAGAGGAATGAAGCCACAACGTGAGGAGCAATGGGAACTTCCGCCAAAGCTTTTATTTATATATTTTTTCATTCTTTTATGAATTCAGAGAGAGTCTATTGAACACTGTGTCGCTGAACGGCGACACGTGTGTTTTGTGTTTGCACAGTTCTTCACACCTGGGAGCTGCCCAGTGAAACGCTGGACTCACAGCAGCTGCAGGAGTTGAGGGTAAAGTAACTCGACCAAGGACGCAGCTGATGAACAGACGCCAGGACAGAGAGAGAGAGAGACATCCAGCTTCTCCACCCTCATTTTCCAGCCAGTGAAAAGCATCAACTAAAAATGTTGAGAAACTCTGGAGGCGTAAACTGACTCTCTGACCTTCTGTTCGTGGTCAGTTCAGCTGAACGTGGTATTTCAGACTTACAGTCTCTTGATGAAGTTATAAGAGGGAGGTTTTTTGGTTGTGTCTGGAGGTTAGAGCTGCACTGTCAGACCCCCCCCCCCACACACACACACACACACACACACACACACACACACACATCTGTGCTCTGCGGGAGCCGAGCCAGAGTTCAGCTGGAGGTAACATTTACTGTAAGTAACTCCAGTCAAAACCATCTGCAGCAGATGCACGTCGGCCTGTTCTGCAGCACAAACTCTCCTCTGCGTCACGGCCACAAACAAACACCACTGAGACGCAGTCCTACGGCCTCTATTTGAAAAGGTATTTTAAAAATGGGAATACATTCCTGGATTCCATCTTCAATTTCCATTGCAGCAGCTGCCAAACAAAAACCGTAAAATTAAAGTTAAATATCCTAATTCAAATAAAGTGTAAAAACAATAAACTTACAGAAAAGGTTCATTAATATTTCTACAGAGAAAAACTGTCTCCTAAATTATTATGAAGTGAATCTACTAAAGTTTCTGCAGATAAACTTTTTCCTGATAATAAAATTAAGCATCAATCAATGAAATATTAACACAAGCTTAATATTCTAAAGTAAACCTTTTGTTTTGAAGACAAAGTAAAAAATACTGTGTAAAACAGATTAAAATCATCTCAAACTTCAACTTGCAGTATTTGTGTCAACATTGAATCTTTAAGTGTAAAGTAATGTTAAAACCTGTAGAAGCAAAATCTAAATACAATATTTACTAATTCAGATTCAGATCAATTTTCTTACATTTCTCATAAAATATAATAAACTGAAGAAATGCAAATTAAACTGTTAAGTCTCTGTATGTCGTCTTTTAACTGAAGTGGGGTTGGAAACTTAATTACAAATAACATACGCACGACTATTGACTTTATAACACTTTTATTTAATATATTCAGATGTAAATTTACAATATCAACCAATTATTCACAAATACTTCTTCGGAGCCCCGGGATGATCTGAAGAACTAAAACTGGCAGTTAAATCTCAGAGCTGTTAGCTTTGAATATTTGACATGTTTCTTACTAATAACTTCCATGCTGTTGAGATCAGTAACTGCACACCTTACTTCTCAGGGAGGGTTCTAGTACAGTGACTGAATCTACCCTACACACATCAATGTTCACATTCACTTCAGATCAAACCAAAGATATTAAACAAATAGTATGATGAACTGTATATATTATGTGACTGTATAGAAGCACAGAGAACTTAACATTAACTTGGATTCATTCATTCATGGTGTATTGCTTGGTATTAACTGAATAACACATTAATTAATCAAGGACAGAATCAGCCTCAATTGACTAACAGCAACAGGGATTTTTCGGGGCTGATTCTGATTATTAGTAATCAAAGAGACAGAAATATTCAGAACTAATGCCAACACAAAACTATTGCTACATAAAGACACTCATGCTTTCAAGTTTCTATTATTTTTTATTATTTTGTCCAACCCATTTATATTAACAAAGATAGGCTAAATAACAGAAACACTTCTGTATAAACAGTATAATCTTCATGAAGGACTGTTGTATTAGACTATATCAGTTTTAGCTGGATGTTCCTAATAAATTGTCAACTGAGTGTACATTAATAATTATCAGCTGTGTGTACAGGCTGCAAAGAGCCTGACTGGAATGAATTGTTTGCTCTTGGTGCTGTTTTCACCTGGGAACTGATACTGGCTCCCTGGCAGCCTAAAGATGTTGTTTAATACTTTTATCATATATTATTATTATCATCCCAATATAAGATGTTTTACCCTCCTCTTCCCCTTTTAAAAATGTGCCGCAGTAACACGTTTACTCAGAGTACATCACCTTTCATCACCAGCAGTGAGGGACCGTTTACGTG
>NW_019525155.1:203908-211281 GCF_002814215.2 Seriola lalandi dorsalis
ACATTTAAACTGAGCAGTTCTGCTCCAGCACCCACAGCTCTCTGCTGCTTATAGCGACTTTCACTGATTCAGCTTTTGTTTACATGCTGTTTAGAACTGATTGTTACTTTAGCTTAGCAGTTAGCTCTGGCTTCTCTCTCTTCTTTGCTCAGTGTGTGTGTCTTAAACCAACAAATTAACTTGTACATAAGAGTGTTGTGTTTTTGATGGTCCTATTAAAAAGAAAATACACGTTAAGCAGAGGGCGTGGCTACCGCGTGATGGACACCTGCCTGTTAATCCGGATATGACGTCAGAGCGATGTGTCATTGAGTTTTCAGTTCATCAAAGTTAGTTCCAACATGTTGTTTACCGGCGTTCAGTTGTTCTCAAAGACTCTCAGAGGAGTCGGCGGTTCAGTTTTTTCTGGTAAGTACATTTTGTTTTAAGCCTGTTTCTTTGCTAGCCAAGATTAGCATCCCTGTTAATATCACAGTTCAGGTGAAGATGCGCCTTGCTAACCAAGCTAGCCAGCTAGTGCTAGCGTTAGCTGATAACCTGTGTCAACCTGGGTTAGCCCGTGGAGGTGTTCAGTCAAAGCTCAATAAAAAGGTGAATTTAATCGACATTAATCTAATGACGTTTGGTTTGTGTTTCTCCATGTGATCTGCGTTAGTGTAATGCGCAGCGTTAATGTTAGTTAATACATTGTCGTACATCGATACCAGTGGCGATTGCTCCAAGACTGCAAGGGAAGCTCAGCTTCCCCTAAAATTTCAACAAAATAAGTGGTCAAATATGTGCTGTTGTGTGAACATTTCATTGACTAAATATGCGCTAGAACACGTTCATCTTTTGTTCAGAATCAGCTCCTTATCACAGGTAACTGACAGGACTTCTTCTCCTTCCCCCCAGCAGCGCCACAGAGCTTTACACAGTGTAGACACCGAGCGTCTCCTGACGTCACTGGGGAAGCAGAGAGTGGGCTTTGTCCCGCCCATCGGACGCTCAGCGTCTCTGGGGGTCTATGGGACAATGGGCTGGCCCGGACGCTCGGCTTCTGCATGATGATTGGATGAACTGTCTGAGGCTGAGTCCCTTTTTGATTGACAGCGAAATGAGCGAATCAGCGATCTTGAAGTATAAGCATCCACCGGAGCAGTTTTCAAGTTTTTCATTCCGTTGTTCGGAGTTGATCTGGAGACGTTACTGATCCTCAGCGACTTTGTCTTTGTTAAAAACGACTAGCGTTGTGTTTGGCGACTCTCTTCTGTCACTCTGCGAATTTACATATAAATAAACGGACACATTTTATGTTGTAGGCCGAAAATGAGCTTCCCCTCCTTATAGGACCAGCAGCCGCCACTGATAGATACATACATTTTTAATTACAGATAATTACTGTCATTTTACATAGATCTGTATGTAATTTAAGAAAATAGAAAAAATACTGTATAAATAATACAGTAATTTTTTTTTTTTTTACAAAAATGGGAAATAAATGTAATTCATTATGATTGGCATAATGCTTAAAATAGAAGTTTGGCTGTTAATTCACAGATCATTTCTGTAATTTTACAGACTTTTGTACTCAATTAAAAAAAACTGAAAATTACTTTTAGAAAACTTAGTTGTTTTCTGTAAAACTTTTTACAGTGTAATGGATTAGCTTAGTCTTAGCCTCCCATTTGTATATAAAAAAGAGTTTTATGTTGTTTTTGTAAATCCATTTTTAAATTTGAAGTATTTATTGGTGGATTAATCGTTTATTTATATTTTTCTTTTTACTCAGTTAAACGTGAACGCACAGGTGTGATACACGTATTTTTTACATTCAGTGTAACTTTCCGTACACGTCATTATCTCCGACGTACATCGCACGTTCACGTCCTGCTTGTAGCTGCAGAACTCGGCTGAGAATCATCATGTTTTTAGGTTTTCTTCAGTATCACAGTAATACAGTGATAGTTGTCTGTACATTTATGAGTATACCGGAAACAGGAAGTGCTAATAGTGAATTCGGCATCTTTAAGTGGCAGAAATGTAAAATATATAGGCTACAAAACGGGGCTCAAGTTTTAGCTCACAGTGTGAATCCATGGCAACATTATACTTCCTGTTTCTGGTAAAAGTTTACAGCTGCTCATATAAGTGACGACTTTTAAGATTTAATATGACATTATCTAAAAGACTTTGTAAATACTAATAATAATAATGATGAAGATTTTTAAGCTTATATTGATACTGGAGAAATCCAAAGACAGACAGCTCTGTCTGATTATAGCTGATGATGGTTTTATTTAATTATTAATTTATTCATTTTTAGGGGTAGGTTGTAAAATAAGGAGGTTAACGATGTTGCATAAATTTTTACCTTTACATTCAAACTGATGAGGGTTTTGTGAAGCTGTTAAAACAACATTTTTCTTTGCTCTGAATGGACGGAGGAGCCGAGTGTCCCTCATGAAACCTTATCTCACACTCAGATAATCCTCCTTCAAAAAGCTCTTATATTAAATGTTTTCCCTCCTAATACCTTGGAGGAATTCTGGATGATCCCCTCTTTAACTCGTGCACTGAACTCCTCCAGCGGCCGTAACAAACCTGCGACCCACTTCAACACGTAAGTGTGATGAAGTCTGTCATACATTAGTGTTCACTGATTGGCTCTCTGCGTCAGTCTTGACCTAATTATCATAAGTGGCTCCTCTGAATTGCAGATTCCTGCAGAATCTCATCTGAATGTTTCTTGACTTTAACGAGGCGACGAGTCCAGACACAGACATTTATACTGATCCAGAGCAAAAGTAAGAATCTGATTTAAGCTCAGATAGAGTCACTGTGTGGGTGAACATGGTGTTTATGTCTCTTTAACGATCAAATTCACATTTTACAAAGTGTATTTGAGGAGTTTTTAAAGGGAAGTTCAGATACTTACTGTACATGAAGTGCAGCTTCCCTGCAGGGATTTTTTTTATTTTTGGCCGGTTTCTCAGTTTCTAATCTTTCTCAGGTGAAACAGAAGAAATAATTAAACTCTGCAGTTTCTTTTCGCCTCTTTAAAATTCTTTATTTCATTCTCACTGTGTGGCTGGTCACGCTGCTCTGAGATGTCTGTTCTCCCTCAACATCCTTTTATCTCAAAGAAATCACTATTATAGTTTGGACCTTATTATTTAGCTATTATTAAGTCAAGATGACCAGATTTCTGAAATGAAAGCCAGGGACATTTCCAGTCAGTATATCATTAAAATGTCCAGTGTTTGTATCTATGAAACAAAAAGGGGAGTTGTTGTAACTGTTGTACTGTAATAAACTGATAGAATGAGCAGGTCTGCTGTATTTTTATTGGATCACTCAGAAAACTTCAAATAAAACACAGAAGAAGAGGAAATATGGAGCTTTAAAAGCGACTGTACATGTGTGTGTGTCTCTTTCTGTAGATATGAACAGTGAGTGTGAAGCAGCCGGTTCTCATCAGCAGCTGGAGAACAGCTGTGCGTCAGGTAGGAGAACCTTCCTCTGTGATTGCATCTCTGCCGCCGCACGTGCTCAGATGATGTATATTGAGCCTGATTGTCCTCACTTGTAATTGCCGTTTGACTTACAGTAATGCCGCTGCACCACAGAGCCGGTGTCTCACTCTGAGATCGACTCCTTGCGATTGAACGCACCGTCAACGGCTGCGGATAAATCACGTTCCTGCTGCCTGAGTCCTGTTAATGAAATTGATGAGAGAAGGCAAATAAAATTAAAACCAAGCACTTAATAATTGATGCGCCGTCCCTCTGCTGGATAATACACTCCATAGATCAGCAGCTGTTGTTTGTGTGAAGCTGGAGCTGCGTTATCGAGCGCTGTCTGACTGCTGCAGGCCGCTGCAGCCAAATGTGGCTTGTTAGGGAATCTAAACAATAGAGGAACAATAGAGGATCCGCACTTTAACAAATCTTCACCGCCTCAGGGCGTCTGACAGTGACACACACCCTGCACCAGCCTGTGTGTGTGTGTGTGTGTGTGTGTCGGGGGGACCTTGTATATATTAGGGAAATAAATGCATTGTGTGTTTTTGTCCCGGAGCTGATATGGGAGCGTTTGTTGGTCAAGTCCCAGACAGGTCATGAGTGGAGGAGGACGCTCAGCGTGTAAATTGTCCTGCTCACTGACCTCAAATATCGCTCCCAGAAGCCTTTGTGAACGTGGCATTGTGTGTGTGGGCCGAAGTGAAGTCTGCGTTAAGTGGTAAATGTGCACAACAGAAGAAGAAGTGAGAGCAGGATGTTGTTTCTGTCTATTGCTGCCGTTCTCTTTTTTATTGTTTTCCTGCTCGTCAGCAAATCTGCCGGTTGACCTCAGGTCCTCGGAGCCGCAGCAGAAACATCCACCAAGAAATTACCCAGACTGCACTCGGCACTAATCTGCAGTTTATGCACCGTGTTCCCTGGTGATGGTTTCTGTAGAGAAGGAAGTGCTACCTTTTTTACTCATGGGAATTATTTTCAGCAGCAGATTAATCCACATCTGATGCTACACAGAGTCTTTGTGCAACACTGTGACTCACTGATGTGTTTTAATGGTACAATAGAAACAATGGAGCTCTGTGGCTCGGAGGAGTCCGTTATATCAGACTGTAGACACACACACACACACACACACACACACACACACACACACACACACACACACACACACACTGCTGGTTAGCAGGAGACCTACATTGTTGATTTTGAAAACTCAGTCCATTCAGTGTAAAGCTCAGCACCAAGGCCAAACACTCCTCCACTCGTCTGTCCGATCCAGTTTATTATCTCGATCTGCACCGTGTGGTACGAGTCTGATTTATTACATCAAGATCCAAAACATCATTTCCTGACACGCTGATGAAAAATGCCCAAATTCACAACGTTTAGCAAAGTGATGGATCTGGCTTCTGTGGACTGTGCCCACACATTCAATGGGCAGTGCAATGATATGAAGTGTCTCCAGTGGGACAAAGTAAATACACCTACAGACACATTACAGTCTATGTAAATAAATATAAAACAAACAATAATCAATATAAAATCTGAGGTATAGAAGCAGAATAAGTGCATATGCTCAGTTTTATTGCACACAGGTAAATTGCACGGATCATATTGCACAAGTTTAGGGTGTTATTATTATTATTTTTTTTTACTTTTCTTTTTCTTTTTTTAAATTGAACAAAAATAACCAGAAGACAAAAACATTAAACACAGATCAAACTTCACTGAGACTAAACAAACCAAATAATCAACTCAAACACAACCAGACAAAAGCAATCAGGCTCAACGGCCTGAATTAAATATGAAAAGAAAAAACTAAACTATAATGAAATAAGAAAAACAAAACAAAGGCAAAAATAAATACAGTTCTGCATTTAATAATACGTTTCAAAAGTTATTTGATTTTCAATGATGATTCAGATCTGCACCAAAGTTTAAAGGGTTTTTCTCTGGGTCATGACTCATCCGTCCGTCAGGTCTGATGCAGATTCACTTTTTGAGTAATGCTGCTGACAAACAAACAAACAAACAAACAAACAAACAAACAAACAGTCACAGGTGAAAACACAACCTGCTCGGTGGAGTAAAACTCGGCGTCCTGCTTCAGCTGCTGTGAGCAGTTTATTATCGTAAGAAAAATAAATATGTGCTAATTGAACATTTAGCGGCTCCGTATCAACGCTTGGCGACGAGGCGGATTCGTTCATTAACAGCATTTCCTCATTATGCTGATAGGAGATGTGATCCAAGGACGAGGACGAGGAAACACCGTCTCTTCTTTAATGGACGTTTCTTTTAATCTTCATTTAGCCGCCTTTTAATTCAGCTCGCAGCCTGTTTGTGGTGTAACGACTCTGGTCCTGCTCGTGTTTTTCTGCTTGTTTGTGCATTCAGCAAAAAGTGTTCTTTAAAAAGCACATTGTTTTTTTGTTTGTTGTTTTTTTAAGCCTCCTCGCCGGCGACAGTCGGAGCCGCCATTTTGTTTTCAGGTTGTCGTCATTCTCGTGGACACGATATCTAAGTAACGCCATGACAGAACTTTGGCACAAACATTCACCAGGACTCAAGGACGAACTGATTAGACCCTGGTGGCTAAAGGTCAAAGGTCAAGGTCAGTGTGACCTCACAAAACATTTTCTAGCCATTACTCAAGACTTGACACAGATGGTTCATATTTTATGACTCTGGATAAACAGGGATGTGACCTGGAACGAGTCTGAGTGGAGGAGGTGGCGGATCTGTTCAGTGTGACCTCTGCACCTCTGCCTCGGCGTGAAGGTGAGGCGCAGGAACGTGGAGCGTTCTGTCGCGGCGCCCGGCTCACTGCGGAGGCTTATCTGCCCTCACATGTATCTGTGAAGAAAACACAACAGCAGCGTGAGAACCAGGAGCGATGGCAGGAAAGTAGAGAGATAAAAGAGATGAGATTGGGGGTAAGATGGAAGAGAGAGGGGGGTGGGGAGGTGGGGGGATTAGACAGAGTGGAGAATGAGATGGGATGAGGACGGATGACACAGCGAGCGAGCTAGGGGGTGGAGGGGTGGAGGGGCGGGGGTGGATCTTTCACAGAAATAATGATATCTATTCTCCTTCAGAGGCCGTCGTCTAATCATTTTATTCTTTGGTTATCAGAGATGGAGGAGACAGCGCTCTGCCGTGTTGGCAGGCAGCCACTCGGCTAACACACAGCGCTGCCTGTCTCGGCACAGAGAAGCCAAAATCAGGCAGTTTATTCATGTGGACAGTGATCCTGTTCAGAGTCTCAGGATAATAAATCCGGCGGCGCGTTAGCAGGGGAATAACACAGTGAGGAGGCTCTGAACGCCGTCTGTGGAGCTTCATTAACGCTGCCTCTTATTGTCTCATCATTTCTCTTAATTGTCATAACTTTGAACCGAACAAAGTCGTGGCTGAGATCTGGAAACGTGGCGACGATACAACAAAGTTCGACCTGGAAAGACACGAAAACAGTCACATGATCGATCAGTTTTTAAAAGACTTTTGGATCAATAAAGAACATCTATCTATCTATCGATCAATGTGCACGGCAGCAGTGGTAGCAGGGAAAGATCTTGGTTAAGGCGAATAAACAATGATTTCATAACAGAATGAGACAACTAAAAGGTGCATTTTTCTTCTTCCTTTGGCGCCTACATTACCCACAATCAGGGGTGGACTGGGACAAAAATTCAGCCCTGGCATTTTCTGTCCAGACCAGCCCACTAACATTAGCTGGTCCAGTTCTCTAAGTGATAAGGAAAGGAGCTTAAATGCTTCCTATCTTATCTCCTTTAGCGTAGGAAACACGGGACCATCCTTTAGGAAAGGAAAGGAGAAATCGCCGTCCCACAATCCCTTGCTGCAGCGATT
>NW_019525155.1:211301-211928 GCF_002814215.2 Seriola lalandi dorsalis
ATAATATGTGTCGATGCTGGCAACACACTGCTAGCCCTCTGTAGCCGATTGGCCCAAATGGAGGGAATTTAGAGAAGAAAAACAAAACAAAAAAACATAGAGGACCGGACCGGCCCACATTGTTTCAACGGCCCACCGGGACGATGCCCGGTATGCCAGATGGCCAGTCCACCCCTGCCCACAATGCAACTTGAGTGCTGACAGTACGGTCTATTCCTTTTCTTATGAAGGTTCCTAACTGAGCTGGTCCAGTTCTCTAAGTGATAAGGAAAGGAGCTTTAATGCTTCCTATCTTATCTCCTTTAGCGTAGGAAACACGGGACCATCCTTTAGGAAAGGAAAGGAGAAATTGCCGTCCCACAATCCCTTGCTGCAGCGATTTCCCACATAACTTTTAATGGTTGAACTTTTTCTATTTGTATATTTTGTTCATGTTTTCTTATTTCAACATTTTGATCATGTTTGTTTTTTAATGATTTATCATCCACGTGTTTTTTGACTTTTCAACGGCAGCCAATGATTAGCATGTTATGCTAGTAGAAGCTAATGTAGCCTGTAGCAGAGATGCGAGGGGGCTACAGAGGTCTCACTTCTCTCTAACTCCACCCCCCCCCCCCCCCCCCCCCC
>NW_019525155.1:211948-214256 GCF_002814215.2 Seriola lalandi dorsalis
CCCCCCCCCCCCGGATGTTTTCACTTTTCAGATTCGTTGTTTTCGGACTGAAGTGATGGAGGACATTTATCAGACACAGTTCAGTCTGTTCAGTGTTGGTTAAATCCAGTTACTCGTGAGTCTCGCCTCTCCAGCCGCTCTGTGGCGCCGAGTCGCCGAGTTTTCCTTCAAGTCTCCGCTCTGTTTTCCCTCCGTCTGCATGTGTCAAAGTTACAAGTGAAAGATGTTGCAGATCGGAGCGAGACAGCTGTTGTAGCGCAGTGTCTAATGAGTGTGTGTGTGTGTGTGTGTGTGTGTGTGTGTGTGTGTGCTGCTTCCTTCCTACTGGAAACCATCCCTGAAGCTGCAGACGGACGGTCTGTCTGTCTGTCTGTCAGCTTGTTTTTAAAATGATATCACTGAATCATTGAAAACCTTTTGTCGTGTATTAAATTCAGACGGACAGAGAGAGTTCAGAGCTTTGAAGAGAATTTCACAAATATGTTTTTAAAACTGCTGCTGCGTCGTCGTCTGTTCTCCACAAGACATCAGCCTTTAACTCAGAGGAGCTTCCTGCGTCCCACTGTTTCCTCCAACCTTCATTTTAATCATTTTAACCCAAACCACGATCTTTCTCTGAACTTCACCACCACGTTTTTACTCTTAAACCGAACCAAACATTTATCGTCACGCAGATTTATTTCCCATCAGTGATTTGTAAAAGTTGGCCATGATCACAAAGACGATGTTGTGTACGACCGAAGCATCAGCATCAACAAAACTAATTCATCAACTTAAAAAGTGAAAACGGTGAATGTGTCAGACAGAAAACTCTCCTTTGAGCTCTGAGTTTGGTCTCTGGAAACAAGGTTGAGGAGACTGAACTAAAACAGCCGAGGCTGAAACACTGAAGAACCAGAAGCTGCAGTTCCTCTAACGGCCACTAGAGTCTGGCTCCAACAGTGAGTCAGTCCCCATAGACTCCCATGTTAAACTGTCCAACTTTACAGCAGGAATAAACATGTTTACAGCCTGGTACAAAAACTGTTTTGGTCTCTAGAGATAATTTCCTCCTTCATGACACCTGTTTGTATAACTCACCTGTTAAGTTAAGCTAAAGTTATGGAGAATTGAGGGCGTGGCCTCTCTGAGTGACAGGTGGGTGGGTGAATGCTTGTCACATGAAGTCTCGGCTCCACACACGCCCCTCCTCTTTGACCATATTTGGATTATTTTGGGAGTTAGGGGGCGGAGTCAGACACTGCCAAGATGGCGAGGGTGAAGCAGCCCACTCTGAGCTTCAGAAACCTGTGTATGACGTCACAGAGGCGACGTCCTTCTTTATTTACAGACAAGGCAGAGGTGGCGTTGATTCTGTGCAAAAGTTTAAACTGACTAATAAAATTAACCTGATGTGTTTTGTTACTTGATGATGATGATAATTCCTCATCATCACAGCGTCATCAAGAAAAGCAAAGATGGAGATCAGTAAACAGAGTAAACAAACAACGCATCACCTCCATTAGAGGAACCGGCAGCTAACTGTGTGCTAACTGTGTGCTAACTGTGTGCTAACCGCGCTAGTTTCATATTCATATTCATCATGTGGTCACGAGAGTGGTGTCGATCTTCGAACGTGTTTCCCTGAAACGACCGTACTGCTGCTGATATTGAAATCATAATCAATATATTGAATACAGGTGATCAGCATTGATCAGCCTGCAGAGGTTCAGTCCCAGCAGTTCACTGTAAAGCCCCGCGGATCACAGAGTGAAATACAGCTACTTAGACAGATTACCAGCTCAGGATGAGATGACTCGTAAATCACCCCCCCCCCCCCAACACATCATCCATCCTGTAAATCTGCACTACATGGGACAATGTTATTTTGCCTCTCTCTCTCTCTCTCTCTCTCCCCATCTTATGTAAGTGTGTCCTGATCTTCCTGCAGCCCACAACAGTCACCCTGACACATATATACTCTCTCTCTCTCTCTCTCTCTCTAGCAAAAGTTTCATTATCATTAAGGTCAGGTTGTGTGTGGAGGGGGTGGGCGGGTGAGGGGGCACACAGAGAGAGAGAGAGGCAGGCAGTGAGTGAGAGAGAGAGACTATGTGTGACTGAGAGAGAGAGAGAGAGAGAGAGAGAGAGGGAGGACAGAGGAGTCCGCGGAGGAGAAAGGAGGACAGATCGGAGGCAGAAAGCAGGAGGCGCTTCAGTCAGGAGGATGCTGCTGCTGCTGCTGCTGCTGCGCTCACGTGCCGTGGACCGTCTCTGATCCAGACCGCGACGATCCACCTCGGGCCCCCCCTACCCCCCCACCCCCACA
>NW_019525155.1:214504-220892 GCF_002814215.2 Seriola lalandi dorsalis
GTAGACTCTAACCCCCCCTCCGGTTCTCTGTCTCGGCTCCAGCTTGAGTCCAGTTCTCTCCGGGCTCCCGGGCTTTTCTCAGAGTCTCTTCAGTCTTGAATCAAACGCTGTTACAGGCTGTTTTTATTTTATTTTATTATTATTTTTATTATTATTATTATTATTGTTATTATTTTATTTTTACTGTAAAAGCAACAGCTCCGATCAGTTGTGGCTGCCGGGCTGCACGCGCATCCTTCAGAGAGTCCGTGTGGACCGGAGCCCACTCGTGTGCGTGGGTCGGCGGGCAGAGGATGCAGAGAGAGAGAGAGAGAGATCACCTGTCAACAACAAGCTCTGCAGTTAGACTGTTTCTAACGGGGGGGGGGGATTCCTCCATCCAGGTTGAGCATCAGTGAGTGAGGAGGGACAAAGTTGGAGAGAGAGAGAGGCTGCGGATGTTGATGTTGATGGAGAGAGAGAGAGAGAGTGTCATCTCTTAATGTTACTTTCAAAATACATTGGCAGCTCATCTTTTTACTTCCTGATCATTTTTGCGATATTTCCAGTTTTTTTCCTTCTGTGTTTTTTTGTTTAATGCACAAATGAAAAATGTGCATAAAACAGCAGGATGGAAATAATCTGTAACTGCTATAAATAACATCACGATATTTTTAGGCTGTATCGCGATGCACGATGTGTATCTTGATGTTTTGGAAATTGCAGTTTAACCCTTCAGATGCATCAAATCAGCCCTGCAGCATCTGTCTGCATCAAAACGTCCTTATATCCATTTGTGTTCTTAGTTTTAAATTTACAACAAAAACAAAAAAAAAAGGTGGAAATCACAAACAAATCTGACCTTTAACGAACACGGAGCTCAGAGCAACAAACAGGTGCATCGACTCGAATCAAGAGAAAGACATTTAACCCAGAGCCGCCGGTTTCAGAACAGTTCAGTTTCGCCACGAGTTTCTCAACACGTATAAACTCGCTTCACAAAAACACACACACAGCCAGGACATGGAGAACGCCACAGGAGATGGCGGGAGAAGAGAAACACCAAAGCGGGATTTTGTGTCGGCGACTTAAATTAATTATGTGACAATTTCTTATTCTCCATGTTCATGATACAGTTACTCATTCACCACGCAGTGATTTACTACGTCTCACCTGGAACAAGCCGCGATACATCGAGTATCGTCGATATATTGTCCCACGTGTTTTACTGCGCTGAGGTTGTTTATAGCTGCACAAACTAGTTTATGATTTGTTTTTACTCTTAATCCGTCATGTTTGTAGCGTCCTGTGAGAACGGTGTTTGTCTGAAGAGTCACATTTTTATCAATGAGGTGTTTTTAAATAGTTTATTTAGCATCAGAAGTTAATGGGTTAATGGATTCCTCCCTGGCCAGGTGTCAAACAAACAAACAAACAAACAAACAAACAAACAAACAACCTCCTTTGCAGAGGTAATAATTGCTGCTTGCAACAAATTTCTGCTTTGTAATGTAAAAGACATTATTTTTACTTTTATCGTCAGTTAAAAAACTTGATGTCGTGATAATTTTATGATTCTTTGTGAATAATTTGTTTCCGAACGTCTTGTTCCAGCAGATTTCATCACTTTCTCTCCACAATGAAAAGAAAAGAAAAGAAAAAGAAACTCCGAAGTGACAGTTGGTCTCACAGAGCTGCTGAATGTCCCATGACTGTTAATGAGGAATTTCCCGCTGAGTTCAGCTTCATTAATTTACCCATCAGACACGTAAACACACGTTAACATGCATTCATCACCAGTCGGCTCGCAGCAGGCCTCAGTCTCCTCGTTAATCCTTGTCACTCCTGTCGCGCACAAATGTTCGATCTGTAAATGCAGCCTCTAACACACACACACACACACACACACACACACACACGTATAAACCTACTGTAGACACACGCTCTCCATATCATCCGCTGCATCACTGGTTTCATATCTCACCGTCGGTGTCTGTGGTTAATGAGATCACCCAGCAGAGATGTAATGTCACAGAGCAGGTTTGTGATTGTGTGTTTATGCGTTAGCGTGTGTGTGTGTGTGTGTGTGTGTGTGTGTGTGTGTGTGTGGTTTTAATGCGTGGATTGTGCCTGTGTATAAAGATAGGCTGGATCACTGCATGGTCTAATTTCTCGGGGTGAGAGCGATAATCTGCTGGAAAGACAGCTTGACAGCTGAGTAGAGATTCAAGAGCTCCAGCTGGGAAGCAAAGACAACTGCAGTTTGCATCCAGAGAGCGACATGGAGCTCTTTTATCGACCCACACTGCTATTGTTGTGTTGTAAAAATGTCAATGGTGCATGTCTGCTTGATTTAAAAAATATAGATCCTCCTCTTTTCTCCTCTGCTCTCAGAAACTCATCCGTCTTGTGATTCGCCTCTCTCCTCTCATCACATCACCTCTCCTGTTTCCTCCTCAGCTTCCTTCCTCCAGTCCTCTCTTCTTCTTTTTTTTCCCCTTATTACTTGTGAGTGAGAGGAGAGAAAAATGGAACCGAGGGAGAGACGGAGGAGATTGTTTCTTATGGTTGAATAACCCTGGCCTAATTATACAACTAGATCCTCAGGCTTCAAACTTTTTGAGAATATTGTGTCAAGTAGGCATCAGGAGGAGGAACTGGAGGGGAGGAAGTGAAGAGACGTGAAGTTTAGGAAAGAAAAGCAGCGGAAGATAGGAAAGTTTCTATCACAGAAATACAGTAGATGGAAATTCAGATGGTCTCTGCCGTCACCAGAAGTTTTTATATATCATCTGCACTACCTCATTTTCTGTGATTAGTTCTTTTCCACCCATTTTAAACTCCTCGTATGTTCAAGTTCAGCTGCTCACAGACTGTGCAGCGAGTTTTAAAGCTCCTCCAGTGTAAAGGTCTGTGTCCATGTGTAGTGTGATTATAGATCAGCTCTAGCTTCTATATTAATACTGTGAAAGTATCAAAGCCTCAGTCCACAGAGAAATGCACACAGCCTGTATTCAGAAACTGAGCCTTAAAACCAGCCGTCAGGACTTCTGTAACTTTGTGATGTCACAACAAAGTGTCAGGATACAGATCACATGTTAATACCAGGGTGTGAACAGGTGCAAGACTTTTCGAAGATACTTATCATTTCATGTCGATTTTAATCATTTACCTAAATTAATAGTATTTCATCTACGCATTAAAAAAGTCTAAAGTGAATCTAAATGAAAAGCTGCTGTGGCCATTAAAGGTCCAAGTGGGGATGAATCTTGGAAACAGGACGGGAGGTTTGCAGTAGGAAAAGACAAGTCAGCATTTCACCGAGACACATTTTATGATTTATCATTAAACACTGGAGTTGTGTGGATGTTGAGTTGGTTCGAAGTGTCTATAATTAAAAAAACGAGAAAGCTATTAACAGAAAACTGGCATCTTTAGCTTATTGGATCAAACGGTAAAAAGAAAATTAAATTAATTTGTTTTGAAAAAAAAAAAAATGGAAAGCTGTGACAGAAATCTGAAACGCTCCCTCGGCCATTTTGGATGCACCTTTGAGACGGTCCTGACTTCAGCTCGTCTGTTGGCAAACAAACAAGTACATTCAACAAAATCTAATTTAATTTAATGTAACTCGATGCCAATAAAGTTGATTTCAATAGAAATAAAAACTAGTCTCTTCATCCTGCAGCTGAACAACAGCAACAAACCTGAAAACTGATGAAAAAGCTGTAATGACATTAACAAGCAAAACAAAACAAAGAAGAAGCCATTTTTAGCCATTACTCAAAACTTCACACACAACTGGCTCATATTTTATATGACATGGTGAAACCTGAAACTAGTCTGAGTGGCGGAGGGATACGACCACGAGGAGGTGAGTCTAGTTTAATATTCATTTACGTGTGAAATCGAGCGTACGGTTTTACCTACGGGTGATACGTGATTGTAACGAGTGTCGGCAGAGTCTCAGCTCGTGGCGGGAGGGACAGTTTGTAGAGACGCAGCAGGTGGAGGAGAAAGAAAAGAGGTTGTTGTAGGACAAAAGCAGACAGGAACCAGCAGAGACAGAAACAAGCAGGAAGTTGGAGGTGACCCCATTTTAATCAGCAGCGCTCTCGGCCCAGCGGCGGCATCAGCGGCGGCGGAGCACAGGTGGGCTTAGAGGGGTTTAACCTTTCGTTTCCAGGAGAGCTCCCCAGAATACGAGCCCCTGATTAACATGATTACACACATCACTGTGCTCTTTAATGAGGAGCTAATGCTGCCTCTTCTATGTAGCTGCAGTCCAGGTTTAAGACTGACTGAAGCCAGTAGTTTAGCATCTTTTAGCCCATTAGCTACATATTGTCTGTACGTTGCATTAGTGCGGAGCTCTTTCTGAAGCGTGGCGGGAGTTAAATTGATTTCCTACCTTCCAGGCAGCCGCTGCTCGCAGGTCAAACTGCACGACGGTGTAAAACTCAACCTGCAGAAACTCAGGAGACACAGAGAGAGGGAGGATTTTATTCAGGATTTAATTCAAGCTCACGTGAATTTACCAACAAATCTACATTTTAAAAGACGGAAATATATTCACTCAGTCCAAGAAGTGTCACGTCTGAGGCTGCACAGAGGTCGTGGAGAGAGGTGTTTTCTTTTTGGCCCTGATCCTGATCAGAGTCCAATAAGACTGATCAGAATCTTCTAAGACCGATCAGAATCTTTTAAGACCGATCAGAGTCCAATAAGACTGATCAGAGTCCAATAAGACTGATCAGAATCTTCTAAGACCGATCAGAGTCCAATAAGACCGATCAGAATCTTTTAAGACCAATCAGAGTCCAATAAGACTGATCAGAATCTTTTAAGACTGATCAGAGTCCAATAAGACTGATCAGAGTCCAATAAGACCGATCAGAATCTTCTAAGACCGATCAGAGTCCCATGGCACTGGGTTCTCACCTCAATGTTCATGAGCCACTTCATCCAAACACTGAAGGTCCTGGTTCTGAAATATAAAATTGATGAGATTGAATTATTGATCTGATGTGAATGAAAGAACGTGACTCGTGGAACTGAAGTGATCAGCTGGAGAGAAGATGTCTCACTCTGTTGGAGATGTGAGAACTACCGGATCTCTGATCGAGCTCAGACACACAAACCGAAAACACACACGTTTCATTTCTGCCCGTCAGCAAGTCGCTCACAGGATTAATATTGATTATCAGCAGAAGATTCAATGCCGCCGGCGACTTTTGTCATTGTGACCGGTGAAAGTGACGGTCAGCGCCGGGTGTTCGCACAGTGCTGAGCATCGCAGCTGCATCTGTTGTTACGGAGAGAACGGCCTGAGCTTATCCTCAAAGAATGAGATGGTGGTTTTCTGTATTTTTCATATTGTCAACAAATCCCTTAAAAAGACCCAAAAACCAACAAAGAGTGAGTGAGTTTAAAGATCCTCGAGCGGGAAGCGGCGATCCTGAAGCTGAGCGCCACAGACGGGGAGTTTTATTCACAATAACAAAAATACAGGATTTTACGCTAATACACAACCACAACCAAGACGCGGTGACAGAGCGGCGTTCAGGATTAAATGTGTCGTGTTCACAGTGAAGTTACATAGGAAAGTGTTGCCTGTAAATCATGTAATCCACAGCCACACTTTATTAACCCTTACCGTAAACTGTATGTGAAGTCACAACTGTTTTCATATTTGATGCATTCAGGGGCACGTGTGGTTTTTGGACGTTTCACAGGTGAAAGATTGAATTTTAACGTGTTTTATTTTTTGCATTCAAAAGCAGATTAGTTGTATATGATGATCAGTTTCAGTGTATTTTCATTAAATAAGTTGCTTTCTGGCAGAAGAGACTTTTTAAATGCACTAAGGAGAGTGTACACACCGCCGCCTGCTGTGTAGGTTTATCTCTGTTCTGAAAATGAAACCAGCAGCTACCAGGAAGGATGAAAACCAATTAAAAAATGTATGGTGTAGCATTAATTTGAATCACGCAGAGTTTGTATTGAACTGGCTAAAACAAACAGACCAGTCCTTTAAAGATTTAATAGTCTCATTTCTTCCCAGCAGCAGTTTTTCTTGAACAACCGCAGGTAGGACTGTTGGGTCGGGGGGTCTTCGCCCTCTTCCTCTGTATTCTGGAGTGTGTGTGTGTGTTTATCCTTGTTTGTGTTTGCTGCAGCTGGAGGAGCGTAGACGAAGCACAAGCTGCTATCTCAATTAGCCCCTGCATTCATTAGGACCGCAAGTGAGAGCTGCAGCTTCTCTCTCTCTCTCTCTCTCTCTCTCTCACACACACCGACATATGGTCCGGGCTTCTGCAACAAACTTACCAGAGATGACAACATCCCAGTGAATTAATCAAAGATGCTGTGTGTGTGTGTGTGTGTGTGTGTGTGTGTGTGTGTGTGT
>NW_019525155.1:221457-222393 GCF_002814215.2 Seriola lalandi dorsalis
CTCATTTATCAAAGCATGCATAGAACAAGTTTTAAATGCGTGCCGAAGGCGTGCGCATTACCCCAGATAAATAAGCTAAACATGATTCGTCTGGAGGGAATGTGGAGAAATTTATGCAAATTTCACCCACATGTTTTGTTGATGTCGGTATCAAACTAGTTCAAAAAACCATGGAGGGGAAAAGAAAAAAGGGACAAGCCAAATCTCTTCATCAGATTCTTTGCTGGAGTCAGATCTATATTTAATGGCTGAAATGTTGTTCTCCACGGCGAACGATGAACTGTGATCCAGAGAGAGATTTGACACGGTTGTGCTGGATTAGAGTGACAATTTGGATTTTCAGTTACACACACAGACACAAACCGGCCTCGACACTTCGCCTTGTCAAACTCACTCAAAGCAGATTGGCACAATCAAGTGTGTCTGCAGCCAAGCCCTTTAAAAGGTTAATATTTCAGCTCCCATTTGCCTCAAAGCTTACGTTAAGCCGCCGCTCTGCTCCCTCGTCTATCTGCCTCTGATACGGGACTGAAGTGGGTCTGTCGACGCATTCGACAAAATACCGCGTCTGTGTGCTCGATAATCCAACGCCGCGCCGCTCAGAGCGACGCCGATAGCTACGCCTGTCACGCTGTCGAGTCAGCGTGTTTGTCTCCCTCGTACCTCGGCTTCAATAGGTCTCAGAGAGCTGCGGAGAGGAGCAAAGCATCGTGGGATAGAAAGGATGTCTGGCTCCAGTCTGGGTCGTGAGCTTCAATGTATCAGCGCTGCTCCTCTGTTCTCTCTCGGCCGCCTGGTCCCGGGATTGATTGATTGATTGATTGATTGATTCCTGTCATGGGGTGTGCAGAGTTCTGGCACCAGCAAAGCTCCTCTGAGCTGCTGGAAAATTTATGGTCGACCGGTTCTGAAGGAGCGTGTAGGATGAATTTAAAG
>NW_019525155.1:223278-226586 GCF_002814215.2 Seriola lalandi dorsalis
TGCCGCTAGCTTTGCAAAATAAAAATAATAATAATCTTTTAAAAGTCGTTCTTGTGGGACGTCTGTGATTTTACAGATCCATCGGAGGTTTTAACCTGCAGCTGTACAATACAAGAAATCCATAGGTGTTTAACAGTGGTGTCATCATTTACAGCCTCGTCCTGTCGTTACCTCGACGATCTCCTGAGCTGTCATCCATTTATTTATTTTTTCTACTCAGCCAACGCCGTCTTTTGATCATTTACTCATAAAGGTTTGGACGGGCACGGAGCTGCTGGGCATCGAGCAGGTCATTGATCGACGCTAAGGTCAGGTCGGATTGATCGGAGCCAAAGAGTAAAAATGTTTTTTTTTCCACGACACCAGCGGAGAGAAACAGCTCCTCACTGGAACATCCTATATAAAGACTATAATGGGCCGAGGCAGAAAGAGCCGACCTGTGCTCCCCACAAACCTCTGCTTTCAGAGCACATATATTATTCTATACTGTAAAAGCTGCAGGACGCGCTCAGGCTGATGGTTTTACTCCTGAATCACAGCCAAGGAAATCTGAATTATTTTCAGAAGAGAGAAAAAGAAAAAGAAGAAAACGTTGTGTTTTATTATTAATCACCGTGTAAAAGCTTCTGAATGTGACACATATCTGAGGTTTTAACACACAATAGCTTCAGTTTCTTTATCACAGTTCACTTGTATTTCTTTTCTGCCTCATAATTTATGACTGAATGTTCTCTGTGTTGACATGTGGGTCATGGCCACCCCGAGGTTCAGGCTAAAAGCTCCTCTTCCTCCTCCTCCTCCTCCTCCTCCTCCTCCTCTTCCTTGGCTCGGCTCTCTGCCTCCTCTCACGACTGATGTGGCTGCTGAAGCGATACGTCCACCTTTTCTTTTATTCATGGATTAAAAGCACAGAGCCCACATACCTGTGACAGGCCCAGAGACACACACACACACACACACACACACACACACACACGCTGTAAGAGTGAGCTGTGGGTTCACACCACCAGGAGAATGTGGTACCACGTTCTGATAAAGCAGCGTTTATAAAGGGTTTATAGGCCGCGTGTATTTATGGATTAATGTATTTATTACTGGATAATAAATACTTTACTAACGCTTCATCAGCTCTTGACACCAGGTCGTGGAAAGTTGCGGAGAAAGGCCTTACTCGCAAATATTTTATTATCTTTTTATCTCAATATAACGATGCTTTAGACAACAGGGTTATCTCGAGATAACGAAATAATTATCTCATCATCTCGAGCTTTGTTATGTCGAGACAACGGCGTTATCTCGAGATATCGGATAATGATGCGTTGTTTTCTCAAGATAAAGGGATAATTATTCCGTTATCTCCCAATAACAGAGCTTTGTTTGTCAGAGCTCCATCATCTCATTATCGTCGTTATGTCGAGATAACGGCGTTGTGTTGCGATAACGGCGTTATCACAAGATAACGGAGAACAGAGCTTTGGTATCTTGAGATAACGGGATACTCTTTCCTGTTATCTCGAGACGACAGAGCTTCGATTTGTCGAGATAATGAATAACGGACATTTGATTTCTTGAGATCATGAGATAATTGCTCTGTTATCTTGACATAAGAGCTTTGTTATGTCGAGATAATGAAAAACAAAGCTTCGTTATCGGGTAACGATGGATAACGAGGGTAAAAAAAGGTATTTGCGAGTTTGGCCTTTCTGGGCTTCTGTAGGAAAAATCCTCCTCCAGCACGACACTTAAGTTCATTAGGGAGACGTCTCCAAAAGAGCTGCTGGACATCTGGACCAGAATCTATTCATAAATGCATGAAATTATTAAAATTTGCATCTAAAGATTTAATGGATTTATTAAGGACTCATTAACATTAAGTGCAGACCTGACGGCTCGGAGGGATTTCCCTGATGAGTTAAAGTGCTAGCTAAGTGTCACACTGCAGAAGCTCAATGTCGCTTGTTTTAAACAGGGAAAGATTGTCGGGGACTATTTTCAGCGGCGGATTAATCCACATTTGGTGCTGTAGTGAGTGTTTGTGGCAGCTGGATTGTTTGTGTGTGTGTGTGTGTGTGTGTTCATGACAATGACAGAACATGTCACTGTTCAGTGTAACAGTGACTCACTGATGTGTTTTTGGAAACAGTGGAGCTCAGAGGAATCAGAGGAATCAGAGGAATCAGGCTGTTAGTGGAAGGATTCATCGGTAGTTTTGATCTTTTCATGGGATTTACATGGAACAGTAAAATCACCAGATTTATTCCTGAAGGCTGCGGAAAGGATTTGCGCTGATAAGACACTGGATATTATCGAAAATCCAAATCCAGCAGGAAATAAGGAAACATAGAATTACAGTTTATTACAACTCTGATCTTTTCTCATTATTCCAGTCACTTAAATTAACTTTGTTCTCACCGAGTTAGCTGCTGGAATCTGGGTGTGTTATTGTAGTTACTGCACACAGTTCTTACTTTAGTGACTATAATAAAACAAACTGATAGAAATGATGATCACAACTATGAAACTGATGCTGCATTCACTGCTCCTCAGTTAATCCCATTTCCAGAGTTGGGAAGTCGTTCTTACCAAATCCTGCGTGTTCATGTGCTTTAAGCCAGAATCTGGAAACAATATAAGATGCTGTATTTATACCATTGATCAAAAAATTTAACCAAACATTTACTTTCATCTGCCGTGTTACAACTTGTGTAGTTAGTTGAGACTTTCTGAGTTGTTGTCCGACGTTCACGTGAATTTTCCCCTTCAGAAACGGATTTTTCCAATTATTCCGACACCATGCGAATGCAACGTGAGACCCAAGATGTAATTATGGTAATTGTATTTATATATAGTTGTCTGAAATTCAGCTGACTGAAATCTACGACGTAAAATCCAAACAGTTTGTAGTTATTGGGCTAAAACATGTAAAGCCACCAGTGCCGTCCTTTAACGTGATATTTTACTTTATAAAACACAATCGAATAAATGGAATCAGTCGGTGAACATGATATAAACCACAACCTTAATAATCTTTTTAATAATAATGATAGTTTAGTGTAGAAGAGGAACCCACTCTGATACTGTGGAGTCATCAAACTGAGCTGCTAACTGCTGAATCAATGGGCTGAAACACAGAAACACTGATTCAACATTTCAGCTACAACACGACACAATCAACAAAATGGGAAATCGTCGTTTCTCGCCGTCTCATGTCGTGAAAACACAGCAAGACTTTCAGTCTGTGGAGAGATAGAGCTGTCTGTTTCCTCTGGCATCAACTGGCATCACTTCCTCCCTCCCTCCCTCCTCTC
>NW_019525155.1:227866-251992 GCF_002814215.2 Seriola lalandi dorsalis
CAAACAAATACTTTAAATATTATTAAAACTTTCTGCAGCAAAGAGTTTGTTCTTCAAGCTGCTGTGTTTAGTTTTTCACCCCTGTTCAGTTTAGACGTGAGTGCAAACATGTAGAAAGTAGGTGCGATAACAGGCTAACAAGCTAACAGGCTAACAAGCTAACAGGCTAACATCCCTACAGAATCTGACTTTACATCCTTCATGATCAGATTTACACTAATTATAACCTAAACTAACGCTAAATGGAGTTTGCAGGCTACTTGAATGTTGGATTTCTTTTCATTATTAATTAATTCCTGATTTATTTTTGGACAGAAACTCTCACCAAAGCGTCACTGTCTCCACAAGCAGCTGCTAAAATGGTTAAAAAAAATGTTTTTTTTTTCATGTCTGTGTAATTTTCAGATTCAGCCTGGACATTGACACGATAGTTAAAGGTTTCGGTTTTATGTAATTGTAGTAAGTGACTGAAAGTTGCCGGTGTGACGTCAATGTGACGTTAACCGCTAAAAGGTTAATGGACTGCACTTATACAGCTCTTTTCTAGTCTGAGCGACCACTCAAAGAGCTTTACACAACTTGCCTCATTCACCCAATCGCTCACCCACTCGTACACTGATGGACCAAGGACGCTTTGACAGGCAGACAGGAGGAGCCGGGGATCAAACCACCGACCCTCTGATTAGTGGACCCGCTTCCTCCTGATCCACGTAGCCACTAGCTGCTACGCTTCGAGGCTACCAACTGCTCGAGCTGCAAAAGTAATAATAATAAATAAATAAAAGTAATAAAATAAAAATGTCTGATGATAAATACTTAGATTTCTTTTTTTTTAAGAATCGTGGCAAAGTTTTGTTCTGAGCTGAACATTTGGCAGCTGAAAAATAAACTCATCACTGCTCTTTAGTGGACAGATGGTGTAACAGCAACACATTTTATAACCTACCTCAAACAACTGACTTTGTTTCTTACCAGACATTAATAGGAAAAGAAAAAGAACATACACCAATACTGAGGCATCTTTGACAAGCTGATGCTGTAATTCATTATAATAATATCAGTTTGCTTTCATCCACTTGGTTCATTAAATGTTATGAAGCTGGGAACATGGTGTTTACATGTGGGTGTTTGTTTCTGAGTCTCCTGGTGGATGAGACAGTAAAAAGCGCATGTGTCACTGTAGCTCCTGCTGTCGACGGGTGGAACAAGCAGGAGACAAGACGCTCTCCTCGCTACAATCCAACGGGGGGAAAACGAGTTTATATGGTTGAGCAACAGGATTTATCGCTCATTAATCATGTGCGTTCCCCCGAGGGACGGACGCAGAAGCAGTTACACAAAGACGTGAGTCATGGAGGCTGCGATCCAGGAAAACAGGGTGGAAGGGTGGAGGTAAAGTCGACATGGAAGGTGAGGGAGGGAAACACAGCTGCACTGACAGGCTGGTCATGATTTGGGGGGAGGTGGATGAGGAACATGAGAGAGAGAGAGAGAGAGAGAGAGAGAGAGAGACAGGATGGTGTGAAGGAGAAAGATCCCACAGATGATGCCATCTGCTCAACCGAACTGGTCATGCCTGGCTGCAGTAGCACCTGCTTCTGACACCACTGACACACACACACACACACACACACACACACACACACACACACACACGCCAGCTGAGGCTCATGGCATGGACCCATGATGTTGGAGCATCAAGTTTTGAGCCTTAAACCAAAGTCGGTGCAGATTTCTGCTGCATGCAGATTTCTGCTGCATGCAGATTCACTGGAGTCGCCTGAAGTTTCACATCTACATTTACATTTGACATTTGTAACGACACGCTCTGATTCAGAGCTGTTTCAATTCAAATCGGCTGATTCAGACATGATTTTTTTTTTTTTTTTTACCTTTTTAAAGCATCAGACATGCAGAGAAAAGGTCTTTGCACATTTGCAGACAGACAGCTGTGAAGGAGATCAGCTCTGCTTGACGGAAGCATCGTTACTGAATAAATTTACCTTAAGCGTGGACTGTGGTTCAGAAATGTTCCAACTTTGTTCAGATCAGAAACTTTTTCGTATGAGAAGTGAAACCTCTTCATGTATCTACAACCGAGTCCAGGTGCTGTGACACCAGAAATAAGTGAGCTGCAGCCCCAGAATAAGTTTTAACTACACGAAATCACCGATCGAAGCGTCTCACCGGGAAGGCTTCGACACTTTTACGGTGTTGTGTGCAACAGATCGGTTTTTACCGGCCTTGTCCCCTGCTGTTTGTGTGTGTGTGTGTGTGTGTGTGTGTGTGTGTGTGTGTGTGTGCTCTGTAATGGTATGTGGTCACACTGGTCCCTGCAGTCGTGTGCATCCTCGCAGAAAGGTAAACTCAGCTGTCGGTGTAAAGGAGTCGATGGCCTTTTTCAGCGCGTTTATCCATGTCTTATTCCCTTTGGTGTAAAAAGGGAATAAGGCACCACGTGGCTTCAGACACAGGAACGAGTTGCAGCCAGTTGAAGGTTTTTTTTGTCCAACTTTACTCCAGAATTAAGTTAAGAGTCAGGGAAACATATAAAAACATAAATGAAGAGTTAAGAAAATATCAAATGAGCTTTATAGTTAATTGTTCTTGAAGGTGATATTTCCCTGCACATAAGAAAGTGTTAAACATCCAACCACTGTTAGAGTCTAAAAACCAAACAAATAAAACCATTTAATCAGTTTGAAGCAGCATTAACTGCCAATGCTAACGTCTCTCGCTCCGTGTTAACCGCTCCTGTGTAATTTAGCTGTCAGAAGATTTCACGCAAGGCTGTTCACATTAATTTCTGTCATTGTGGGGATGTTGTGGATGACTTCAGTTGGTTTATGATACGACACGAGTTAGCACACTCGAGGTACAGGGCTGCAGAGAGAGAGAGAGAGAGAGAGAGAGAGAGTCATCTGGAGAGACTGCCTCTCGACAGCTGGCATCGTTTTAAGTTTGGATCAGCTCTGCGGTTGTTTATCCGGCAATCTCTGGTTCATCTTTCCGTTTCTTGTCTCGACAGTGGTCACTTAACGAGGGCTCGTTTTAAAAAGAAACAAACTTTCAAACTCTAAAAGCACCAACCAGGTGCTTTTAGAGTTTTTGTTTTTGCTGGCAGTCATTTCCTGTTAACCGCTTTTCCCAATCAGCCAGGTTTAATTAATGAACTTTAATTAACTCTCTCTCTACAGTGCTGCCTCCAACCTGTTGCATCATTAGTTGAAGAATGTTGTCATTTAATCCTTCAATTCAGTCCTCATTAATCAAGCCATTAATTTGATAAACGTCAGGAATTATTTTTGTTCCCTGATACAGGAAATTTGAAAAACACACTTGCCAGCATAATCAATTTTAATGAGGCTGTGTGCATTTAACACCAACAGCTATATAGATGCTAATAAGTTGCTTACGTTACGTGTGTGTCGGTATGTGTGTGAGTGGATGGGAGATTATCTACATGCTCATCTGCTCCGAGGTCATCGTTGATTGGTCAGGTCGATAGTAGCTCTGCTTTCAGTTTCAGGTCATTCCACTTGCTGACCCCGAGCGCAGTTCAAGCGCCAATTCGAAGATAACATTGATTGGTTTGTGTGTGTGTGTGTGTGTGTGTGTGTGTGTGTGTCAGCACTCATCACTCCTCACACAGGAAATCATTAAATCAGTTCAGCGTGCTGCTTACCCAGCGCCTGGATTTGAGAGTCAGACACATCTGAGGTCACAAATGCTGCATTTTCACCACAGTCTGGCTTCCAGCAGCTTCGTCCAATTAGCAGTGAACCGTTTATAATTAACACCAAGGCAGACTGATGGTCAAGTATTTAAAAAAAAAAAAGGCTCTTAGAGGATAATTCTGGTTTATTATAACAGATATTACTTTTATAAAGAATGTGTTGCTAGATTAGCATCAATTTAAGGTCCAGTCCAGTGTAAAGGTGTGTGTCCATGTGTAGTGTGATTATAGATCAGCTCTAGCTTCTATATTAATACTGTGAAAGTATCAAAGCCTCAGTCCACAGAGAAATGCACACAGCCTGTATTCAGAAACTGAGCGTTAAAACCAGCCGTCAGGACTTCTGGAACTTTGTGATGTCACAACAAAGCAGTCACCAAGCCCCGCCCACCTGGACCCACCATCCAAACCTTGCAGGATTTGGTTTCTCTGAGTTTTTACCTGAAATCTGCTTTATTTTTATTGGATCACTCAGAAAACAGTCAGCCAATCAGAAGAGAGGCTCAGAGCCTCCTCTCTTCTGATTGGCTCACAGACCTGTTGTTACTAGAGCTGCAGAGAGAAGCCTGAGAGAGGAGATGTAAAACTACACTGAGCTTTAAAACAAGCCAGATGCTGGAAGATGCACAACAGTCAATCAGACGGTTTGTAAATGAACCCTGAGGTTTGTCAAACTTGACAAACTGAAGATAATTTGACCCAAACTCTGATGTAAACTGGCTCATTGTCTTTACACATGAGCTTCGCCTGTTTGTGCAGTTGTCAGCTTTTCCTCCTTTCCAGCGTCTGGATCTCTTAACATGTCGGAAGCTTTTTCACAGGGCTCCGGGGCATACGCCCAGAGGATGTGCCGGTATCGACTTGAAGTAAAACAAGTAATGTTTTATTTAAAGATTATTTCACACCAGAATTTAAAATGGTGAAATGTTGCATCATATCAGTTCAGTTCATTTTCAGTGAGCTTGGATTGTGGGTGTGCAGACACCAAGACTCTACAGCCACATTTTTCACCCAAAGATGTACGGATGAATTTCAGTGTGACCGTGCGACCACATCCATCATCGCAGCTGAGTGTGCTCAGGTGTGGTCAGAACTTGTGATCACACCTTGCCTGTGGAAACTGCTGCGTGCTGTCACCACCACCGCTTGGCAGGCGAAGCAGGATTATTAGACTTTTACTTTGACAAGCAGTAGAAGCAGTTCACACCAGTGTAGTTTGCTCTCTGTCAGCACAACAGTGAGAGAAAGTCAGACACTCTCAGTTGAAGCTAAATAACCGTTGACTTGTTTACAGCCTGTCTGATCTTGACCTGTTGGATATCTTTGTTGTGATGTCGGCATTGCTAGATCTCTTGGTGAGTACAATGTTATCATGAAAACCGAGTAGATGTCTGTCTATAATCCCTCTGGTCAAGTTCTGAATTTATAACATCGACGTCGTCTGATGAAATCACCAAACACGTAAATGAAAGTGAAAAGTCTGAGCTGTGATTTCAGCTGTATTTACTTATAAAATGATCACCCAGAGAGAAAGTTAGAAGAGACAGACTGTCTTTATTTTTCTTTTAAGTTATTTTTCAGGCTCTTGCCTTTATCACAGTCATAGTGAGAGAGAGAGGGAGAGAGGGAGGATGACACACAGCAAAGGACTTGAACTTGAGCCGCTGGGGCAAGAACTAAGGCTACTCAGAGCACAGCCTCCGTCTGGGATCCACAATACTTCACATGACGTAAGAGACTTTGATAAGAGGCGGGTCTTTATGTCTAACTGTCTGTTTGATGTGTAGAGTTGGTTAGTCGTTAGTACGAAGCCTCGTTACCAGTGACTTCTCCCTCTCCTCCCTCTCTCTGCTCGCTGTGTCTTAGGTTCAGTTATTCCTCCGCCTCCTTTAGTAATAATGACACATGTAATGAAAGCAGTTTATTTCCTGTAATGGAGGCGAGGCTCAGGGTATTGGAAGCTATTCTCCTCTTCCCTGCACTTCCTGAGCAGCCCAGGAAACCAGAAGCTTGGTCGACTGCGGCTCGTCAGTCAGTCAGTCAGTCAGTCAGTCAGTCAGTCAGTCAGTCAAGTTGTACTAAACTAGAATTATTCTTAAATTTGAACATTTCAACTACTACTGTTCTTAACAGAGAAGAAACACATGGAGGAAAACCTGTTATTCCTGCAGCTGAAATAAAAACCTGACTTGGGCTTTTTAGAGCAGCCAAAAACTGTCTATGATTGCCTGTGCACTATTCAGACAGCTGAGTCGTGCTGTGTGTGTGTGTGTGTGTGTGTGTGTGTGTGTGTGTGTGTGTGTGTGTGGTTATCACAGTGAGTCTCCATGGAGAACGGACATGGCAGACAGGGAATGTATCCCAGATACAGTTGCTGCCAGTCTTGGGTCTGATAAAGGACTTTAAACAGCCACCAGCTCCTAGAATACAAATTAAACGGAGTAACAAAGAAAACAAAAAGATGAGCTTTCTCTCTGTATTTCGGCGCCGTGGCTCAGTCTCACAAATATACACAGACAAAACCACAAAGGAGCACATTTTCCTTTGTTGTCGGGCTCCCCCCTTTCAGCTCCGTTGAAACCTTTTTTTTTTGACATTGCTTTACACCCTCAGACTTGATTGTGTTGGAGTGGCAATGAAAGTCTGCAGCCACTGAGGACTATTTAATTCTGCCTCCATCTCACTCGTTCTGTCTTTTCACAACACTCATTCTGCTGCGAGCTCAACCACTCCTCCGTCAAATAAACACACACACACACTCACACACACACACACACACACACCAGACATTAAATGTTGCTAATAGCTGGATGTTTGTGTGCACGGAGAACGAGAACCGGCGCCGCACCTACAAATGGAGACAAAGACCGGGACGTGCTGCAAACGTAATGAACGGTTTAATGAAATTCCTGGCATCTAATATTCATGGCTTCAATCATCCATCTGATAACAAACCACCATCAGCGCTGATGAAACGGAGCACATCTCCCATTCACTTCCCTGCCACAGTTCATTTCCTGTATAGTCAGGGAATTCAAACCAGCAACATAATGGTCCCAAACTCCCAGACCGACACGTCACGCCACAAGTGGACAGTTCTGTTTGTAAGATAAATGAAAGAGGCCTGATTATGATTAGGGACACTTAAAACGACATAAAGACGGACACACACTTAATGGATTAGGTCCAGCTTTTAACCCCAAGTGGTTGCACCCAATTAATTTTAGAACCAGGCTCAGTTTCTGCTGGATTGGCTGTTGTTGTGTCGATCATCAATTAATGATTAACAGTCTGGCTGATCGACAAATGAATAGATTCTGGATTGATGCTGCATCCTGAGCAGTTCCCCCCGTCAAAGACGAAACTAGCTTGTGTCTGTATCATTGGAGTTTACGCTGTGGCTCGGGCTGTAACTAATGATTATTCTCAGGATCGATTACTTTAACGCTTGCTAACGCGATGGTGGAGCAGCTCACTCTGAGCCGCTCTTCAGAAACCTGCAGGTGTCGTCACAGAGGCTCAGCCATCTTTATTTACAGTCTGTTTAAGACAGGGGAAATCATCCAGCTGGAAACATCAAACATTTTAGATTTAGCATTTTGGTTTCTCAGCTCATTAAACATCAACAGTCTGCTGTACATTTTGGCCATAAAGAAAAATGGTGATTAACTAATATAAGAAGATTAATACAGTTGTACAGTGTTAAATAAGTGCTTTTATAGAAGCTGCATAAGAACATTGAAGGATGTGTAGGAGTATGTGTACAGTACAAACCTCCTGATATCTATTACTCAGGCAGAGAGTCCACAGACTCCTCTAACTGCACGACTGAGTGCAGATATGTATTTTTCCTGTCCATCAGTTTTTCACAGATAAAAATCAGCTATGAATAGAAAACCAAAAATCCAATTGCAACTGGCCTCACAGGATGAATTCGAGTTGGTCTGCACCCTGATGCAAGAAGTTCTAAATAAGCCAAAAATATTTCTCTGCAGAACTTAAACCTGCACTAATAGATTTTGTTTTGGAAACTTGGTGCAATGCAACAAACTATAAACTAAAAAACAGACTGGACTGACTCACTCTTGAGTTATAGAATTGATATAGTGAAATTGTTATTAGCATATCAAGGAGACGCAGAGCAACAGAAACATTCATTTGAAGTTGTGTTTGTGTGCGTCTGATGAATTCCGTCTCAGCAGTAGAGTCGGTTGATAATATTATAACGACTCCGCTTCCGGTGCACATAGTCATTAGATCCATCGTTAATATTGAAAATATTGGTTATTGCCACTGAGTTATGTGTCCTTTTGTTCAGAATCTGTTCCATCACCGTACCACGACGCATTAATCTGAGCTGAACACCTGTACGCTCAGTGATGGCAGTCTCGACAGGAAAGCAGTAAATCTTGTTTTTGTTGTGGCTGCCACCACAGATTGGACTGTTTGGGGACTCTCAGAATCAATAAACCCGTCTTACCCATGTCCTGAAATAGGCACAGTTATAGTGAGCTACAGTATATGGTCTGTTTTCTACAAAAACCCTTGTCAAGGACCAGCAAGTGTTCTCTTTCATCCCTACTTTGTGATCGAGAGGTCATCCAGGTAGCGCCGCACCCCGGGGGGAGTCTCCACACAACTTATACCGAGGGCCTTTGAAACGGCGCACATCAAACCGAAAGGCAGATCTTCAGAGCGGCTGCGGCCTTGTGATGGTACACTGACCTTTCTCATGAGCGCTTTCAGATAGTCTGAGGCCGCGTGTACAAACAAGCCCGACCGACAAACGCTCAAACACTCAGTGGCAACAAATAGACGCTGATTTATAACGGACAGATACCTGCTGTAACACACTCATTCACTGACAGTGGTGGAGGAGTTATTCATTGTCATATTATTATATTATTGGATTATTGGATTTGACATATCAATATGTAAACAGTGCTTTGATGCCTTTTCCTTTGCTGCTCCCAGACTAAAGACTCACCTTCACACAGCTGCACAAGTTCCATCATAATTAACTTAGTAATTATACATTTCATTAAATAAATTAATAACAATAATAATTATTAATGTGACTTGTATTTTTATTTTTATTTAAGTGTGCTCTGTAAATACTCACGTAAAGGAGCGCTTGTGCGTAGGAATACAGTAATCCATCGGTTGAGAAAATGTAGTTCCAAAGGAAACGGCAAGATGAAGTGGTGAAAACGTTCACACTTAAACTGATGTTAGCTTTTTTTGGTGGAGATTTTTTTTTTTTTTTAAAGTGGTTAAAACACTTTTTTTCCACAGCAGCTCATACCTGAGTGTGCTGATCTGAATCTGCTGCAGGCGATACACCGACTATAGATAAGTACCTAACACAACCCCGTGTCAAATAACTTGAACTATCACTTTAAAGTCAGAACCTGAGTTACTTTCTGTCTCTCATCCCTGATGAACTTTAAAACGTTCAGTTCCCTGCAGAGGACAGATGCACAGTTACACACATTCACACCTGGAAGCTGCCCAGTACAACCACAGTCTGACCTGCTACTGCCACTGAGCAGCTCCACTGGGGCAGTTGGGGGGTTAAGGGTCTTGCTCAAGGGCACCACAGTGGTGTTTATTCAATTTTCCCACCCAGATTTAATCCTGCAGCATGGGAATCGAACTGGCAACCTTCCAGTCCGAAGTCTAACCTTTAGGCCAGCACTGCCTGAATTTTTGATATGAATAAGATAAAGTACATTTCGACTTTCCTGCCCTTAAAAAACTTCCTAAAATGACTGATTAATTACTTGTTTTATTTAAGTATTTCATTGTACATATTATATTATTACATTATTTATTATTATTTTTCTTTATTTGATCGTATCTTATCTCATCTCATCTTATCTTATCACAGCTGGATAATGTTGTTTTGAGCAAATGTAACAGGATTAAATCTTGCATTTGAGGACTAATTTTAATTTCTTCAACAATAGCAATCTTTTTTTTTAATTATTATTAAAATGAGGAACAAAGGGTCTCATCAGCTTGTGTGTGTGTGTGTGTGTGTGTGTGTGTGTTTGATTGACAGCAGCTGAGCCCCAGCAGGGAACTACAGACAAAGTAAACAAACTTGCGCTGAGGTGCAGGACAAGACGTGTGTTCATGTTTGTCAGATGAGGAGACTTGAACAGCAAAGCTGACGTGGGTTTTTGTTCGGAGTCTGTGGCTGTTGTGTTGTGCAGCAGCTGCTGTCTGGCTCAGCGTGACCGTCTGCTCCGCCTGTGATACAACGCTGACGTTACTGTTTCATGCAACGTTTGATTGGCTGCATCCAAATAAGGTCTCAGAGAGCTGATGCTGTTTCATCCAAATAATGCAAAACTAGTGGGAAACTATCACAAATCCAAAAAGTATAAAATATAAAAGTCTGTATTTACAGAGCACATATGCACCTATGCTAACAAAAGACATTCAATTTCAGTTGGACTTTAACTGGTGATACTGAGATGAAAACAGACAGCACCAGTTTTGATTGTGATTTCTGCAAACAAAGGCATCTGACACCAGGTTGACTTGAAAGATTAAACACAAAATCTACACATAGTGGCTTTAAAGCGACTATAATTAGTGTTTTTATAATAACAATGTTGGAAATGACAAACAGTGTGACTGTGAAAGGGGTCACTGCAGCTCTGCTTGTCTTTACAGAGCTTTACGGTGAGTTTCAGCTCATTGTTTATCCGTCTAGAAACAACTCTATTGTTCCGGTTCACTCTCATGACTCTTTTAGCGTCGTTTTTGGCAGCAGCAGGCAGATGTTATTGACAATTTGAGGTAAATTGTGTTTTGTGAGGTCACAGTTTGACAGAAGTGATGAAATTCCCTCTGGATGTTCTTAATATATTGCATTCACAAGAATGTGAGATCCCTGTGACCTTGAACTTTGACCGTGACCACCAAAATTGGTTTAGTTTGCAGAAAAACCTTCAAGGTGTTACTGAGATATCACACTCACAAGGCGAAAACCACATTTTGTGATGTCACAGTAACCATGACCTTTGACCTTTGACCACTAGAATCTAATCAGTTCATGCTTGAGTCTAAGTGGAAGTTTGTGCCAAATTTGAAGAAGTCCCGTCAAGGCGCTGCTGATATATCGAGCATTGAGGAGGTGGTGGAGACCAAACACAGAGCTAAAAGAGAGGGAACACTGCACTCATGTTGCTCTGTAACTGCTGATGTGTAAACAAAAACAACTTGTTCCTGTTGCCCCCTTGTTTCCAGAAACAGTCATTGCAGGTTGAAGCACAGAGGAGGACAGTTGGTGCTTTCTTCAGAATGAAAACAAGTAGTGACTTGGCATTTTCAGATATAATATACTCCCTGTGATTTATTTTGGACGGCCAGGACAGATGATCTCCAACTGTGATCTGGCGTGCAGTGAAGGGTAGTTTATCTTTGACCACACAGGCAGTGTGGAGTTTAGATTTCTGCCAGTGCTCAGGATCTGCCACTCCAACCGTGGCGACAATCCCACTTTATTAGATTTAAAGTGTTTAATCTGCTCGGTGGCTCTTTTCTCATCCCAGTTGTGTCATTTGACCTTTTCTGCCCAACGTTCAGCTTGGTGGCGCTCTATTATTCTGCCGCATTATCATTCCTTGTAACTCCTTGCCTGTGGTGTTTTTTCTGCAAGATATATTAAAGCGTCAGTTTGTTGGAAAAACAAGCAGAGCCTGATTTCAATACAGTATTATTTTTATAGCTCTCAAGGCACTTCACAGAATAAGGTCAAGACCTTACAATATTATAGAGAGAAACCCAACAGTTTCCACGGTGAGCAAGAACTTGGTGATAGTGTTAACAGGAAGTAACGTCCAACAGAGCTGGACTCTGGGGGGGGAGGCAGCTGTCTGGTTGTGTGGTAGTCATAAATCTGGATCATAATGATATTAAAGCTCCATACTTTCCTCTTCTTCTGTGTTTTATTTGAAGTGTTGATCCATTAGAAGATATATTTGTGGTTTAAAGAACCAAAAACCATTTGAATGTAGTTTTACATCTCCTCTCTCAGGCTTCTCTCTGCAGCTCTAGTAACAACAGGTTGGTGAGCCAATCAGAAGAGAGGAGGCTCTGAGCCTCTCTTCTGATTGGCTGACTGTTTTCTGGGTGATCCAATAAAAATAAAGCAGATTTCAGGTAAAAACACTCAGAGAAACCAAATCCTGCAAGGTTTGGATGGTGGGTCCAGGTGGGCGGGGCTTGGTGACTGCTTTGTTGTGACATCACAAAGTTCCAGAAGTCCTGACGGCTGGTTTTAAGGCTCAGTTTCTGAATACAGGCTGTGTGCATTTCTCTGTGGACTGAGGCTTTGATACTTTCACAGTATTAATATAGAAGCTAGAGCTGATCTATAATCACACTACACATGGACACAGACCTTTACACTGGAGGAGCTTTTACAATAATAAGAGAAAGAGAGAGAGAGAAAGCGAGAGAGAGAGGAAGTGCTCAATGCATCATGGGAGTTCCCCCAGCAGCAGAACTATAGCATGGTTCAGGGCTCACCTGATCCAGCTTTAACTGTAAGCTTTAGAAAGGTTTAAGCCTAATCTTAAATGTAAAGAGGGTGTCTGCCTCCTGAACCCAAACTGACACTGTCACTGAGGGACTTTCACTGATTATTTATTATTATATAAGGAGCTGATCACTGAAAATCAGCTTCTCTGGATTCTTGGAGAGGAGTAAAATCTGCAAACTCATTCCTCTTGGTAGTAGTTAAATGATCTAAATGTTTAAAGTAAGATTTCATATGCCAAACCGCACAGCATCTGATGGCTGAGGGTGTCCACTGTGATACATGGTTTTTCAATGGTTGTTTATTTCCTCATTGTTTCAGCCTCTTCTTTAGTTTTTGATTAAATCAGGATTTTTTTTACTCTGATCCGTGCTCTGTGTGACAAGTCTCTCAGCTGACAATCTTATCAAAAAGCTGAATGCCCCACCAAACCATAGCTGTGACAGCAATGACTGTCACAGCTAATTTCCATCAAACAGACCTCAAAAAATGCCACAAGTCTGTCAGCTCACATCAACATGTCTATTGTCGTCTCACCAGAACCAAACGGTGCACATTCATCTTAAAGGCTGTGATGGGCTTTAATGGACTTCACAACATCTGGGCTTTAATTATTCATCTGATGACTGAACCAAATTATTCAGGTAGCAGCACAGCCATGGAAGCTGTCAGCACATTTTTCTGATACATGACAGGAAAATAATTATACAATATGTAAATCAGGTTCTGATTTTTAAACGCAGTAAAGCAGAAACATTGCAGACCTGCCAACATGTACGCATTTTACGTAGCAGGTGTTGACATCAAAGTACGCCGGTACGATTTGTCGCTGCACGTGCAGTACTCAAGTGTAACAGCAGGGGGCGGCAGCAGCGCCCAGTCTGCTGAGTAAGAGAAGAAGAAGAGTTCGACCAATCACAGCGCTAGGTTCAGTCCTTCAAATGTCGAGCGGGAACAACTGACAAATGTCAATCATCTCAACAGAAACAAGAGCTACAGCTCCGTAATTCGTTGGTTCCTCAGGTGAGGGCGGTGCTGTAACGTCTCTGCACAGGTAAACGGGCTGTTGTGGGTGTGGATAGTTGACATTGTGAACAAAATGAACGCAGAGCTGCCAAACCTGTCAAAATATGTAACGTCGGTGACGTTAGCCTAACGTTACGTAGTTAATTGACAAGCTAGCTAGCTAGCTACTGGGTATTTGAATTAGCAGAGTAACGTTTAGTTAAATTGTGACGTTCTATTACCGGAAATGTGGGTGCGCGCGCACTCTTGGCAGTTAAACTGTTACCATATAGACAATAAATGGTCAATTTCTATTTAATAATTGAATGAAATTCACGTATGTTTCTCGTTTTGTATAAGTATACCTATCATACAAGGAAATATTAATCATGAAAACAATGATTTTAAGCACTTTTAACTTTCACATTATATTATAATATAGCCCAGTGAGTAAGTGATACTACAGAAAAACATGGTCAAAGTTTCAAAACTTGAGGTGAATTTATGTAAATATGCTCCATGAAAATAACAAAAACCAGTGTTCATGGTTCATGACCAGGTGACATCATATTGTTCACACATGGCCACAGCTGACTGTTCCTCATTAGAGTTCGTCTTGCAAATAGATGATTGTATTGTTTTCTTCATAGTCAAATCATATGTTAAATAACTTGTGAACTAAGCATTACACTATTATGGTACTCAAAATATTTTCCCAAGTTTGGCAGGTCTGACATTGTCTATACCCAAGCCAATTAACGTCTCCTTTAAAATATCTTGGTGTGGTCGTGTGGAGACCACACTTAAACCAGAGCTCATCATGAATCTGCTTATCAACAGTTCTGCCCTGATCTATCTGTATTCATGCGTCGCTCTCATTACACATCATTGTTTCAATGGTTCAAAGTCAGATGATGACCCTCTTGCTATAAATAAGGTAATTGGGATGAGTGCACCAACAAAACAAAGGCGCAGCAAATGCAAATTTCGCACACACTGGAGACCAATTAAGGACAAAGGATTGTCAGCCACCAATGGCTCAAACACTTTATAGAAAATTTTGTCAACACTATAAAGCCAACAAAACCACGGACGTCTGAAGAGGTTTGTTTCACTTAAAGTGGTACAAAGACGTCAATTAGGAAAAGCTGCTGACTCTGGGTTTGCCCCAGTCTGCGTTCCCATGTGAAAATTATAATTCGGATGATCTTGTCAAGGTAACTTAACCTAGAAACACTGGACTCTCCCAGATCAGGAAACAGTCATTTCAAATTTTGGATTTCTGTTATGACCATCAGTTTTAATAAACTTTATTTCTACTGAAATTTAAGGCAATAAGAAGGAGTTGACACTGGCATATGTAATGGGTTATATCTCACAGGCACATACAGTATATGTCCAGGCAGACTTTACTTCCTTACCCCTGAGCCTCAGCCACTGTTGCCATGGAGAACAGGCCAGTCAGAGCTTTAGCAAATTCAAAACAATTAGCTGTTGCTATGTTTTGTGAACAGAACATGGTACTGTTGATTGATTTAAACTGCAGGTTGTAAAATTGGTGTCGTCAGCACTAGCTGTGGTTACATGCACTCTATTTTTATCAACCATTACAGCATTTAAACCCCCTACAGCTAGAGGGGTAATATATAGAACATGAGGCTTATTAACCCACAGTCAAAGCTATAGATGTGTGTACTCTTGTTTGAGAGCAGATGAACCATTTTTAAGAGCTGACTTTCTCATCAGTCACAGTGACAGGTGAATAATAATAATAATTATAATAAACTTTTTGTATAGAAGCTGCAGAAATGCAGCAAAAAGTGCTTTACAATAAAGAAATGAATAGGTAAGAAATTGAAAGAATGTAAATGTTTATGTACATAAACAGGGGTAAATGCCATAATTAATGCAACATAAGATTGAAAGTAAAACCCACTTCATAATCATGATCATGATAAAAATAAGATAAAAACAAAGTAAAACAATAGAAGACATAAATTGCACAAAGTCAAAAGAAAAAGGAGGGCAGCAGTGCAAAAAGAAAGAACTTCAGGACTGTATTGGGATAGACTGTCCATTTTTCATTCCTAATAGTAGGAAGTGAAGTTTTAACATCGGTGCGTTTCTGTCAGAACATCATTTACTGCAGAACCACTTGGCCGTGACAAAGTTGGCAGTGACGATAAAAACATGAGGTGGGTCCTGCTGCTGTGATGCTGTCTCCAGTAATAATCAAAATGGCACAGAAGGATGACGAGGCCCCGTTATACCTGTGAGTAATGTGCTCTGATTAATCCTTCAAGCTTGTCATTTTACTCATAACAAGCATCGTTTCCCGATCAAATGAATTACAGCTCAAAACTGATTTATTGATCACAAACAGGGAGCCAAAGTCCTGCCCTCTTTTAAAGCTGCAGTCATCAGTATATCTTTATTAACGATGGATCAAATTTGATCGATCCTTACAGTCACTGAGAAACACTCTGGTCACAAAATGTGGTTTGGAGATGTGCCTAAAGTAAAACCGCTATTAGCTTCACCACAAATTATCTCGCGGTGGAAAGCTGGAAGTTTCTGGAACAGCTCAACACTGATAGAAAAGTAGAGAAGATCAAGTCCTATTTGTCATGTCATGTACAATATGTTTAAAAAAAAAGTTAAGATTGTATTTGTTAACACAAAGATGGATGAGTACAGAACACTATGACTTTCTGGTTTATAAGAATTTCATGTTTGTTTATGGTAAGTTTTCTGAAATGGAAATGGATACAGGAGCTAGTTCCTCCCACTTATTTGTCTTTATTTGTTTTTTCTTTGTGACTTATTGGATTGAATTGTGGAAGGTGTTCTTTTCTCATTTATTAAGAAATTAAATTACTGAGTGCAGCTATTGTATTAGATTTTAGATTAGATTATGTTTTGTGTTGGTTGTTCTGCGTCGTAGGGGACGTGTTGTGTATTGTGAGTCTCGTTGTGAGTGCTGATGTATCTGTCGTTATTGAAGTATTGTTTATAAATTTAAGGGGATGAGTAGCCATATTTATAACACGGTGGCTAATGGGGATCTAACTAAAAACTGAATGTCAGACGAGTCAGATAACTAATAAAGGTAACAGGAGAGGTCTCAGTATTTGCCTCTGCCAACAGGTTGTTGTGAGAGTGACATTACATATAATCCATGAGTCATGCTTTTATCTCTAACTATACTAATGATCCAATGCAGCATGACGTAGCTGATTTTGGTGATTGTATGATATATTACAGTGATCTTGAGGGTTTTTTCAGTATCAATTAATATGATGATGTTAAAGGAATAGTTTTACTCCCCCCTCTAGCGTCCTGGCATCCCAGGCTCTAGCCTCCACGGCCTACACCAGCAGCCAGTGGTGTGGGTTAAGTCACAGGTCTCTTCCATAACAATGACCTGTATTAGATTTATCAAAGGTACTGCAGGAGCCCAGGTGGTACAGCAGGTCGGCTGCTGATCCCTGGGGCTGGCGGTTTGATATCCTTGAACCCAGGGTTGCGTCAGGAAGGGCATCTGGTGTAAAAACATCTGTGGTGACCCCTATTGGGAGCCGCTGAAGGACAACAACAACAGATTATCAAATATGGGACCACACTGATTTCAAGATGACCCTCCTTTTCCAACATCTGTATTTGAGAAAGTGACTTTTACTCTCGACTTGTTCTGAAAGTTTCCCTGAGACCGAGTCCTCATCACTGAAGCCTTTTCTCCTGTATAAGTGGAACATGAAATACAGCCATAACTAAAACCCACATTAGTGAATCTCTCTCGCTCTGTCCTGTCAGACTGCTGAAGTGGTCAGAATCATTTTCTCTGACAGCTTTTCAGACTTCAGTCTTTCTGAGCTCATCGCCTGTGACAGCTGTGATTCTTGGCAGTTTGACAGATTTTTCTCACTGGTTTCATTTCTGCCGTAAAGACGTCGGGAGACGATGTGAACTCGTTTTCACTCATGAATTTATTTCCTCTGTGACAAAAAGAAAAACATGTTACAACAGCCTTCAGAAACTGCTGCAGGTTAAACTGGATGAACCGACCGACTCTGAAAGAGTCAATATAAACGGACTGAAAAGACTCACTAACCTCGCATGAATGCAACAAACATCCCATAATATAAAACTGTCTGTAAGGTTCTGTATTACACTAGTTCTTGCTCCTTTCAAAAAGAACGTCTCATCTTGTGGACACGTAAATAAGACCACTCCCTCTCTGTCAAACCGATTTTACAGGACAAAATATCGTCTTATATTTGTGTCAGTGCCGTTTATCATATAACTTGAACAATTAGTAACAAGAAATGTCAGCACATTACATACTTTGTCTGCCTGAGAGCTCTAGCAAGTTTATTTTAATTCCTCCACGCCGGCGACAGTCGGAGCCGGAGGCATGTTGTTTTCGGATTGTCTGTCCGTCTGTCCCATTCTCATGATCCTGATATCTCAGAAACCCCTCGCTGGAACTTCTTCAAATTTGGCACAAACATTCACTAGGACGTTAGGATGGGCTGGTTTTGATTTTGGTGGCTAAAGGTCAAAGGTCAAGGTCGTGGTGACCTCACAACATACACACATGGTTTTGGCCTTGTGTGAATGGCTTGAGGAAATTCCTTCAAATTAAAAAACAACGTTCACTTGGACTCAAGGCCGAACTGATTAGATTTTGGTGGCTCTTTTTAGCCGTTAATCAACGGTTCATATTTTATATGATTCTCGGAAAAACAGGGATGTAACCTGGAACTAGTCTGAGTGGCGGAGGGATACGACCATGAGGCGGCAATTCTGGTTCAGTTGTACCGTCTTCTATTCAGGCAGTTTCTCCCTCACGATATTTAATAACTAAATAGAAGGGACCTTCATCAAAAAAAGGTTGTTTATATTGAGCATTTACATCCAAACAATTAGCGTCATTTTCAGTCTAATGAAGGATAATCAACTTCAAATAACAAAACATCTAAGAAGAAACATTTGCCAGTGCCTTTAGAAGTGTGTGTGTGTGTTTGTGTTTGTGTGTGTGTGTGTGTGTTTGACCGATTAGGCGTAATGCAGGTACAGTATATCCATAAATAAAAAAAAAAAGGCTATTTATTTTCTGTCTGAAGATGAAAAACCGCGAAACAAGAACAAAGTGCTGGTGTTGTTGACAACACAGAGCGGATATTTTCTCCTGACTTATTCCCCCTCTTGATGGAAATGACAGCGGCGCTGCTGCACTGGCCTGCGCGGTTTTGCTCGAGTGTGTAAATGACACTTAAATGTAGATTAATGTGAGACTGCACCATGAGCACTTTTTCAGCCGGAGAGTATGTGCTATACGGCTGCTCGCTGTTGTGAGGGTGAACTGTAAAGTATGTGAGGAAGAGGACAGGAGGTGTATGTGAATGTGAGTGTGTGTGTGTGTGTTGTTTTTGTGTGTGTAAATGCTGGTCTGTGCTGTTCTGGAGCTAAGCTGCTGGAGATGGCGTTTTAGCATGCACGGCAGAGCGGTTTGCCTGTCTCTGCATTTCTTTTCTCTTTTCCTTTTTTTAGTTTCTCCCCCCTCCTCTGTGCACAGCTCCTGTCATGCTGAACTGCCCTGTCTCTCCACTACATCGTCTTACTGTGTGTACGTGTGCATGCTCGGTATGTTGTGTGTGTGTGTGTGTGTGTGTGTGTGTGTGTGTGTGTGTGAAAAGTGGAGGGAAGCTTGACTGGGCTTTGGCTGTGCAGGCTAGATAACCCCTCTGCTGATAAGACCAGTAAGGACAGTGACAGAACCACCCAGAGCCGCACTCCCAGGCCATTTTCAAAGATTTTTTTTCTCTCGCCTGTCTTGCCAGTTGAAGTGATTCATCCCTTGTTTTCCACTCTTTTCAGATAAAGAAGTCCCCACAGCCGCCCCCTTTACCCCGTCTCCTGTGGCGACGCCAGGGAGCACAAAGGGAAACAGCCCCAAAGGCAAAAGCTCAAGCGTCGTGGCCGGAGGTTTGCTACAGTCAGTGCTGGCTCAAAAGGAACGACTTGTCTCCCAGAGAGGGGAGATCCTCCCCTCTGCTCTGCCCCAGAACCTGCTCCCTCTTCTGGGCAGAGGACTCAGCATCGGCTCCCTCCCCGGAAGTCACTCCCTGGAGCATCAGAGTGGGGGATTACTGAGGAGGGTAAAACCCCCGGCATCAGCTGCAGTGTCAGGCCGGGGCAGCGATCCAACCGAACCTCCTCCTACAGACACACACTCCCAGCTGCCTCACACACAGACACACACTCCTGAGCAGGAGGCTGAGGTCACCACTGTGATGCTGGACGGGGACACTGACACGGGGACACCCTCCTCAGGTATGAGTGTGTAGTTATAGGGAGAAATTAACCACGTTAGCAGCCGATCTCTGTGATGTCAGTGTCGGCCTGTCTGGGAAATCTCAGCAGGTATTTGACAGATAACCATGAAAATGTATTTTATTAACATTCACATTCCCCAGAGGATGAATCATTCTGACGGTTAATCTAGCGCCACCACGAGGCTGAAAGCTGTGTTTTCTAGTGAAATGTTTCCACAACCATTGGATGAACTGTAATGATGTTCATGCTCTCCTCAGGATGAACTTTAATAACTCTGATGATCCTCTGACTTTTTCATATAGCGCCACCATCAGGTCAAAATGTTAATTTGTTCAACACTTTAGTTTCTTGAACAAATACCAGCAAAAAGTTAGCATGCTAACACGCTAAAATAAACTCACTTAACATCAGCTTGTTAGCATAATCAGTGTGAGCATGTTAGCATGTTTATATTAGCATTTAGTACCATTGGATTAGTTTAGAGATGAAACATGTTAAATTGTTAAACTTAGATGAACATTAAAATGCTGTTTATATGTTAAAGCTTCAGTGTGAATAATCCAGTATCATCACACGTATACAAGCATGAAGTCACAGGCTAATTTTACTTTGGGATCTGGATTTTTCCACTTCTAATTTTGCAAAAACAGAAAATAGAGAATGTGTTTTTTTATATTTGATGTCAGTTTTAACAGCCAGGAGCTCTGGATGTGCCTTGTGTCTGCTGTGTCGTGGTTCTCAGCCCAGTAATTTCCATCATTAATTACACACAGCAGGGATTTCCAGTGAGTTTCCAGTCAGGCTCACATTAAAGAGATTACAAGGCAGCGTACAGAAAATATAAAATGAGGCCAGTGCAAAATAAACTGCTCTGATTTCTCCTCAGCTGTGCAGAGCTGCATGGTGAATTTCTCCGACGCAGAGGGATACATAGACTCTTCTGATGACCCCCCTCTGCCCGACGGCACCTTCCTTCACTGCACCTATACGGTGACCGTGTACACCGGCTACGGGGTGGAGCTGCAGGTACGCATCAGCAGCATGACAATAAAACACACACACACACACACACACACACACACACACACACACACACACACAACTAGGCTGCAGTTAAACCATCACATCATCTGTGTTAGCAGAGTCTCTGCTTATCATGCTGGACATCGTTTTACTGGGAGATGCTGCCGTGTTCAGTCTGTTGTGACCATGAGAATCACTCTGATCTGATCCCAGGTTCAGCTCTGCCTCCTAGTGACAGCTTCTGGTACTGCTCTCTCTCTCTCTCCCTCTCTCTCTCTCTCTCTCTCTCTCTCTCTCTCACTGTTAAGACCCCTCATTATGCCGGCTTTGCTTGTTCACACTGAACAAAACAAAACCAGCATATTGCCGCTTCCCTGTGTGTGATTTTTAGATCGCATGCTGGCGTCCTGGCGTCCCGTCCCATGATGCCAGCTCTTCCTTTTTTCCACAGACGTCGATCCGATGGTACCTTCTTAAACGGAGCAGCGAGGTGAAATAAAGCTGCAACATTCCCACCTTGACCACGCCGTGTAAAAGAGGCAACTGTCTCTCTTTCCCTCTCTCTTTATTTTCATTTGCGTGGCCATAAACAGACACAGCAGGGCTCAGCAATTAGGTTCATACATTCTCTCTTACACACACATACACACGTTTATCTGTCTTTATTTATCAGGACTCTCACCGACATAATGCATTCTCCAGCCCCTAGCCTGGTGCATACAGAAGTTAAGTACAAATTAGATATTTTGTTGATGTTTTTTATTAAGTAAATACAACCACTGCAGCAAACAGACATTCAGCTGTTATTTCATGGAAACTGGAAAAATTTAATTGGAATTGTGACATGTGCAAAAGTTTGGGCACCTTACCAAGTCAGTAGATAGTCACCTCCCTTATTGATCAGTCAGTGCTTTACATTACAAGTCACATTCACATACAACAAACAGCACATTTTCTACCACACACACACACACACACACACACACACACACACACACACACACACACACACACACACACACACACCAATCATACATCTGTGGAAATTTGGGGTTCAGTATCTCGCCCAAGGACACGTCAACATGCGGACAGGAGGAGCCAGGAATCGAACCACCGATCTTCCAACCTTCCAATCTACCAATCTAATCCTAATTGCAACCTTAACTTTAAACTGAAGTTTTAGGATTTCTATAATCCTCACAACGCAGAAATGTCCACAGGGTCTAAAACTCAAGTTGGTCCTCACAACAATAGAAGCACAAGCACACACACACACACACACACACACACACACACTTACACACACACACACAAACACACACGCAATTCAATTTCAGTTCACTGCAACTGACATTTTCATTGGTTCGGCACAGAGATTTCAGATATTACGAAAAGCTAGTGACAAAATGAATTCTGTTTTCCCTCCAACGTGCGACAACGATCAACACGTTCTGGAGCTAGAGTTGTTTTTCTGCTCGTCCGGGAATCTGCGACGTCACGATGCAAATTCAAACCAAAACCCAGTGACTGTATCGATCCTGGGCAACAAACAGTGACTCAGGAGAAGCAAATTAGCTGCAGAGCTGAACTCTCTCTGTAACAGTGAATCTTCACTGTGGCTGTTTGTTTCCAAAGTTAACTCTAGTTTTGCAGACAGATGCATCTATGTGAAGGTTATTTTTTTATATTTATATCAATCTTACAAATAACATATTGAAATAGGTGACTGTTCATTTATAATATATAGTCTAACATTATTACAAATGCTGTGTACATTTCCATATTATGAGCGCTCTCTTTCTATTTAATAACAAACAATACACAACAAGAGATAATGTTTCACTTGTGATTATAAATTCTCGTTATCATCTTACAAAGTTGACAAAGTGAACTGTTCCCGATTTACACGTCCAACAAAAGGAGCATTAGCTTTCATTCATGTCATGATTCTGGCGCGTTTCCTCTCTGATTTGGTCTCCACCAACTCCTGAGAAAAATATCTGGTGAACAATAAAACCAAAAGGATGAGCTGTGAGAGGCTGAAGGGGACCGAGTTTATCACAATGAGCGACTCCTCTCACATTGTTAATGTAAAAAAATAGATTAGAGCGACTTTAATATTCGCCCTGAGACGTTTTGGTGGCACGCTGTGTTTTTATATTATCACAGGAAGTGATTCCGTGTGAGTGTTTTTGGAAAGTAATATAACGCATCCCTTTATATTATCTCCTAAGTGCAACCTTAGAACCAATTTGTCTTATTTACCACAGCGCTACCTGAAGGATAGCAGCCCAGAACAACAGAGGGAATAATCCCTTGGAAACATTTCAAAGAGTAAAATAATTACGGTGTGTTTCTCCCCGTGTGTCCAGGTGAAGAGTGTGAACCTGTCGGAGGGCGAGCAGCTGTCCATCAGGGGCGTAGACGACCGAGGGTCCCTGCTGGTCCTGGCCAACCAGACGCTGCTGGTTGAAGGTCAGGTGATCCGCAGTCCCACCAACACCCTGTCCGTCTACTACCGCTCCACACCGGAGGGAAGCATGGGCATCTTCCAGCTGCACTATCAGAGTGAGTCCAGCACACACACACATATACACACACTCAAACCGCACACACACACAAAGTATGTCATGACTCTAATATGAATATGCATACATATAAACAAGCTATACAGATTCAATAAATATGAATTCATCATTAGGTCCTTAGGGGCTGTTTGTACTCTGTATATATGCTAATTGCATAATCAGAAATCTTCTCATCTAATCGTTTAACACGGTGATTGAATCTGTCATGTGAATTATCTTATTAGAGCTCTGATTAATTGGCTCTCATCTCATTAGGAGGCTGAGAATACGGGAGTTTTCATAGAGTGTGTGTGTGTGTGCGCGCTTGACTGTGTAAGCCCATAATAGATATGACAGTGACTGGAAAGGAGGAAGCATCAGAGTGTTAAGACCCACCTGTGCCATTAATCACAGCCATCTAATCCTTTTACATCAGCAGCAGGCAGAGGAACGGAGCGGAGACGACTGAGATTAAAATATCTCTGCGGGGACAGATGTGGCCAAAATAAAGGCATAAAAATCAGTGTTTAAGAGAGTGAAAACAACACAGACAACATAAAGGCCTACTCTTAAATAAGTCTTCAAAGATATAATCATTGATTCTTCCAGTCATTATATCAGAAATAGTTTTTTCGTCCGTCTCATTCTCATGAACATCATATCTCAGTAACGCCTTGACAGAACTTTTTCAAACTTAGCAAGAACATTCACTTGGACTCAAGAATCAACTGATTATAATTTGGTGGTCAAGGGTCAAAGGTCAAGGTCACTGTGACCTCACAGAACACGTTTTGGGCCATAACGCACAAATTCAGGTCAGAGGTCAACTTCATTCTCACATCATAATGTTGTGCAGAAACACCTGGATATTATTCAACACTTTAACTCGGGGTGGGGGGTGG
>NW_019525155.1:252012-266998 GCF_002814215.2 Seriola lalandi dorsalis
CCATATTTCCATAAAAATGTCTGCACCAAATCTGGGGACAACAAATGTCGGTACAAAATTTCAAGACAATTCATGAAAAGGTTGTTGAGATATCTCCTACTTTCATACCCCCGTATATCTCCGCCAGTAAAGACGGTGCGATTTGTCTGTTTAAGAAAGTTACAAAAACTCTTGGACAAAGTTTCAGACTCTGTTTGAAGATGTACTTTTGTTTGAAGAACACTGAGGCTTTAAAATTCCCTGTATATGTGGATGATCGATTGATGTCTCAACTTTTCTGTCGAGTTTTCTGTTCATTTTAATCCTTTTTACTGTATATTCCTTTTATGTGTTTTGCAAACTGTATCAAAAGAAGTGTTCACTCGTATCGCTGCAGAAGTAGGAGCATAAATACCAGCAGCTGTTATTGTAAAAGTGACAGTAGTTTAGTGTGAGCAGGAGTTATGTAGTAGAAGTAGTTGCGGCAGTAATTCAGTGTTATTAGCTCTGTATTTAATGCTTACTTGCAGTAATAATATTCACACAGCACCTGTCATCCTCCTCTCTTTGTTTTCCCTGTGCGTAGTCTTCAGGCTGAGCTGTCCTCTCCCCAAGAGGCCTCACTTTGGGGAGGTGTCCGTGCTGGACCTGCTCCCTGGAGGCACTGCCCGCTTCCACTGCCACATGGGTTACCACCTGCAGGGGGAGCCGCTGCTCACCTGCATCAACGCCTCCCTGCCGGCGTGGAGCAGCAAGGAGCCCAGCTGCAGGGGTGAGTACGCGCGGAGCTGCAGAGGCCGATTTTCAAAGTAGAGCGAGATAAAAATTTCACATGCAGGAAAAAGATGATCCATTTGGAGCCGTGTTAAAGTGAAGTAAAAGTGACTCCTCCCATGCAGCTCTTTGTGGAGGGACAGTGAAGAACGCCACAGTGGGGAGGGTGTTGTCCCCTTCTCCCCACCACGGGCCGAACGCCACCCAGGACTGCTCCTGCTCCTGGTCCCTGGAGGCCCCCAAGGACCAGAGGCTGCATCTGCATCTGGAGAGACTGGCCTTGGGACCCACTGACAGGTAAGGGAAGGGGGGGGGGCACCTGTCTACACATGTGAGTGTGTTTTATGGGCCAATGTTTGCTCAGTCAGCGGTGACCTACCTGAAGGTTTTCACTCTCTTTTATACTTTATTTATCCTGTTGTGTAGAACAGTGGATCAAATTACTCATAGTGACAAATCCACGACTGCAGCTCATTGTTTTGGTTTTATAACCTGCAGCTTTACTGTTCTGACTCAGTGTCTCGGCTCTCGGCAGATATTTGTCTCCTCATTACTCTCTCTGCTTATATCCCATTATGTCCTTTAGGCTTTAGTTTAGTGCAGGTCGCCTCACGGTGGTCAGGTGGTCTGGTTTTTGAGGAACTGAGTCAGATTCCTTCATCTTTCACTTTCACTCATGCTCACTCACTCCTTCCATCGCTCCCTGTAGGCTGGTGTTGTGGAGCGGGCTGGACGCCGGCTCTGTGGTGCTGTTCGACTCGGGCCGGGGCGGACAGATCCCCTTCGAGGGAGTGATCAGCGAGGGTCCAGCTGTGAGGATCCAGTTCATCACCGATCAGCCGAACCACAACACGGGATTCAACATCCGCTATGAAGGTACAGAAGCTGCTGTAGACCTGCACGCAAACATAAAACCTGTATTCCTTCAGCACAATTTAAAGGCACTAGATGTGTTGTAACATTTCTATAATGACAGTATAATTATGTAAACAAGACTATTCCTGAGGAGATTGCAAGGCTCTGTGGTTCTGCTCACATCGTTCACTGCCAAGTGGATTGTGACTGGATTGGCAGGAAGAGGGATGGTTGTTCAACATAATCTGAGCTAAAGCTTTCAGAGTTTCTGGCAATGTCAGATTGTGGAGGGAGGGAAAGATCCCCTCCGACGTGTTTATCCTCATCAGTAAAAAAATAAATAAAAAAAATAAAAGCTAACCAAAGAATCGTCTTTGCCAGTGGAAACACAGATGCTACCAATCGTCTTGGCATCTGTTTACGGCGATTACACAGAGGTATCACAAAGGAAATTAAAAAAGCCACATGCAGCGACTTTAATACGACACATTTTGCTGCTAATTGTCCTGCGGACAGAGATTTCTCTTCCCGTTTCATTTTCTCCTCCAGCTTTCGAGCGCGGCCACTGCTACGAGCCGTACCTGCAGAACGGAAACTTCACCACCTCCGACCCCATGTACGGGGTTGGAGCTGTGGTCCAGTTCACCTGTGACCCGGGCCACTCGCTGGAGCAAGGCCCTCCTGTTATCGAGTGCATCAGCGCGAGGGATCCTTACTGGAACGACACAGAGCCGCTGTGCAAAGGTAACGCTGAGAGCAGGAGGCAGAGACAACGTTTTTGTGTTTAGGTTTTACCAGTGTTCAGAGTCGGATCTAGTAAACTCTCCTAACGGCCACTTGTTGATGAGTGGGTGCATGTTTCTGTAGACGGCTTCATGTTCTGATCCAAGTTTTGTTCAAAAAACAAGTCACCTGAGAGTAAAAGGAAGGAAACACCAAAACACTTCAAGTCCCTCTGTCACAAATCAGCTGTAACAGAGTCAGTAGGTGTTTTAGTATTCTTCCTTTTTCCCTCCATGATGTGCGTTCAAATAGCTCAGGGATAAAAACAACAAAACATCTCGCCACTGTTTATTTTGTTCCTGTGCGCTGGCGTCAGTCGGAGCCGGAGGCATCATGTTTTCAGGTTGTCCGTCCGTCTGTCCCGTTCTCGGGAACGTGATACCTCAGTAACGCCTCGAGGGAGTTTCTCCAAATTTGGCACAAACAGTCACTTGGACTCAAGGATGAAGTGAGTAGAATTTGGCGGTCAAAGGTCAAAGGTCAAGGTCACTGTGACCACACAAAACACAGTTTTGGCCATAGCTCACAAATTCAGACGCTAATTATGACACAATTTATCTCCCATGTCTATGAGGGTAAAATGAAGTGATCAAAGGTCAACTTCCCTGTGACATCACAACGTACAGCAAAAAAAAACACCTTAAGTCATTATTACTATTATTATTTTATATATTATTATTACATTAAAGCATATTTCCTGCAACTTGGCTGATTGGCGGAGGGATACAACCGTGAGGTGGTGATTCTAGTTTAATTTATATTTAATATTTTCCTAAAAAAAACAGAGCTCTTTACATTCTTATATAAAGCACAATAACCAGTTTCATCTAGACTGATAGATTTAAGGAATCAGCACCAAAGAGAATATTTTAATATGAAAAACATGATGAGTTCAATCATGGACACGTGCATCATCATCTGTTGGAGGATCTTGCGTGAGGCGTAGTGTGTTTGATGTTTCCATGACGGAATAATTCAACATTTTGGGCTTTAGATGAAAAGATTGACACCACTCTCATGTCTGTGTGATAAATATGCAGCAACAGACAGTTAGCTTAGCTTAGCTTAGCTTAGCTTAGCTTAGCTTAAAGACTGAAAACGGGGGCAACCGTTCTCCCCACAAGCTCCTTTAAAACTCCAACTATTCCTTTAAATCTTCCATTTTTCTTTGACTGTGTTGTTCCTCATTCTTCAGTGTTCCTCCCCCTGTCCCTGCAGCGCAGTGTGGAGGAGACCTGACCGGTCCTGGGGGGGTGATCCTGTCTCCGAACTGGCCCGAGTGGTACGGAGAGGGGGAGGACTGCAGCTGGAGGATACATGTCGGGGAGGACAAACGAGTGCTGCTCGATGTGCAACTGTGAGCAAATAAGCAACACACACACACACACACACACACACACGTCAAAGCTTCAGCTCTGATCCAAACTTTGGCCAGATGTTATCATTAAAAATGTAGGCGGGGAGCGTGGAGTGTGGCGGCTCAGTGAGGGGCCCAGCACCCCGTCTAGATGTGCCTATTGATATTTCTGTATTCCTGCTCACACTGAAGCGCTGACAACGTTACAGAGCTGCAGTTTCTCCCACAGTGGTGATATTTATACCCTCATCTTGATTCCCTGCTTTCACCGACCTCGCTGCAGAGCTGGTCATTGTGGCTGCGTGATGCTGCTGGACTGAATTTTTAATCTTTCGTCTAACACCCCCCCCCTGCATTCATGTCTCTGACAGCTCCACTGTGAACTGAGTTATCACTGAATCTAAAGCCTGTGTGTGCAGAAGTTTAATTTTAATTAAGCAACTTTCACCGGGTGAAGATTTACGTAGGCTGCAGTTCATGTGGAGTTTGCATCATCCAATCAGAGATGAGGAAACTAGTTTTCAAAGTAGAAATCAGATCAGTGTTTTCCACAGCCAGTGAAACCAGGTGAGACCAGAAAGATGGGATTAAAGGCTTCCTCCTGAATTCATTTAAAAGAAGGTGAGCTCGGTGAGCCGAGGCTCTGCCACCCAAAATATTTTTGTTAAATCTTGTCAAATGTTATTGCAGCTAAAAGTGTTTACCACAGTGTGTTGCACAGATTCATTCCACAACATAGAACTGAGTGAAGTAAATGTTAGAAATGAAAGTAAAATCAAGATGTAACGGGACAATAACCAATGTTTCAGTACCAGCAGCGTCATCCTTATGAAATTATTATTCATTTAACTTATTTTTTCTGTGGTATGAAATCGGTTTAACTCGACTCCCTGCAAACACTAATCCAATTACATACTTAGTCCTTTGGTAGAAATGTGTCACATCATATTTACAGATATTTCAATTTTTAAAACCCTGCAAAGCTGCGTCTTTAAGGAGCATCTGTGGTGAGACACACGTCTCTGGGGCAGTAACAACATGGCCGTGTTTACAGACCGCTAAACACTCTGCCTGTGGATGAATGCAGCATTTAGCCTTTGAGGTCATCTCGTCTCCCACGCAGTCGGCCATCGACATGACAGCACTCTGACTCATCACTACTTGTCCTGAACTGATACCACTGGCTGTACTCCGCTCTCTCTCTCTCTCTCTCTCTCTCTCTCCCTGTCTTCAGACTGAACATCAGCGACAGTGACATGTTGACCATCACCGACGGCGACGAGGTCACGACACGTATCCTGGGTCGGTACGTCGGAGGAAGCAGCCCCTTCAAGCTCTCCTCCACCACCCCTGACCTGACTGTCACCTTCCACTCCGACCCGGCGGGGCTCGTCTTCGGCAAGGGCGAGGGCTTCATCATCAACTACATGGGTGAGATTCGATCCAGTTCTACATCAACCAAAGAGGAAGTGTGCTGATAATTAGATAGATCAACAACAAAACAATGAGTTGATCCTAGCAACAAGAACCGTCTGAACGACAGAGTATTAGAGTCAGATTGAGGAAAAAAAGCTGAAATTTTGAGAATAAAGTCGTAATTTTACAAGAATTAAGTCATAATTTTAGGTTGCGTGTTGTTTTTAAAGGGGAAACATCAGAAGCTTTAAAATGAGGAACGTGGAGCATCCTGTGATGTTCGACTTTAGGCTTCACAAATAAGGAAATACTTCATCTTTTTGCTCATTATTATCATTTTTTTCCTCATTGTGGCCCCAGTACTCTGTCATACTCTTCACTGTCCGATCTAATAAAACCATAAAAATACAATATAAACAGAATAAGACTCAAAACCTGGAAGCAAGTGCACAAGTAAATCCACTTATTGTTGGACTCATGGTGGATGGATCGATGCAGCAGAACCGGAGAGATCGTCTCTTTTCTTCCTTGTCAAAATCTGGCAGTTAACATTACCCACAATGCAACTGAACCACACTTGGGTGTGTGTTCTGCCAGTGGTGGTTAATGCAGCCTCGAGCCCCTGTCTTCGTTGACAATAACAAGAACATAGAACAACAACAACAACAGGTTTATTTTCATTCATTTTTCCCACTTTCACTTTAAAGGACCCAGTGTGAGGGATTTAGTGACACCTAGTGGTGGGGCCACAGATTGCAACCAAACCGAATACGCCTCCGAGTGTGTAGGAGAATCTACGGTGACCTTCAAGTAACGTAAACACTTGTTGTAACGCCGTGTTTCTATAGTAACCAAGAACTGTTCTGCGCTGTGGTAGAAACGCGGCGGTGCAACATGGCGGCTCTGCTGAAGACGACCCACCCCTCATGTAGATATGAAGGGCTCATTCTCAGCTAATGAAAACACAATGACTCTTACTTTCAGACTAATGGAAACATAATTATGAATATTACATCCAATTTCTTTTACCAGATCCCTTTAAATCCAACACACTGGTCCTTTAATTGCGTCTTCTCTCCTCAAGCTGCCCACTCCATTTTTCATCTTCCCGTTTCTCTCCTCTCATCTTTATTTGTCTTTTCTTTCCCTTGCCTCTGCCCTTATTCAATCACATCCCATTTGTTTCACCGTCTCACAATGGCCCTCATCTGCACACACACACACACACACACACACACACACACACACACACACAAGCCAAGGAGTTTCACAAGCAGCCAAACAAGCTCGCACCCTCCTTTAACACACAGTAATCTGCAGTGCGTCCCGTATCCAACACCTGACACCAATTTAGAATCGCACTGAGACACACACTGTCCAATTTACTTGTCACCCTCCCGACACCACAAGCTCGCACACGCTTCCCAGAGGAGTAAATCAAGTAGACACAGCATGAATACGTAGGCTACTCTCTTTGATTATATATGTGTGTGTGTGTGTGTGTGTTAGTGTTCAGAATAAATTACCCACCACACACATTCAGGCTGCACGGAGGAGGAGAACCGAGTCAATAGAGAATGAATAATTGATCCAGGAACTTCAACTTACAAATCCCTGTAGGCCTATTATATTGTAGAGTGTAATGCAATACTGTACGCCGCCCGATCAATCATCAGAAATACATATGCACACACACACACTAGTCCCAACAGGAGGAAACTTATTTATATGTTTCTCTGGGCTGTAATGGGGTTTTTTTCTGTCTTGAAACTGTGCAAATTTTTATTAATGTTCTGTGTTTTCTTCTTGGCACGAGCGGCTACCGGAGGTGGTTTTTGTTCTGTTCTTCTTTTGTTCAAGACCATTATACACTCGAGACATTCGCATTTCGCAGAGCAATAAATGTGCCTGTAAATGTGTGAATGGGAAGGAGAAACATAAACAGTCTGTGAGAGCACAGAGGAGTAAACTTCAGATGATTTGATGTAACTGCAGCAAGAGCGAAGGTTTGTGTGGAAGAACACGATGAAGTGGAAAGAATCATAAATATATAACAATATAATAAAGCTGGTTATTCCCATAGTAATGGCCATATAAAAACAAAGAGAAGTGCAACGTAAACAATTTCCAGCGTTAATAATTTCAGTTTCCTTTATAGTCGGCCGCAGATAACGATTATTTCCATCATTGATTAATCTGTTGATCATTCGTTCTGTAAAACATCAGAAAAACAAAAGAGCATAAAGTGAAATTATGAAATATCTCGTTTTGGCCGCCGAACAATCCAAAAGTCTTTTGTTCATTATGAAGTAAGACAAAGAAAAGCAGCAAGTTCCCACCTCTGAGAACAAGGAGCTGATTATTCGATTATCAAAACAGTTGGCAAATCATTTTCTTCTGATCGAGTAATTGATGAATTGATTAATCGTTGCAGCTCTACCTCAAAGATTCCTTTTATAGATTTCAGATAGATGATGTTGTATTTTTACTAGTTTATTATTTTTACCGATGTTTAATGTTTCGTAGTTCAATGTAAGTAGAAGTACAGATTTTTTAACCGCCCCCAAAAAGCGTCTGTAGCCTTTAGACTTCAGTAGCACAAGTTTATTTGTGCAGCATCTTTCAACTTCAAAGTGCTTTACATAAAAAGCATTAACAGAAGAAACACGAGGCCACACAGAAGGAGAAAAGACATTTAAATTGTGTGTGAGTGAAACAAAATATAAGATCAAAAGCTTTCAGGCTGGATAAAGCCCCAACGACCGTCTCCGCCCTAGTGCAGCCTGAGAGATTAAACCCGGGGCAAACGCAGACCACTGGTCACAGGCACAACGCGCTGCTGATCGTTGACCTTATTGCTCCGAGTGTGAGGTAAAAACTAAAGGTGACTCAACATTTTCCTCATGTCAGATCCTCTCTCATCCTCATGAAGCTGGACAATAAGCTCAATGTCTCTATTAGGACAAAAGTTAAGTGACTTTTTCCCACCCTGAGTAGCGTCTGCAGGTGTTATTAACCTGAGAGATGAAACCCAGGACAAAAGAAAACTGGCTAAACTGAGTTTTGTGACCCGATAAAGTTAAGTTAATCTTGTCATTGTGAGCGTGTTGTTACACTTTTATCTGTCGTGGTCTCCAGAGAATGAATCCTAATAACTGTGGTCACATTCCTCACAGTGAAACATCTGAAGGAAAATGAGGATGTTTATCTGAAAGCTCAGCCGTGCAGAAGAGCAGAGCCAGGAAACGCGGCTGTAGACTTTTTGTCTTGTTAGCTCCCAGTTGATCTGAAGGGTGTGTTTTTCCTCTCTCATGGCTGTGGACTTTTATTAAATTGGACTCGGAGCTCTAAATTCTGAAGCTTCATTGATTTTTTTTTTTTTTTTTTTTTTTACGACCCGCAGCGAAAAACATGGCAAGAAAGTTTGAGCTGGACTTTTTTAATGAGAGATCAGAAGAATTCTTGATTCAGACGGATCTTCAGAACGATCAAGAGACTGGAGATTGGTCTGAGCTTGCTGCTGCTTCTCTGCCTGTGTAATCAGGACATGCTGGTGTGTGGGGGGGGTCTTCTCAGGTACACCATCTAAAATGATAAATCAGGAGCAAAACATTTGTCCATTTTATGTTTTTTTTTCATTCATTAAAAGAAGTTAGTTTGTGCCACTGAAACAAAGCTGTAAATGAGTATTTGGTCCAATGAGAGTTTAAAAACAGCCTCTTTAAACCTGCATTGATCAATATTTTCATATGAGATTAAAGCCCCTCCAGTGTAAAGGTCTCTGTCCATGTGTAGTGTGATTATAGATCAGCTCTAGCTTCTATATTAATACTGTGAAAGTATCAAAGCCTCAGTCCACAGAGAAATGCACACAGCCTGTATTCAGAAACTGAGCCTTAAAACCAGCCGTCAGGACTTCTGGAACTTTGTGATGTCACAACAAAGCAGTCACCAAGCCCCGCCCACCTGGACCCACCATCCAAACCTTTACAGGATTTGGTTTCTCTGAGTGTTTTTACCTGAAATCTGCTTTATTTTTATTGGATCCCTCAGAAAACAGTCGGCCAATCAGGAGAGAGGCTCAGAGCCTCCTCTCTTCTGATTGGCTCACTGACCTGTTGTTACTAGAGCTCCAGAGAGAAGCCTGAGAGAGGTCGCTCCGTGTCTGCAGGGTGTGTAAACAGGCAGATGTTGTGATAATATGTCAAACTTGTGAGCGATGTTTGGTTTGTTGTGAACCAGACGGACAAAAACATTTCAGCAACTTTAAAATTTGTGATTAATTGGAACAAAACTGGGTTTTTTCAAGTGGAATACAGATGAAAATAACCACACACACAAAGAACATCAATATATAGTATTTTCTACTCAGTTTTGACTTAAATAAAAAACAAAAAACTAAATAATTAGCTCCTTTAGTCAGAATTTTGTCACATTACAAAAAAACACTCAGACATCAGCAGCTGCGACAGTTGACTGACAGTTTGTGATAACTCTATTGAGGACTGTTTTACTGGAAGACTGCATTCAAACTGAGTGGCGTTTTCAAATGGCAGCTTCCCCGTCGGAGCTGAAGCAGCGAGGAGGAGATACTTGAAGACTGTCCAGCACAGATGAAATCCATCATCCTGTCACACGGTCAAATAATTGCACGATAAGTCCATCGGTCTTCCACGCTATGACGGTTCCCTCATCACTCACATCATGTGCCAATGTCGCGTCAAAATCAGATGTGGTGTTTGTTTATCTATTTTTGCTTCTTGACTCTTCACTGTTGCCGAACCTGCCCCACAAGCAATAACACCAACATAATGGATCCATTAATCAACGTTTGTTTTGAATTTGTCCTCTCAGAGGTGTCCCGGAACGACTCCTGTCCAGACCTGCCCGAGATCCAGAACGGCTGGAAGACCACGTCCCATGTTGCGCTGGTGCGCGGGGCTCGTATCACCTACCAGTGCGATCCCGGTTACGACCTGGTGGGACGGGAGACCCTCACCTGTCAGTTAGACCTGTCCTGGAGCTCACAGCCCCCGTTCTGTGAAAAGAGTCAGTCCCAGTCTTATTTACGTACCGACTGCAGAGCTGTGCGTGTGTGTGTGTGTGTGTGTGTGTGTGTGTGTGTGTGTGTGTGTGTGTGTGTGTGTGTGTGTGTGACTGTGCATGTAGCTGCTAGTGTTTATTGTTAGCACATTGTCTTCCTTTCACATTATTATTATTCACATCCTATATATAAGAACTTGTTTCCTATAGTGTAAATTTTAAAGACGTTTATTAAGTAAAAATACAAAAGCAGCAAAAGAATCAAAATTTCAGAGTTTTCTTATTATATTTTTCATTATTAAATTAATGTTATTGATGCATAAACTTGTGAGCAGCATGTACATGTTTAACTATTTCATGTGCTGTTGGCAGTTTAATCATATTTTATAAGACGATCCACGTGTTCACGTAAAAGTAAAGTAAGTAGTTTCTATAGTAGAACAGTCAGAGAATTGTTGTGGAGTAGAAGTAAAAAGAAACATAAAATGGAAACGCTTAAGGACAGTGTGAGTGTGTAAATGTTTCCACTGCTGTAATAAAAAAAAGAAAGTGTTGCTATAACAAAGTTTCCTCAGTTTGAGCTGATGAAAACTTTTATTATTCACTGTGCAAATGAAGCTTTTGTTCGCAGGTTTCTTACCAGAGACCTTCTACAGCTTCCAGACTTTTATGTCTTTTGACAAAGTGAAACAAAAACAAGAAAATTCAGATGGATTCAAATCAAACTGTATTTAATTTGGCAGCCATCTTTCAGCAGGGCATTTTAAACAGCGGCAGCAGGATGCGACTCACCGCCGTTCCTACTACCCAGACTGCAGCTGTGCACCTGCTCTAATCTCATCACACGCTAAACAGGAAACGGGTCATAAACACTGTTTATTGCCCCAGACCAGAAATCAAACTTTGAAGCTGATGTTGCTCCTAAACTAATTTTGTCAATCGAAGTCTTTGTTCTGGTGAAGATGTTTGTTATTCAGGGAACTCACGGGACACGTAGCTCCTCTCATGACAAGTTGGACCTTAATCAACTCAGATGGCAGGAGAAACTATCAGGGATCGGCTGCCGAGCATCGTGCCGACATTGGAGACGTAATGTTGGCAGCAGCAGTAACTCTTCACTGTCTGAAAGGACTTTAATGAGTTTCCATTAAATTTATTGAGGGCGTTCAGAGTCCTCAGAGAATGAAGCTTTTTGTGAGCTATTTTTTTTATTGATTTATTAAAACTCAGAGGATAAATAATTTAATTTATCACCAGCATCAGATGGAAATTAAAAACAACATTACAGATTTCCACGAAATGGAATATGTTCATGTTCCCCAGAGGATTAACTCTTAATCAGGGCCTTTAGTTGTTTTAAACGTTTAGGTTTCTGTGAGGCTTCATATGAGATGCTGAAACTGTATTTACACAGTTGATGTTTTCTATCTGATTTATAAAGTTTGATAAATAAACTTGTTTCATGTATAAAAACAGATCATATATCGTACGTTCCTCTTCTCCTCAGTCATGTACTGTTCGGATCCGGGCCACGTGGAGCACTCCACCAGGTCCCTGTCGGATCCTAAACTCCTGGTGGGCACCACCATTCAGTACAGCTGCAACGCCGGCTTCATCCTGCAGGGCGGCGCCACCATCACCTGCTACGGCCGCGAGCCGGGGACCCCCGTGTGGACGTCTCGGCTCCCTCACTGTGTCTGTGAGTATCATTCAAAACAGTTTCCAGAGCAAACGGGAAACGCGTCATGAGAGGTCAGCGGCGTTAAGCAGCCGGGAGAAGCTGGTGGTTATTTTATCAACCCCCGTGTGATGAAGGGTTTCTGTGGCTTACTGGTAATTTTCCAGGCCTGTTATTTCAGAGAGCTGTCATCAGGATAGACAGTTGCACATGGCAGTTAACTGAAGATGAGAGGCTCCTTCCTGCTGCTGTGCGATCTAACATGAGTGGGTTTGTGTGATTTCTTGCCTGGCTCTGTCTTTCCTCTGCTGACACAGATCACAGCGTAAGTGAGTGCCAGAGACGATGCTTCATCTCCTGCATTTTCATCTCAGGACGGACTCTGTCTGTGTGTGTGTGTGTGTGTGTGTGTGTGTGTGTGTGTGTGTGTGTGTGTGTGTGAGCGAGAGAGAGAGAGAGAGAGTATGTGTTTGCACATGCGTGTGCTTTCGGGGGTTATTAATGTTTGTGTGAAGTGTTTGATATGTAAATGCTATGCTAATGCACCGTACCAATCAGCCCTCAGCCACCTGGAGGAGGGGGTGGAGATTATCCATGAGTCATGTCACCTCAGCCAGAGCCTGTCAGATCTGTCAGTCGAGCTCTGACGCAAAACCTCTGATTCGTGGTGAGAAACTTGACAGGATCCATCCAGCTTTTCTCTCTCTCTCTCTGTTTTCTTTCTTTCTTTCTGTAGCTGAGGATTCGGTTTCCTGTGAAAACCCCGGTCTCCCTGACAACGGCTACCAGATCCTGTCCAAGAGGCTTTACCTGCCTGGCGAGTCACTCACCTTTGTCTGTTACCAAGGTTACGAGCTCATTGGAGAGGTGGCAATTAAATGCATCCTAGGAAACCCGTCCTTTTGGAGCGGCCCACTTCCTCTGTGCAGGGGTGAGAGTTTTGCAGAATTTGTTTGTTTCTTAAATTTCAGTGTGTATGTGGAATGAACCCCCCACTCCCCCCGTACCTTTGGATTTCTGCACGTACACAACAGTTTCTTCCCCCTTGCTCGTTGATACAGATTGATCACGCTCCTGTGCATGTGACTGACAGTTCGCTAAACTCCCGTCCCCTAATCACAGCTCAGAACATCAGCACTGGAAGAGTCTGTTTACCTTCCCAGAACCACACACAAGAGCAGAAGTGTGAGGGGTGGATTACACAGCGGGGGAAGAAGTATTCAGATTGTTTACTTCAGTAAAAGTACAAATACGCTCTAATTTGATATAACTGTGATTTCTTTGTTGGTAGTGTCCTCCAGGCTCGCTGTACTGTGGGCGACAAGTTTCACTTTAAAATACGACTCTCCTTATAAAGGATTTATAAATGGTTTAAAACTAGTTTATTAATTTGGTTGTTTACACTTTATAAATCATAAATAAACAAGTTTTAACACAGTTTTTATACATTGATGCAGGCTCACTATTTGGCGAGATCAAATTAATGCTTACTACTCATTAATCTTATTAATGAGTAATTACCATTTATAACTGGTAAAAGGAGCCTGTTAGTAACTCATTAATAGATGTTGATGTGTTTTACACTCTGTGCTGTCTGAATGCTAAAGTCCTAAAGAGGAGACCAACCCGCAAAAAGCATCTCCATGTTAATCTCCACTGAGCAGAACAATCTGATCCACCGCTGTGATTAGATCGAGGACGGCTGCTGAGAGCACGCCAAGGTAATCAATACTGCTAAGACCTCAAAGGATGAATCTGGTCATTTGATATGATCATGTGATCTGCCATAATTTGATCTGTCAAATGAAACTTTCTGACGGTGATGATGGAGAAAACAAACAGATATGAGGCTCACTATTTGGCAAGTAACAGATCACTGTTGCCCTTTTATCTAATGTGTTATAACGGCTTATAAATGATTTATAAAGTGTTAACAAGCTAATTAATAAACTTGTTACAAACCAATTCATACATCACAAACATGAAGATCTTATAAATTTTGATGCTGTTTTATAGGTTAAACTGCTCAAACTGAAACAAATAGTCATTAAAGTAATTAGTCAACTGACAGAGAATTAAATGGCAAATATTTGGATAATTATTTAAAACTTTTTGATGCGAAAATCTCAAACATTTCATCTCTCAAATATGAGGATTTACTGCTTTTATTTTATTTGTTTTATTTTTTGATAATTATGATGTTGGAATGGATGGATTATCGGTCGACCAAAACATAATAATAATAAAATATCATTTATAAAGGAAATTAGCATTAGTTGCAGTTCTAAATAATAATAATAATAGAAATTAGCTCAGAGCAGAGCAGGACTTGTACTGGAGTATTTGACAGTGTGGTATTTGTACTTTTACTGCAGTAAAGGGTCTGAATACTTCCTCCACTCGTGCTGTGTGAGAGCAGACAGGTAGACAGGTGTGTGTGTGTGTGTGTGTGTGTGTGTGTGTGTGTGTGTGTGTGTGTGTGTGTGTGTGTGCGCGTGCTCCGCCTGCATCAGCAAACATCTGCCTGCCAAGTTCATTCCCACCATGTGTGTTCATCCCTCCACCTGTGTTTGTTCATTTGTTTACCTGTGGAATCCACCTCCGTTTGCTAAGCCACCTTTGACCAGACTTTTATTTATCCTCTTGGTGAAATCCTGCCGCTGTTTAACCTCGTTCTATTCACGTGTGTCAGTTGCAGAGGCGACGGCGGGCTCCACTCTGGATGGCGGGAACATCGCTCTGGCCATCTTCATCCTGGTCCTGCTGCTGTCCGTGCTGCTGGGAGGAGCTTACGTCTACGTCACACGGTGAGATCTCTGCTCAGCTTTGACACATTATCTGACGTTTTGAGAAATATTTTTACTCGCTTCCTTGTGATCAGTTGGTTTAAAGCTCCTCCAGTGTAAAGGTCTGTGTCCATGTGTAGTGTGATTATAGATCAGCTCTAGCTTCTATATTAATACTGTGAAAGTATCAAAGCCTCAGTCCACAGAGAAATGCACACAGCCTGTATTCAGAAACTGAGCCTTAAAACCAGCCGTCAGGACTTCTGGAACTTTGTGATGTCACAACAAAGCAGTCACCAAGCCCCGCCCACCTGG
>NW_019525155.1:267172-284514 GCF_002814215.2 Seriola lalandi dorsalis
GAAATCTGCTTTATTTTTATTGGATCACTCAGAAAACAGTCAGCCAATCAGAAGAGAGGCTCAGAGCTTCCTCTCTTCTGATTGGCTCACCGACCTGTTGTTACTAGAGCTGCAGAGAGAAGCCTGAGAGAGGAGATGTGAAACTACACTGAGATGTTCTTAAAAGCACAAATATATCTTCTTATGGATCAACACTTCAAATAAAACACAGAAGAAGAGGAAAATATAGATCAGTACACACACACAACAGTATATTTTGTGTAATCCTGCGGACAAATAAACAAAGTTCAGTTCAGACTGATGGAAATGTCGTTAATTTGCAGGTAACTGATAATAAACATGAAAACTGAATCGTCCTCATGTTTTGTTTTCCTTCTGTTTCCTCTCTTCGCGTCCTTCAGGTGCCGATATCACTCCAACTTAAGGCTGCCTCTCATCTACCCCCACCCTTACCGACAGATCACTGTAGAGACAGAGTTTGACAACCCGCTCTATGAGACAGGAGGGGTGAGTGTCCACCTCATCTAACAACTACCTGTCCATGTCATCTTTAAGATATCAGACACCCTCACTGTTTGTACTGACTCTGTCTCCTCCATCTTGTCTCTCATCAGCAGGACACTCGTGAATATGAAGTATCGATATGAGAAGCCTCACAAAAGACATTTCTGAACCACAAACCGACCGCCTCGTCCTAACTCTTCATCCTCTCCTCCCTCCTTCTCCGCCCAGGAGGAGGCGATGTAAATACAAATAGATGATGATGTCCAGCCCCTTCTGCCATGAGACGCAGCGGTTGATCCCTGTTCTCTCCTCCTTTGACGTGACAGCTTCTGAAGACATGATGGGAAACGGGAGAGGAGATAGACACACAGACAGACAGACAGACCTGTATGCATCAGAGTCGCCGGGAGGTGATTGGAGATGTAGGACGGAGAGAAAAGACCCGAAGATCATCTGAGAACATCGAACATGGTGAGAAAAGAGGAACGTGTTGGGTGTGAAATGGGACAAAAAGGAGTGAAGGAGGGGAGAAGGGGAAGGAGTCGGGGGACAGGACGCAGGGGGAGGGATGTGGAATGAAGCACTTTTTAGTATTTTTGTGAAACATTTAACGAAAGAATCCAAGAACACGTCAGTTAAAGTTATAATCCTTAAGATTTTCACAAAATCAGACGCCATTTTTGATACAGTCTCATTCATTTCAGCCAAATGTGGAGCAAACGTTAAACAAGTTTAAGAAAAAAAAGCACATCAATGCGCATTTCCATCCGCTCCTGTTATGTGAATATTAGCAGGTGGTTGATGGAGATAAGCAGCAGGTGGAGCTGAATCTCCAGTCGCTGCCATTAAACCACCGAAGAAGAAGATGAGGTGATTATAAGATGGTGATGATGATGGAGATCTGACATTTCACTCCACACTCAGCTGATGTTTTGTTTTTATCAGTGCACCTTATCAACCCTAAAAACATTAATGATAGTTTGATTTTTTTTGGTTTCCACTCAAGTTTTTTTTATAAATGCTCAAATTGAAAATATGCACATGCAACACACACACACTCACACACACACACACACACACACACACTGATATCAGCCTCACTGTTTACTGTTCACTCTCCTGCAGCTGGTTCCGAGAGTCCAACAAGCCAAACACAGGGTGGCTTTTATTGTGAAGGAGCCACAGGAAATGTAGTGTATTTGTCGCAGAGGTTATCGCACACTGTGATCCTTCAACAAATAGTCATTTTCAGTATTTTATATTTTATCAGTTTTAATATGTCGGGCAGTAACGAGAGGCTCCTCAGACACATACAGTGTTTGTCCCGTGTGCAACGTGACATAAGATAATTATTATATAGTTGTTTGGCTGCACTGTAAACAGACACCAGACGCTCGTCCTGTCGTATTCAGACAGAACGTGAAGTGAAACTTTGACGTGTCTGACCATCAGACTGTTTCCCTGTTGTTTCCCTCTCTCGTCTGTCTTTGTACAGATTCATAAAGTGCAGATTTACGCTCTAAATTTTTCAAATTAAATCATTTCTCCTCCACTGCAGATGAATCTTTGCATCAGTTTGAGTTTTCCTGAGTGAGTTCGTGTCTCCTCGTGTCTTTCCACTGACTTTGTCGCAGTCGCCGCCTCTAAATTTTACCTGGCGCCGTGTCTGAAGCTTTGATGTAAAATAGGAAGTGGACGCTGTTTGACGCCGACTCAGGCTTCCAGGTTTTTCTTCCGCTCATTAGACTACACATTGCGATGACGTCACGCACTTTAAAATCACTTTTTCTAAACTCTGAGAAAATTTTACAAACATAAAACATCCATGGATTCAAAATCAATAATCCAAATCAATCAATAATTGACCCTGCAGACCAGCAACTGACTGCAGATGGTGGTCCATGGGAAAAAGCTTTTCTGGCTGCAGTGGATTTTCACGTAAGTGACCACTGGAACAAATTAACACCAATTAACGGGCGAGTGGTTGCTCCCCGTATCCAGCTCTTCTTCTGAACACACAGTGAAACTACACTTGTTGTTGCCACGGTAACTGCACGGGTCACCATATCAACCAGGACAGAAATCTTAAGGATTGCAGCTTTAAGAGTCTTGGGGAATAAATTGGCAGGTAGAGCGGATGAGGTGTTTTTTTTTTGTTTTTTTTAGTTTCTGTTTACTTCTTCACATGAGTCACCCTCCTCGCCACAACATGATAATCACAGGGCGGAAATAATGGTCAGAGGATTATTCTCCTCCTAATCAGTGTGACACAGGAAGTGTGTCTGTCTCCTGTCCCTGAACTCCCCCCCCCCCCCCCCCCCCCCCCCCCCGCCTGCAGTCACCTTCGAGGCTTTTTACTTTTTACTCCGGCCGCTCCGCCTCTGGCTTTAGCTGTAGTTCATTGGTATTTAAATCTGTGACTTTGGGGCCAGTGCAGTACTGTTGTCTTATTCCTCTCACATGTAGTTAGACCGATGACTGTCGTAGACTGGCCTCAGAGTCCCCAGGTGTGGACCGGCTGAAGACTGAAAAGGAAAAATGTGGAGGTCGCCATGTGAATAGCATAGCTGTAGTCAACCGACTGGTCTTTGAGTGCAAGCTCAATCAACCCACCAGATGATGTATTTATTTTGATGTACTGTACATGTGATGTTTTATGCAGATTGATAAATGTACATTTTCATTATGAAGAAGACAAATGTTGACAGTTTCCCTAAATAAATGGTAAAACTCGAATAAAAAGTACAAAAGATTCTTTTTAAATATTGAGGCGTTCTGTTTTTTCTTCTTCTGCACCAGGTTTTTGTTTCAGATGTGGAACCAAGAATTACCCACAAACATCCTCCTTTTATTTATTTATTCTATATATAGTTTATTGCGTCAATGAAACATTATACTTTTCTTGTGTTTTAAACATTTTGACACAAACTTTTTAACCTTAAAACTGTTTTTTTTTCTCATCCCAAACCCAGAACACAGGGTGAGTGACAGTATAGTTGTTCCTGATCTTAATGTGTCTCTCCATACATATACATATACATATATATCTATACTATCAAGTACCCTTCCACAAATACTAACATGCATACCTATACACATACATACATACACAAATGCACCTGTATACACACCCATGTACATATGCATATGAAAAAAAGATTACTTAAACCATTTAAGTAATCTTTTTCTCATATGCATAAAATGAAATATTAAAGCTTTTTACTTATTAAATAAATTTACGTTGCAGTTTCATGTGTTTAAATCATCTTCTTTGTATCAAGTATAATTAGTCAACGAGCTTTGCTTAATTTGAAGAGGGTCCATCTTTTTCCAGCTTCTTCTCGTTACTATTGATTTTGAAAGTTACCTTTGCCATATCATATATATGTATATATATATATATATATATATATATATATATATATCTTCTACTCTGAAAGCTTAAAAGCTGTAATTCTTATAATCCAAAACAAATATAATTCCTCCCTTTTGCAGGTGTTTGGTCGTGTTCCTGAACGTCTCAGCTATTGTGTGTAAAATATCTGACCAGTACGTTTATATTTTTTCACATGTATAAAAAACATAATAATAGGCGTAAACAAACATCCTCCTTTTAAATCTGTCCTTGCAACGTCTCTGCAGGAAATCTATATTAATTATTTTATACTTTAAATGGATGTTGATCATTTCAGTCCCGCTTCCATTTATCTGCATCTCAAAGTCTTGTATTATCTCCAAACATGGATGTATTGCACATTTTATTAGATTTTTTTTAGATGGATTTTAGTGAATCTGTGAAGTTTTGGTGACGCTGGCACCAACTGTGGGTTTACAACAGCAGCAGTGACAACAACAAGTCGGTTCATGGAGTAAGTTCTTTGTTCAGCCCAGACGTTGCTTCAGGCTCCTGTGCAGGTGAGGTCAAGTGAGTGGGAGGATGGCCATGATAAGTGGCTCCTCCTGTCCAGTGTTTGCTGATTATGTATGCTGCCACTATTGATTTATGCTTGTGTCAATTCTTCCTGCATAATTTTAGCAAGCAGGGGAAGCAGCTCAGTCTTCTCTAAGAGCACTTAGTCAGGAGTTATTTATGTTGAGGAAAAGGAAGAGATGGGTGGAAACTCTCCAAGTAAGCACTGCTTTTAATAGCCCCTTTCAGGTGATTATGATGAAGAAGATGAAACTATTATAAAGGCAAATGTATATTCATTTAAATATCTGGTGCCAGAAGTTCGTAAAACTCTGGACTTTCATAAAGTGTAAAATAGAAACATAAGGAAAAATACAGAGTGTCTGATCTGAGAGAGAGGCATCATGGAGAAAGTGAATCAGTGTAAAATACAATCACCTAGGAGCTAAATAGTGATTTACACATGAAACATGGCCGTCCAGTTTGTTCTAGAAATGTCTTTAAACATATCTGATCCTGTTTACTACAAATCACTGATGCTCTACAAAGGACCACAGGCTGTAAATAAAGATGGACGTCGTCTCTGAGACAGTTTCTGAAGAGCGGTTTTGAAGCTCAGAGTGAGCTGTTCCACCATTGCCACCTTGGCAGCGCCTGACTCCACCCATAACTCTCAGCTAATCCAAAAATGGGCAAAGAGGAGGGGTGAGTGGAGCTGAGACTTCGGTGCATGTCAGTTTGTGGCAAGCATACGCTCACCCACCTGTCACTCAAAGAGGCCACGCCCTCAATTCTGCATAACTTTAGTCCTTAATAAAATGTAAACAGATGAGAAATTAGCTCTAGAGACCAAAACAGTTTTTGTACCAGGTTGTAAACATGTTTATTTCTGCTGTAAAGTTGGACATTTTAACATGGGAGTCTATGGGGACTGACTCACTGTTGGAGCCAGACTCTAGTGGTCATTAGAGGAACTGCAGCTTTTGGTTCTTCAGTGTTGATGCTTCATGTTTCAGTCTCGGAGTTTGATGCTTGTTTATCAGTCACAGAGCTACACGGAGTCTATAGACACGTTGCTGAGCAGTCATCATAAGAAAATGACAAGCCAAATATCCTGTTAATCATCTCGCGACCCCTTGTGAGGGCCCTGACCCCCAGGTTGGGAACCACTGCTTTAGGTTTTCAGCAAAAACAAAATTCCTACATCCCCGACACGAAAAGATTTTAATCTCCTTAACTGTTGTGAAAAGTTTCTTTGAAGTTTGAACTACTTACTTTCACCACAGCATGCAGCTCTGGCTTCATTCACTCTGACAAGCAACTTCTTTTTTTCTGGACCAAGTGCTCTTGGCTTGCAAATACACCCTGATGGGTGGGAGGCAAATCCTGCCCCACAGCATTTCCCTACCTCCACACCACTTTAATGTACTAATGATTCCTTCTGTTGCCGTCACGAATGCTAATAAGAAGATAATGCTTCCTGCCACGACTGCAATTTCCAGAGGCTTTCCTGCTGCGGTTAATTCAACTGTTGAGAAGCTTTTAACCAGATGCTTGATGATATTAAGGCACTCTGAGGAAACTGAGAGCTGCCCACACGAGTTTAATGAACCAACCGCATTCACAGAGCCAGAAATACTTTACATTTATGTCTGCATTTAAGGAGTTTAGTTGGTGCTATTATCCAGAGAGGGACGCATAATGAACGCAGCAACACAAGGAGATCATTAATATTACAAGCATCTAACGCCGTGGGTCAGACCCACACCACTGAGGCAATAGATGCTGGAAATATCTGTCCGGAAATATTTATGTGTAATAGGGAGATGCAGGTGAAATATATGATGCATTATGAATTTAATTAGGCTGAGCAACATCTCCACAGTGGCTTTAAGTTTATAATAACTTTACATCAGCGGTTCCCAACCTGTGGTCCGGGGGCCCACTTGTGGTTTGCAAAGGTATTGCAAGTGCGCCGACAAATCATTTGCAAACCAGTACAATTTTGAAAAGATGTAATAGATATATAACTATGTGATAAGTTAATGATGGGAGCTTTAGGATGGGATCTGTGGAGAACTAACAGATGACATTCATGGTAAAAAAAAACTGGAGAATCAAAATGTAGAGAGCTGATAAAAAGAAATGAAATGATTGAAGATGTCATGTATTTTGAGGTTTGTTTTTATTTTTTTTTGTGTTTTTAATTTTGCTTTTATGTTGGTGTCGGGAGACGTTTTCTCACAGCGGACATTTTGAAAATGTGCCATTAACAGCATTCATCTTCAAGGAAACAAGGTTTTTTTTAGGTTCTAGGATGTTTTTCTTGTTCGATGACGATGTGAGAACCTGTCGAATGATTTCCTTCAAGATGAATGCGGTATGGTTAAAGTTTGGGGATGGGGCTTGTGGTTGGGGTGTGGTTGGGGGTGGGAGGTGGGATGGTTGTAGGGGTGATGATAGCTGTCGCCCCAGACACTTCCTCACCGGGATTTGTTGTTTCTTTCTCCATCCGGAGCAGCACCTGCTGCACAAACTGTCTCACCGCGCCCTCCGTCATGGCGTACAGACCTGCGGGAGGATGGCGTGAATTAGTGGCGTCCACCTTCCTGGTGACATTGGAGACGACAGAGTCAGAAAGACATCTGTCCTTTGGACCCATGGACATTCGACATGTCTGGACGGCCATCAGATGATTGTACGACTTATCGACCAGCTCCTTTGAAAACTTCCTGATCCCGCCACTGGCCTTGATGTTCTCCCGTGCTTTGCAGACATGTGCTGCAGGTTCCTCTGGCTGGTTTGTGTCTTTGTCGGTTTTCCTGGTCTGAAAGTGAAGATAAGATTTCTTTGTCATGCTGCTGGATGGGCTGGGAGCTTCAGGTGTACGCCTGGGAAACTCAGCTTCTGGGAGACAGAAGTCGTCTCTGTTTGTCGCCAGAAACTCTGAGTCTTTCGTTGTAGACTTGTCGTCCGTGGTGTCGGCTGAAGGTCTGACCCGAGCGGCAAAAACCTCCCTCAGCTTGTTGAAAAGCAACATGTTAAACTGAGGTCTGGATGAGCTGCTGGTCTCGCTACGTTCAACATTTTCAAAGTTATCACAACGCAGGTCTTCTGTTATGACTTTGACAAGATCAGACACTGAATCCAGAGACTCCAGAGAGATCTCAGACAGGGAAGCATCTTCGTCCTCTTCTGTCAGGTCTAGTTTCTCCCTGGACCTTTTGATGGTCACAGCTTCAGGGTCTGCGGAGACTGAGGTCTTGGATTTTATGCTCTTAGAGGATTCACATCGTTCTTGTTCCTCTATTTCAAGGATCCATGGTGTTGGCTCAGAGCCTTTGTAGGGGGCAAACATGGGAAAGCCGGTTTGGTTGTCGTTGGCGGTGTCGGCTGAAGGTCTGACCCGAGCGGCAAAAAACTCTCTCAGCTTGTTGAAAATGAACATGTTAAACTGAGGTTTGGATGAGCTGCTGGTCTCGCTGCATTCAACAACATTTTCAAAGTTATCACAACGCAAGTCTTCTGTTATTACTTTGACAAGATCAGACTCTGAATCCAGAGAGTCAAAAGAGATATCAGACAGGGAAGCATCTTCTTCTTCTTCTGACATGTCTGGTTTCTCCCTGGACCTTTTGACGGTCACAGCTTCAGGGTCTGAGAGAACTTCGATCTTGGATTTTATGCTCTTGGAGGATTCATATCTTTCTTGTTCCTCTGTTTCAAGGATCCATGGTGTTGGCTCAGAGCCTTTGTTTAGCGCAAAGGTGGAAAAGCCGGTTTGGTTGTCCCTGGTGGTGTCGTCTGAAGGTCTGACCCGAGCGGCAAAAATCTCCCTCAGCTTGTTGAAAATGAACATGTTAAACTGAGGTCTGGATGAGCTGCTGGTCTCGCTGCATTCAACATTTTCAAAATTATCACAGCACAAGTCTTCTGTTAGGACTTTGACAATATCAGACACTGAATCCAGAGAGATAACAGACAGGGGAGCATCTTCTTCTTCTTCTGACATGTCTGGTTTCTCCCTGGACCTTTTGACGGTCACAGCTTCAGGGTCTGAGAGAATTGAGGTCTTGGATTTTATGCTCTTGGAGGATTCATATCTTTCTTGTTCCTCTGTTTCAAGGATCCATGGTGTTGGCTCAGAGCCTTTGTTTAGCGCAAAGGTGGAAAAGCTGCTTTGGTTGTCCCTGGTGGTGTCGTCTGAAGGTCTGACCCGAGCGGCAAAAACCTCTCTCAGCTTGTTGAAAACAAACATGTTAAACTGAGGTCTGGATGAGCTGCTGGTCTCGCTGCATTCAACAACATTTTCAAAGTTATCGTAACGCAGCTCTTCTGTTAGGACTTTGACAAGATCAGACGCTGAATCCAGAGACTCCAGAGAGATAACAGACAGGGAAGCATCTTCGTCCTCTTCTGTCAGGTCTAGTTCCTCCCTGGACCTTTTGACGCTCACAGCTTCAGGGTCTGAGAGAACTTCGATCTTGGATTTTATGCTGGTTTGGTTGTCCCTGGTGGTGTCGTCTGAAGGTCTGACCCGAGCGGCAAAAACCTCTCTCAGCTTGTTGAAAATGAACATGTTAAACTGAGGTCTGGATGAGCTGCTGGTCTCGCTGCATTCAACAACATTTTCAAAGTTATCGTAACGCAGGTCTTCTGTTAGGACTTTGACAATATCAGACACTGAATCCAGAGAGATAACAGACAGGGGAACATCTTCTTCCTCCTCTGTCATGTCTGGTTTCTCCCTGGACCTTTTGACGGTCACAGCTTCAGGGTCTGCAGAGACTGAGGTTTTGGATTTTATGCTCTTAGAGGATTCACATCGTTCTTGTTCCTCTGTTTCAAGGATCCATGGTGTTGGCTCAGAGCCTTTGTAGGGGGCAAACATGGGAAAGCCGGTTTGGTTGTCCTTGGTGTTGTCGTCTGAAGGTCTGACCCGAGCGGCAAAAAACTCTCTCAGCTTGTTGAAAATGAACATGTTAAACTGAGGTCTGGATGAGCTGCTGGTCTCGCTGCATTCAACAACATTTTCAAAGTTATCACAACGCAAGTCTTCTGTTATTACTTTGACAAGATCAGACGCTGAATCAAGAGACTCCAGAGAGATAACAGACAGGGGAGCATCTTCGTCCTCTTCTGTCATGTCTGGTTTCTCCCTGGACTTTTTGACGGTCACAGCTTCAGGGTTTGAGAGAATTCTGATTTCTGATTTTGAGCTCTGAGAAGATTCATATCTTTCTGTTTCAAGGCTCCATGCTGACTCAGAGCTTGTGTACGAGGAGGATTCAATGTTTTTTGGACACCAACACTCTCCCAGGCAAGTCGAGTTCAGCTTATCCAAACATCTTCTCAGACATTTAGTAGCATGAAACACCATTTGACTAAGAAACCTCATGTTGGACGTGGAGCCACTGACAAAAACAGCAGACTGTGACGAACTAACAGGGCTGCTGATGGCCTGAGACGCTATGGAGTTCACCCTCCGAGAAACTTCGCCCTCGACCAGTGCTGTCAGCTGTTCAGCACTGTCACATTTGTCCTGCGGCACATCGAGAGCGAGAGCAAAGCTCCCAGAGAGCGATTCTCCCACACATGTGTTGAGGTTCTCTAAAGCTGCGCTTAAATGAGCCTGAGATTCCCTCCTGTGCAAGCTCTCGTCGAGCATCGTTGTGACAATTCTGAGGACAACCCTCGAGATTATGTGCACCACCTCTGTGCAAAGAGCAACCAGTGTAGTTACTGTGTGAGAGTCGGGAGTCCCTGCAGCTAACATGCTCCATTGCACTACAGAGAATCTGTCAAAGTATCTGTGAACTACAGGCAAAAGAGCCTCTGGTGAGATGTCTGTTGGGTCGTCCATTTGTGATCCGGCTTGGTCCATTGTAAACAACTGCTGTTTCATAAACCTGGTTTGTTGAAACTTACTGTAAACATCCAACTGTGGTTGAATTCTCTCTGTGACTTGAAGAGTCACCGTCCACAGTGTGAAAGAACATGCAGATTGCCATGGCAACGTCCGAATACATGATGCCAGGAAGTGAGTCACTTCAAAGGCACATCACAGGATCAAAGGAATTCCATCACACACACACTCACATACACATACACACACACACACACACACACACACACACACACACACACACACACACACACACACACACACACAGGTTAAATGTTGTCAGTCTCCACTTCCTGGTCCATGTTCTTATGAGATCATACGTGACTCATAAAGGTTAATTATCCGGCCTCCAGCGCTTGATGGAAGCAGAATCACCAACAACATTTTTACTTAAAAATGATATTACAAAATTTAATTTTAGAAATTTATTACACATTTATGTACTGTTTTATTTTATGGAAGAGGATTAGGGGCACATGTGAATTTTTTTTGATATCTCAAATTATCTCATATGATCACTGATTTATTCTCCATATCCATGTCCCCAAATAAAGTGAATTGAATTATGATCAGTAGGAGACGAACCCTCAGATGAATGGAAGTCGGCACAGTGAATTAACTGGAGACCCACACTCAAGTCAACAGGTTCATAAAGCGCAGGTCCACTTTTCTACTTTTCTTACAAGACTAAATGTGACCTTTATTTTCTATGGTAAAAAGTTAACAGATGCGCTCTCAGTTTGCCTCAAATTAAAGCTGACATTTAGAAAATATTCTTCTAATCTCAGGGGATGAATATTAAATCGTCAAGCAGCTCATTTTAGAAACGCTGGACCCTGCAGGCAGGAGAAGAAGCTCCTCAGACGAAATGTCGCGTTAGTGATTAAATGAAATCAGAAGACGATTAGGAAGAAGAAGCACTCAGAGTGCAGTCCTAGTTAGTCATTAGTTTCACAGTGTTGTATTGGTTAATGATGGAATAGTAATGAAGGGTGTCACCAGGGCAGATGTCATGGGGGGGGGAACTTAAATCAATGAGTTTCCTCCTGTTAGGAAAATGTTACAAATATCGTTTCTATTCATGAATAATGACTGAGGAGATCCTGCTTGTTTGACTGCTCAAAGGCAGGATGATGGTGCCGGGGAAAAGGTCACATTAGGTCACATGGTCACCACAATCAATATGTTGTTTGCTCATGTGGTCCACATTTCCTAGGCCGTGAGTGGAGGTAATCATGAGTCAAGAATCAGTGATGAGGGCTCATGTGTGAAAATCAAATGCTGTGATAAATGATGATAATATTTATAGATGAATGATGTAGCAGGTACTTTAACACAGGGTGACAGAGGCTTGGTTTCATAACTATAAACACTGTTTATATCTGCCTCCATCCCTAAAGTAAAATAAAAAAAATAGTAATAAATTGTGTCTATAACTTATGAAATCTATGTACTAAGTTGTGTATGTGGCACAGTTATAACTGTATAATATTTTCTTTTCCTGTATAGTGGGGGTCAATAGGGGCCCAACATTTTATTGCAAAGTTATTCCAGCTCTGTAGAAGTACTTTTACTCTTTTTTAAATTCTTTTTTTTTATTGTTTTACTTCATGATCCTTTTGAAGCATTCTATGGAGTCAGTTGTGAACAAAAATAATGAATCTGATAGATCAAAATAGATAATACAGAAACAATTTAGGACCAGTGATTTAAATGATCATTATTACAATTATTAAGCATCCAACAAGAAAAAAAGAAAAATTAAATAGGCACTTTTACTTTTAATACTTAAATATATTTTACTCATTATGAGCAGATACTTTTACTGTAGTGATATCTCCAGTGTTGTGTTTTAGTAAAGGACTTATTGCTGTCTTGTTTTGATCTGGGCAAAATCTACATCCGCGCAGACTGTGACCCTTTTTCTTTTTTTTTTTACTCAACGTTCCTCTAAAATGCTCCCATGCTTTCCTCATTAAAAACATATTTTCTATATCTATGTATTATAGTGAGATCATTTTTGTCTAATTGATTCCAGAATTATTTTACAGTGTGTTTGCAGATATATTGTAGTCCCGCTGGGTGGGGCAGCGGAAGGATATCGGGCTTGCTGTCTATAAATATCGCTCCGCTGCTTTTTGTTTGCTAAAACGTTAACAGCATCAGGAGTAGAAACTTGTAAACACCACCGGGAACAATTTGTTTGTGAGTAATTTGAGGTTTTTAAACGGTAATCACCGTGTCAACATCTGCTTTTTGATACGTATCGTTGTGTGTGTTGAACTACCGTTAATTTAGCTGTTGGTGACGAATGAATCAGCAAATATTATTGGTTGTTTTGGAGGCTAACTCGGCTAGCCGGGGCCTAGCTTAAAAGGAAACGTCGTCAAACGTCAGCCTTTAACAAATTTAAGCTTTTAATTTGGTTAATCAAATTGGGAGAGAATTAAGTGTAAAAACCAAGAGATTGATACCCAAATATGACAACATGGGGGGGAGGGGGGAGATGAGTTAAAATAAACAACAAACGCCGAGTATTTCTGGCGACATCCGGTTATGTTAGTAACGTTAGCTTGTTAGCTTCAACAGCTGTTTCGTCAGCTGGCGACACAAATGGGGAAACGTCTGGTTAACGTCTCTGAACAACTGAACACAATTACTGTGTGCGAAATTAAACACGTTGACATGCGCGTGTTTTTTCCAGTAAGCTGTTCAATGCCGAAGCCGTTGTATTTTCACACAGCTTCGAGTAAAAACTGGCTAATTAAACCGTTAGCTTGGCAACATAGATGATCATTTTACACCTGCGGTGATTAGTCGATTGAAATAAATCTATGGAGTATGGATTGATAATTTAATGCCAAATATTTCCCTGTTTCCAGCTCCTCAAATGTAATTCATTCATTTGTGGTAAGATAGTAAACTGAATATTTTTGTTAGTTGGTCAAAACTGTCTGAAGTGTTACATTTTAAATTTAATGACAAGCTGGGATCCAGATAAGAAGCTCCTCCATTTTGAGTCTGAGCTTCCTTGCAACTGAAATTTACAATTTATGTAAACACTTTTAAATTAAAACCTTAAACGTTTTCATCAGTGACTCTGCTGTTTTGCTTTGTTTATAAACCATTGTAAGAAACATTTTCAGTGGCGTCACTGGGTGGGGTAAACACAATTTTTGAGAAGTCACCATGGACATTTTTCTTTTTTGATGATGCATAGATTTATTGACCGATACAAAAATAGCCAGATTAATTTGTGTTAAACATTGTTAGTTGCAGCCCTGAGTAACAGAAATTAGACCATTATAAATGGACCTTTTCAGTTTTCTATTATTTTTATTTCCACAGTGTCAAGATGCAGATCTTTGTGAAGACCCTCACTGGTAAGACCATCACTTTGGAGGTTGAGCCCAGTGACACCATTGAAAATGTCAAGGCCAAAATCCAGGATAAGGAAGGCATCCCTCCGGACCAGCAGAGGCTGATCTTTGCTGGCAAGCAGCTGGAAGATGGCCGCACCCTCTCTGACTACAACATCCAGAAGGAGTCCACCCTCCATCTTGTGCTCCGTCTGAGGGGAGGCATGCAGATCTTCGTGAAGACCCTCACTGGAAAGACCATCACCCTGGAGGTCGAGCCCAGCGACACCATTGAGAATGTCAAGGCCAAAATCCAGGACAAAGAAGGCATCCCTCCAGACCAGCAGCGTCTCATCTTCGCCGGCAAGCAGCTTGAAGATGGCCGCACCCTCTCCGACTACAACATCCAAAAGGAGTCCACCCTCCATCTTGTGCTCCGTCTGAGGGGAGGCATGCAGATCTTCGTGAAGACCCTCACTGGCAAGACCATCACTCTGGAGGTCGAACCCAGCGACACCATTGAGAATGTCAAAGCTAAGATCCAGGATAAGGAAGGCATCCCCCCAGACCAGCAGCGTCTCATCTTTGCTGGCAAGCAGCTGGAAGATGGCCGCACCCTCTCTGACTACAACATCCAGAAGGAGTCCACCCTCCATCTTGTGCTCCGTCTGAGAGGAGGAAACTGAGCTGCTCCTGATCATAAAAATGTGCCAGTAAACCCACCATTTATTGCAGTGTTCAAATCACTCCTCCTGATCCAGATGTCAGTCATTCCTTTTTTTATTTGAATAAAGGTTGAACATTCCTGAATTTTGCTTTCATCGGCTTTTAATAGTTTTCACTTTGCATTTCACTGCATTAGCTGACAGTTTTTGATTTTGGTAAATACACAAACAGGATGTGAAGATGATAAAACTTAAAGCACCTTTGTGATTGAAGTGGTCGACAAGCATTCACTAACAAGTTTAAGTTCACAAGTTGGTAGCTCTGAGACCTGTAATGCTTATTCTGTTCCTGTTAGGACCTTTTAAAGCAGCATCAATGGAAAATCTTGAGTGTGATAACTAATAAACGGCTTCTCACTGTCACATGGTCACTTGATTATTTAATAGTTAAGTAGAGAATTTGTAACTTCTACTTCTGGTTCTTTTTAACATTAACAGGGCTTTAACTATTTTATCAGTTAATTTGCTGATTTTTATTTTCTCAGCTGTAAGTTTGTAAAATGTCAGTGGAAACTTGTATTGCAGGACTCTGGACATCTTTCAGTTCCCTGACCAAGATTCAGTTTGCAGTCACCAGATAGAAGCAGCAAGTCCTCACAAATGAAATGGGTAATGTTTGGCACTTCAGAAAAATGATTTACTGTAATTGAAGTAGTTCCAGCTGCAGTTACTATTATTCATATGAATTTATTTCTAAAACTCCAATTTTTTTTATTTTTATTTTTTGTCACTATGTTTAGACAAAGAAGCAGTGAAATATTCCAATACTAAGACATAACAAGCTGTACTTTGTAACAAATTTGATAAAACTATAAAAATGTTCTTTATTAGATGGTAAACAAACATGGTAATACCCTATTGGCTATACTTAAGTTATGCTGTAATTAGAAACCACCTACAATTACATATTGGATCCAAAATATACAATACTTAGACACTATTGCACCAAGTTATTCTCTAATCAGAAACTACATACTATTAGAAACCATTTTAACAGATAATCTAATGAGAAATAAAATAGAATGTCAGATCCAAAGTATGCTCCAGTCGGATGCTGTTGTAAGAGCCATGTATTTGACTGATGTGATATTCCTCCGAAGCACTAGGGATGATGTAAGGCCGGGGCTGTCCACGGTTAATTGGCAGTAAACTCAGGTGTTGCTCATTGTAAAGAACAAAGATAAATTTGTGGCTTTTTTGTTTACCTTTCTATACGACTCTTTTTGGACATTATGGGCCTTGCAGAAGGCCGACACCAGAAAATAAATGCATCATGATACAGACCATTCAGGTAAGGATTGGATATCATTACTTTGAGACATTTCTAAACAAACAGCGTTACAGTGGGTAGCCGTTAAAGTATGTAATTTAGTAATTTAAGCTGTACTAAAAATAATACTGTAATACATGACGGTCCTTCATTAATAAGTAAACATATCACAGTATTACCTTGCCAAAAATTCAGACACAGCAAGTTGAATAACTTATAAGGGTGATAAACATAATTTTAACTCATTTAATCATGGATCTGTGTGGAAAGGCAATTATACAAAATAAAACTACTTTTGGATTAAAACAAATGATTTGTAAATATTTTGCAATTTTAAAAGGCACTCCAACATTTGACAAAAACAATGCATATACTGAGTTATAAGAAAATTCATAAAATGATATGTCATCAAAGTTTTACTATAGTGAATAATAAATATATCATAGTATAACGAGTCATTAAAAAGACATAAGGCATGAACATCAAAAAACCTTAATAAGCATAAAATTTCATAATATGTCATAGTATGCTGTCATAGTATAGTAAGGTAAAAAAAAAAAGTCATAGTATAGTAAGGCATAAAAAGACATAAAAACGTCATAGTGTAGTAAGGCATAAAAAGTCATCGTATAGTAAGACGTAAAAAGCCATAAAAAAGTCATAAAAACATCTTATTGTATTAGGGCATAAAAAGTCATAGTATAGTAAGGCAGTCATAAAAAGTCATATATAGTAAGGCATAAAAAGTCATAAAAACGTCATACTATAGTAAGGCATAAAAAGTCGTAAAAACGTCAAATTATATTAAGGCATGAAAAGTCATAAAAAAGTCATAGTAAAGTAAGGCATAAAAAGTCATAGTATAGTAAAGCACAAAAAGTCATAGTATAGTAAGGCATAAAAAGTCGTAAAAACGTCAAATTTTGATGCCTTACTATACTATGACGTTTTTATGACTTTTTATGCCTTACTTTACTATGACTTTTTTATGGCTTTTTATGCCTTACTTTACTATGACGTTTTTATGACTTTTTATGCCTTACTATACTATGACTTTTGAGTCATAGTATAGTAGGGCATTAAAAGTCATAGTATAGTAAGGCATAAAAAGTCATAAAAAAGTCATAGTATAGTAAGGCATAAAAAGTCATAAAAAAGTCATAGTATAGTAAGGCATAAAAAGTCATGAAAAAGTCATAGTATAGTAAGGCATCAAAAGTCATAAAAACGTCATAGTATAGTAAGGCATGAAAAGTCATAGTATAGTAAGGCATAAAAAGTCATAAAAACGTCATATTATATTAAGGCATGAAAAGTCATAAAAAAGTCATAGTATAGTAAGGCATCAAAAGTCATAAAAACGTCATAGTATAGTAAGGCATGAAAAGTCATAGTATAGTAAGGCATAAAAAGTCATAAAAACGTCATATTATATTAAGGCATGAAAAGTCATAGTATAGTAAGGCATAAAAAGTCAAAAAAAGTCATAGTATAGTAAGGCATAAAAAGTCGTAAAAACGTCAAATTATATTGAGGCATGAACAGTCATAGTATAGTAAGGCATAAAACGCCATAAAAAAGTCATAGTATAGTAAGGCATAAAAAGTCGTAAAAACGTCATAGTATAGTAAGGCATGAAAAGTCATAGTATCTTAAGAGATCGGAAGAG
>NW_019525156.1:0-1222 GCF_002814215.2 Seriola lalandi dorsalis
TGATCGGAACAATGTAATTTAACATAGTTTCAAATCAAAGCATGAAACTAATGGTTTGAACAAAGAGTTTATATCTGTTCTAATTCTGTGGCTCAAGACGTAGGGCGGGTCGTCCCCTCATCAGAGGGTCGGAGGTTCGATCCCCGGCTCCTCCAGTCCACATGTCGAAGTGTACTTGGTCAAGATACTGAACCCCAATTTGCCTCCTGGTCGTTAAGACTAGAAGAGCACTATTTAAATGCAGCTGGGCTTTAACGTGTTTAATGTAATTAATAGGCGATTATAATTTCTTTTTTACAAAGCAGGCAGGTACACCCCGACTTCTTTTCTTTTTTTGTTGTAGATATTTGGATTGTGTTTAGTTTCTCTATTTGATATTTTATGTATTAGGTATTTTCCTTCCTGTTGGATGCCTAAAAATTAATTTTCTTCACTGGTCCTAAACTGTTTCCTTATAATCTATTTTAACTTGTCAGATTCATTATTTAGTCTCATTAAAGGCTTTAAGTGGATCATGAAGTAATACAATAAAAAAGTATATATATTTGTTTAAAAGTATAATGTAATTAATCAATTAAAACAGAACGGACAACACAACTGATAATATCCTACAATTAGCTAGAAATATACAGAAACAACAACAGCACAACAAGTTAAACAAAGACAATTAACAAAAGAATTACATTAATTAACAATGATCTAGAATGGGTACAGCTCTGGTTTGCTTTTAGCCAACACTTAACCTTTGTTGTAAAGGGGTTTATTATCTCAGGAGTCTGAGAGCAACTATCTGAGTGTTGCCCGTCCAGTGCTGGTGATTTAGGGTCCAGTCTCCACGTTCTTCAGTGTGCAGTTCCCAGACTGAGCCACTAGATGTCGCAGACAGACCGTCTGAAGGCTTCCTCTCTGCAGCAGATTAACCCACTTATCCAGCGTCACACTGCTTCATGTTGGAGTCACTGTTTTCTACACTGTGAGGCCTCTGTGATCTGTGTGGATCTTCCAGAATCTGCAAACGTCTCTGTTTTTTTTTCCCGACCTTGTTTCAGCTCAGTTTGTCGGTGTGAAAGATGATGAACCAACACAGATCAATAAAATAACTGGGTCAGCAGAGGGACTTGACTGATGGTTCTGGACCAGAAGAAAACCACGTCGGGACCAGTATTTAGTGGTCAAACTTTTTCACATCAAGGACCCTAAACCGTCAGACCACAGACCCCCG
>NW_019525156.1:1242-1787 GCF_002814215.2 Seriola lalandi dorsalis
CTTTGAGAACCTCTGCTTTAGTGCTCGGTTCAATGAAGTTTTATTCAAGACCATTTATGAAAACAAAATCAGAGTCGAATTGTTCCCGTGTGAGTTTATGAAAAATAATGGAACCAGTAAAATCCCTCAGGAACAAAAGTAAATGAAAATGTATAAAGTTTAGATTGATTATTGCGGAATAATAAAAATGTAATTTTAGATCAATAATCATTTTTATTTTAAAGCATTTAAACTCTGTATGTTCAGTCTTAAATCACCTTTTCTTTTCTCTGTTTACCTTTCTCTCTGTTCTGTCTTTACTCTTCCTCCTCGGTGTCTTCTCTGTTCTCTCTCTCCTGCAGCTTTATCACTCCCACATTTTTGTCCTCCCCTCCTCCTCCTCCCATCCTTCAGGAAAAAAGAAAAAACTACATTACCCAGGAGGCCTCATTAAGCTGCAGCAGCTGGATGCAGTGGGCAGATTTACAGCCTGGTTTCATCCTGAGCAGGACGCTTCGTAGATTCATGTCCTGATCCCCCAAAACTGTAATGAAAGAAGAAAAAAA
>NW_019525156.1:1807-2685 GCF_002814215.2 Seriola lalandi dorsalis
TGATCGGAACAATGTAATTTAACATAGTTTCAAATCAAAGCATGAAACTAATGGTTTGAACAAAGAGTTTATAGCTGTTCTAATTCTGTGGCTCAAGACGTAGGGCGGGTCGTCCCCTCATCAGAGGGTCGGAGGTTCGATCCCCGGCTCCTCCAGTCCACATGTCGAAGTGTACTTGGTCAAGATACTGAACCCCAATTTGCCTCCTGGTCGTTAAGACTAGAAGAGCACTATTTAAATGCAGCTGGGCTTGAACGTGTTTAATGTAATTAATAGGTAATTATAATTTCTTTTTTACAAAGCAGGCAGGTACACCCCGACTTCTTTTCTTTTTTTGTTGTAGGTATTTAGATTGTGTTTTGTTTCTCTATTTGATATTTTATGTATTAGGTATTTACGTTTTTTATATTTCATTTAATTTTCTTTTCCTTCCTGTTGGATGCCTAAAAATTAACTGGTCCTAAACTGTTTCCTTATCATCTATTTTAACTTGTCAGATTCATTATTTAGTCTCATTAAAGGCTTTAAGTGGATCATGAAGTAATACAATAAAAAAATATATATATTTGTTTAAAAGTATAATGTAATTAATCAATTAAAACAGAACAGAACGGACAACACAACTGATAATATCCTACAATTAGCTAGAAATATACAGAAACAACAACAGCACAACAAGTTAAACAAAGACAATTAACGAAACAATTACATTAATTAACAATGATCTAGAATGGGTACAGCTCTGGTTTGCTTTTAGCCAACACTTAACCTTTGTTGTAAAGGGGTTTATTATCTCAGGAGTCTGAGAGCAACTATCTGAGTGTTGCCCGTCCAGTGCTGGTGATTTAGGGTCCAGTCTCCACGTTCTTCAGTGTGCA
>NW_019525156.1:6241-13043 GCF_002814215.2 Seriola lalandi dorsalis
GTTCAAAGCAGAACATAAATCGCTAACACTTTTTCAGGTCTGGTATTTTCCTCAGTTTTCCTAAAACTTTGCTGGTATTTATCTGTAAATGATTAGATATTTCCAAGGAAGGCCTCTGAAGTTAGGGTTAGGGTTAGAAAGAGTTACTGAAGAAATCGTTTTAGAAATTGTTCACAAAGCTTTATAGTTTCCTTGAAAGAAGCAAAACGTCTGCGGTGTCGATCAGATAGAAAACGTTCCACTCAGTCTTTATGTTACAGCTGTGGTCTGGCGTCCACATCAGGTGATTGGAAGTGTGACTCAACATCTGTTGAAACAGAATGCGGCACATTAATCGCTTTATCTCGATTATCTTGTTTTTCTGATTAATCGCCCAGCCGCCGTTTCCACTTCACTGCTGCTGGATCATGGGTAAATAGGAAACTCGAGGGCGAGGGTTATTACAGGGTTATTACAGGGTTATTACAGGGTTATTAAAAGGTTATTAAAGGGTTTTTACAGGGTTTTTACAGGGATATTAAAGGGTTATTACAGGGTTATTACAGGGATATTAAAGGGTTATTACAGGGTTATTACAGGGTTATTAAAAGGTTATTACAGGATTATTAAAGGGTTATTAAAGAGTTATTGAAGGGTTATTGAAGGGTTGTTAAAGGGTTATTAAAGGGTTATTACAGGATTATTAAAGAGTTATTGAAGGGTTGTTAAAGGGTAATTACAGGGTTATTACAAGGTTATTAAAGGGTTACTACAGGGTTATTACAAGGTTATTAAAGGGTTACTACAGGGTTATTAAAGGGTTAGTACAGGGTTATTAAAAGGCTGTTACAGAGTTATTAAAGCGTTATTACAGGGTTATTAAAGAGTTATTGAAGGGTTGTTAAAGGGTTATTACAGAGTTATTAAAGCGTTATTAAAGAGTTATTGAAGGGTTATTGAAGGGTTGTTAAAGGGTTATTAAAGGGTTATTACAAGGTTATTAAAGGGTTACTACAGGGTTACTACAGGGTTATTAAAGGGTTACTACAGGGTTATTAAAGGGTTAGTACAGGGTTATTAAAAGGCTGTTACAGAGTTATTAAAGGGTTGTTAAAGAGTTATTGAAGAGATATTGAAAGGGTTGTTAAAGGGTTATTACAGGGTTATTAAATGGTTATTATAGGGTTATTAAACACTGAACAACATTTCTACCATTTGTAGCTGCCAATATGTAAAAGTCTCCCTTCGCTGCTCTGAGCGTCTTTATTCCTCCTCGTGACGTGGACACACCACCGCTCAGTTTGTGGACGCTACTTCCTCTCGCCACGTGAACAACTTGTTACAGATTTTCCCTCCGATTCTCTTAGTGTCATGTTGGACTGGAAACTGAACCAGCTGATTCAAAGCTGATGTCTGCCACTGATGGCTGATGCTCGGCTTAATACGACAGCGGTGTCTTTGTGATGGCGACTCAAAGTCAGAATTCTGTCACATGTGGCGACACTGTCCTTCGGTCGGCCCGGCGTCTCTCAGCATCAGCTGGATGTATCCCGTACAGCCTGTAGTTAGAGGGAGAGAGCAGGTCCTGCTGTGGGTTTGACAGTATAAACCCAGAATAATATGAGCTTCTAAACAGAGCAGTGACCGACGGCACCACCCATCAGAGTGTCAGTCTGTCTCTGCTCCGTCATGTCAACATCCTTTAAAGCGTTTCGACCACCTCTGATCTTCTGCCTCTCTTCTCTTGTTCCCCTTCTAATCATGCATTTCCTCTTCTTCATCCTCCTCTGCCTCCGCTCTCTCCCGCTCTCTGCCGTCACCACGGGCTCAGCAAATGTCAACAATGAGCACAAATACCACATTAAAGGAACTTCCTGGGCCGCAAAAGCATTAGAAAACAACAGAGTGACGAAGGACAAAATCTTCACCATTAAAACTGAAAAAACGGTTTGATGGAGGTTAGAGGAGCGTTGGCGTCAGACTACATCACATTAATACATCACCAAGCTGCTGGAGGCAAAAGAACTATGTATGTGTGAAGCACGGTTCTGCCACAGAGCTGTGGATCGGCTCGGAACAAGACTCGAGGCCGATTCGTTCGCCATTCGCGGCGTTTCAGCTGCTTGTAAATTCAGCGGTGCCGCGGGGCTGAAGGTGAGCCGCTGGCTGTTCTCCGGTGGCTTTGCGGCGGCAGCGTCGGGAGGAAAGAGAGCAGGGATGTGGTTTTTTAGTTCTTTCAGGAGGGAGCGACGAGTGAGCGCCGACCTCCAACAGCAGCGGCGAGGAGCGAGACCGATGACAGCTCAGATTTAACACCAGTCCACCTCTCTCTCCCTCAGGTTTCCTGCCTCAGCCATATTGCTGCTAACTATCTGAACGCGGGGAAGGAGGCGAGGCGCTGGGGGACGGCCCACGAGAGCATCGTACCTTACCAGGTAACGCCCCGGACACTCGCTCGTCCCTCGTTCTGTCTCTTGGTCCTTTTTTTAAACAAACAAACAAACACATTTGAAAAATGAGAATATTCTGTTTGAGAGTCGAGGGACATTTCGTGAAAGTCCTGAGAGCTGACGACGGAACGATGTCATGTTGGTGTGTCGCACAGTTTCCTGTATGGAAGTCACTTCCTGTTTTCTCTCCGTTGTCCCTCATTATCTCCTCATCAAACTGCACACACATTTATCTTTTATCTTTTATGTGTCAACATCAATTGTTTTTGTGTCACATTTTAATCTCAATCAACAAATTATATTTGTCTGAAATATTTCCTCAGTTCTTCTTTGAGTTTCCTGCTTTTGAAAATAAAATACAATAGAATATGGAAGTTAAATTCTCCTCGGTCCTCGCTCAGTTCTCCTGGATCACGTTTTTATTTTCATTACAAACAGAAGAGACGAGTGAAAATGCATTTCTCTTTTCCCTCAGCTTCTCTGCGGTGTCGTTAAAGCGTGAATCATTTACTCTCTGCTGCACGGCACAAAAATTCAAAGCACACAGGGGCGTCGGCTGGACACACTATTTCACAATAAGAGCGTGGAGATCAACACTGAAGATGTAGAGGGAAAACAAATCAAACCTGAAACACCGAGACATTTCAAATAAAATATGTATGAGACTTAAAGTGGCTGTAATGGTGGTTCCCCTCGGCCCTGCACAGCTTTATAGTGACTTCAGCTCTGGTTCACACTCTCCGCTCTCACAGCATCATCTTCACAGAAACATCTGTAATCAGCCTCTGTCCTCTACCTGCTGAGCACACTGACTCAGGCAGAGAGCAGCTGGGGAACACAGTGGAGCATTTAGCAGCTACACAGCCAGATGTTTCCGTCAGCAGCTGGTGGAGACCAAACACAGAGCTGAAAGAGCGGGAACACTGGACTGAGATCCACCAAAAGGCCGTGTTGTACAGAACAACATCAACAACAACTTAAAAGGTTATGAAATGTCAATGCTGGTATTTACCACTACTTTCTAAACCGTCAGTTGTCGCAGCTTTAAGGAATCTGTGCGTGTTGTCGACCAGGACGGGGATCCAAAGTGGAACCAGCGATCAGAACCAGCAAACAAGACGAATGAGGCCCTTCGTTCTTCTCCTCCCGTCCTTTGTTCCTTCCATATCTAATACATATTTAAGTCGGCGAACTCAGTTTAATAAAACGAACTCTATAATATTCAATAAACAATAAGAGGCTCTGAACATTCAGAGCCATGTTTTGTATCAGAGTGGATCCAACCTGGGTCTCCAGTCTGCTTCACATTACTGACTGAGCCTGAGGGAGGGGGATGTTACTGGGTTATTATGGAGGTTCATGACTCACATGTGGACATGCACATTAAACCATCACTCACACTCACACACACACACACACACACACACACACTCTCACACACACACACACACACACTCACACACACTCACACTCAGATAAACTGTCAGCTCCTCCTGATGTTTCGCTCCATCTGAACGTGGCGGCGGTGGCTCGATTGTTGTGGTCGTTGTCTCTCACCAGCCGGAGCTTTATTGTGCGACGCTCAGATCTAATCCTCGTGTGAACCGCCTTACCCACAATGCCGCGCTCCCTCCCTCCCCCCACCATCCCTCGGGCGCCGGAGATGAAAGCGGAGCAGGCGGGTTTGCCGGAGATCATGACAGTTGAAACAACAGAATTATTGGTGTTTTGCGGTTGCGGCTTTGTGAGGAAGATATTAGAGCAGAAGAAATCATCCGACCCCGCCGACGCTTTTCAAGTTCACATCTGATTTCTGAGACGGGTCAATTCACGTCTCTCAGAAGTGAGACATCCACCGTGTCAAAGAAGACAAGCATGAGAGGATCGCTGCAGCCAGGGAGGAGGAAAGGTTACGGCCTCAGGAGACAAAATATTAATATAATATTTCAGATCTTTAAACCTGTGGAAACAAAAGTGCAGCTGCATTATGTCAACTTCATGGTTCAGTTCAAACAAATAGAAAATAAACCAGTTTTTATTAAAGAAATGTTTGTGCGTTACATTATTTATCACTGACGTTGAGATAATGTCATGACTGAGATGTTGTGTATGGACCTCAGGACTGTAATCAACGTTTCTCTGCTTTACCACAATAGTGGAAAAGAAACAGCTCTACGACCTCAAAGCCTTAAAGGAACTGACGGTTTTTAGAGCAAATATTAAAGGTCCATATTTTACACTTCAGCTGTTTTATCTGAAGTTTTGATATCCAGAAGATGAAGTATTTGTGATGTTAAAGCTCCATATTTTCTTCTTCTTCTGTGTTTTATTTGAAGTGTTGATCCATCAGAAGATATATTTGTGGTTCGTCTCAGTGTAGTTTCACATCTCCTCTCTCAGGCTTCTCTCTGCAGCTCTGGTAACAACAGGTCGGTGAGCCAATCAGAAGAGAGGAGGCTCTGAATAATGACAGGACTTTGGTTGTTGATGCTAAAAGCAGAGATTTTATTGTGAAAGTCCAGACTGGAAGTTGTGATTCGTATCTCTCCGCCCCTTCGTTCAGATTGTTTGTCCACTCGCCGCTTCTCTTTACCCACAATCCTGCCTTCTGTTTACGAACCGTGTCACAACCAATGACTAAGCTTAGCTCGCACAGAGGATTGGTTTGGACAGCGCTGTTATTTATTTCTGAGCTGTTATATGCAAGTGTTGCCCTGGTACGTGTGGCGCTACGCCAAGCTTGGCGAAGGACCGCCTTCGCCAGCTACAGTTAGCAGGGACGGAACTTTTAAAATTAAATATCTAAATATAAAAACTTTTAATGAGGTGATCTGATTCATCTGAAAAGTAGATCACATGATCGTCAGATGTTGGAAAGACTGAGACTGAACCAGACAGAAAATGTCAGATGAAGCTAAAACTTGTAGCTAAAACATGCTAACGCGCTTCAGATGGTGATACCTGAACATGGAGGAGGAGCTTCGGTTCTTTGACGGTTCTGTTGGAGGTCGGTGTGGTTTGGATTTGATCTGCAGCCAGCAGGGGGCAGAAGTCGCCCCGCCGCGACCTGACCGCTCCGCCTGCCCTGTCTGAGGACCGTTTGGGGTTTTGTGGGCGAACGTCCCATCGTAGTCCCCCTGTGGACTGCGTTACCCACAAGTCCCTGAGGCTGGGGATGAAAGAGAGGCGGCGGTCAGAGCAGAGCGCTGAGTGCAGTGTGACTAAAGGGTTAGTGGTCTGAATACACACACACACGCACAGCAGTGGGATGTGGTTAGTGGTGTGTGTGTTGTGATGTAGAACAGCAGTTCTTGACCTCCTTTCATGTGGCGACGAGTTTTTATTACAAGCAATTGTGAGAGAGGAAGAGGAGGAGAAAGTAAAGGCAGAGGAAGAAGACGTTTAGGGAGGAAAAAGAAAGAGGACTTGAGGGAAGGAGGAAGAGAAGAAAACAGAAGAAGAACTGGTCCTCCACCATCTGGCCTTTTAAACAGGTTTCCTCAGCTTATTAAACTTATTTTAAAACTCACGAGGGAGTCAGATGAACCTCGGCGCTCTCACCCCCAACCTTCTATTTCATTAGAGGAAATTTCATATCTACCTGCTGGGAAGGATCCACTTAATGAAAATGATTTTGAAAGTCAACGACATAAAGTCAGCGTCTCTGCTGCCTCCGAACCTCCTGACACAGCTTCGAAAAGCACGTCAAGACGATGGGATGGAGTTATCTTCATTAAACCACAGAAGAAGAAGAAGAAGAAGAAGATGATGAGGTCAGAATGTTTTCTCTCGCAGTAGTTGAGGTGTTTGGTCTTGATCTGCTTCCAGAGGTTTGTGGTGTTTGATGTTCTTGTGTCTCCGTCTCTCGTTTCAGGGCTTCAAAACCAAAGACGGACACATTGTCGTAGCCGCCGGCAACGACAAACAGTTTGTCAGAGTCTGTCAGGTGGGTTGTGTCACCTGCGCAAACACACACATTGTTAATGTTACGCTTCAACGTTGTGATCAGTGTTTGACAAAGTCTTAATGTTGTTTTGAAGAAACAGCCAACACACACACACACACACACACACACACACACACACACACACACACAGGTACAGGCATCTATAAGAATCTAGTGTTACTAAGGTGTTTCTGTTGTTTGTGTGTTTGTGTGTTTGTGTGTTTGTGCAGGTGTTGGAGCTGCTGGAGCTCACAGAGGATCCAAACTACAAAACCAACAAGCTGAGAGTCCAAAACCGCAAACAACTGCTGCACACACTGTCACACAGGTACACACACACACACACACTGTCACACAGGTACACACACACACACAGACACACACACACACACTGTCACACAGGTACACACACACACACACACACACA
>NW_019525156.1:13063-15563 GCF_002814215.2 Seriola lalandi dorsalis
ACACACACACACACACACACACACACACACACACACACACACACACACACACACACACTCACAGGTACAGGCATCTATAAGAATCTAGTGTTACTAAGGTGTTTCTGTTGTTTGTGTGTTTGTGTGTTTGTGTGTTTGTGCAGGTGTTGGAGCTGCTGGAGCTCACAGAGGATCCAAACTACAAAACCAACAAGCTGAGAGTCCAAAACCGCAAACAACTGCTGCACACACTGTCACACAGGTACACACACACACACACACACACACACACACACACACACACACACACACACACACACACACACACACACTCACACACACACACACACACACACACACACACACACACTACTACAGCAGTTTCTTGTTTGCTGAATAGTTTCTCTGTCTGAGTAAAATGGAGATGAGGAAGCACCTCTGACCTGAAGTCTGTCAGTCTGTGCTGGTACAGCTGTGTGTGTGTGTGTGTGTGTGTGTGTGTGTGTGTGTGTGTGTGTGTGTGTGTGTGTGTGTGTGTGTTTAAAATGTCACCAGTCATCAGTGTTAAAATCAAAGTGGAGGCTGTAATGTTGAACGTCGACTGTTTGCTGTAACACAACACACACCTTTTATTTACATGACAATCTATCATGATAATAATAATGATAATGACTAACACAGCTGATGTTCATTATCAATTGACTGATCATTTGTTTTTTTATAAGATACAAGAACAAGATTCATTTTACTGTCACAAAAAGCATCAGATCTTCACATGTGAGAAGCTGCAAACAGCAAATGTTTCTTCTTGCTTAAAAAGTGATTGTTCAGTTATCAAAATACTTGTAGATTATCTGTGTTTGATCAAGTGATTGATTGATGGACGAATCACTGCAGCCCTACATACAGATGATATAGCATATATTAAACAAGTGCTTCAACAAGCAATTGTATTAAAAGCATGAGTGTGTAGGTGATGATGATTATTTTGATAATATGTTATTTTTTTATTATTTACAACAAGTAACAATTAATTTCTAATCATTTCTGTCTGTCAGGTTTCTGCAGGGGAAGACAGCTGATTGGCTGAAGAGGTTCGAGGGCTCAGGTGTCCCTGTTGGACCAATCCACAGCATCCAGGAAGTGTTCTCTGACCCACAGGTAAGACACACACACACACACACACACACACACACACACACACACACAGCTGTGTGTAAGTCCAGCCTAACAACACAAAGTGTGAGCGGTGCCATTTGCCATCGACTGTCTCCATGTGGTGATGAGCATCTGGTCCGGACTGTGAACTTGTTATAACTTGTTATTCACGCCGTTTTCCGGGCGTCTTCGTTGGTCCCCTTCGTGTGGTCACATGATCAGTTTAGGGCTTTCCGAGCATATGAAGATCACCTGAATGCATCGTGAAACAGACCAGAGTTCCACAGGTCGTTTCTGCTGCGTCTTCAGACACAGCTGTGGTCTCCTGGTTAAAGGATGGTGTGTGTGTGTGTGTGTGTGTGTGTGTGTGTGTGTGTGTGTGTGTGTGTGTGTGTGTGTGTGTGTGCGTGTCATGGCTGCTCATCAGACTGTCCCTCCATATGGATTAAAAACACATTAGTCACTGATCACAGATTATATCAGCATGGTATAATAACCTCACCCACATTACACTGTGTGTGTGTGTGTGTGTGTGTGTGTGTGTGTGTGTGTGTGTGTGTGTGTGAATGAAACAAATGAAATAAATCACATAACGAGCCTCTTTCTTTTTTCTGTTTGTCTTCTTCTCTCTGTTTTTCTCTCTAAAATAAAAACAAACATGTTGATATATATATATATATATTCCTATATATTCATCCAATCAGAGGTGAGGATCAGTCAGCCCCTCCCCCTCATCCTGCAGCTCCGCCTCCTCCCACTCTGTCTCATTTGCTCACAGACTTCAGCTTTAGTTTAGACTCGTCGAGCGTCTTGTATCCAGATAAAATGCAGATGAGATTTAAGACGCCTTCGTTGAGTCACACGTCTCAGGGTCGACCCTGATCCAGTCCAGAGGGAGGAGGTAAAGCACCTGAAGCTTTTTGATAACTGACAAAAACACCAGAAGAAGAACAACGTCGACAATCAAACACGCTCCATCAGCCTGATCGTCCAGTGGTTGAACTGATCAGGGATCAGATTGTCTCCTTGTATCTGACTGAATGTGTAGCCACTCCTAGTGGGACACGTCACCACAATGCTAAGAAACAAGCTAGCTTAGCACTAGCTCCGCTAGCAGCAAATGGGCGCAGCGAGGAAGAGGCTGGTGGTGACCTCGGTTACAGAGAGCAGCCTCCGTTTCCATAGCGACAGGTTTAAGGTCTACTTTTCCGTGCCTGGCCGGATGCCTCGTTTCTATTGGCCGTGCACGTGTTTGCCACAGCGCAAAGCAAATGAATTGGTAATGAAGATGATCAGTTGTTGTTGATTAATCAATAGTGAAGATGATCCTCTGCTCTCCCTCAGTGTTCTGCATCTCTGTGGC
>NW_019525156.1:17911-32282 GCF_002814215.2 Seriola lalandi dorsalis
GTGTGTGTGTGTGTGTGTGTGTGTGTGTGTGTGTGTGAGAGAGATGTGGAGCTTCCACACAGCAGCTCTGCAGAGAAGCTGTTGCTAATCAGGACGGTAGGAAGTCACCACTCCAAAACCGAAATCTGGAAGTCATTTGGAAAAATGCCAAACACTCCCCTCCCTCTCTCTCTCCCTCTCTCTCTGTCTCTCTCTCTCTCTCCCTCTCTCTCTCTCTCTCTCTCTGTCTCCCTCTCTCTCTCTCTCTCTCTCTCTCTCTCTGTGTCAGTGTCTGCCATTTGATTGTTCTTCATCTTAGAGCAGCTACTGGTTCCTACAGTATTTTCCTTTAAACTCTTTCAGTGAGTTCTTTAATGTTCCTCTGGTCTGTGGCCAGAATCTCTGGTCATTATGTAGTTGCTCTATATTTACTATCCACTGTGTTATTTGATCCACTAAACTGCATCACGTCCTCAAAACTTCAGACAGTGAACTTTCTGCAAACAGACCCACAATGTGTCACATTTAATGGTAATGAAAAATGCCATTGTGCAACACCACACCTGTCAGTGATGACACAGAGTGATGAGGAATGATAGGTGGTGAAAATCCTTGATAACACCCACAGACTGTGAATAAAGGCGGACGTAGCCTCTGTGACGTCACCCTCAGGTTTCTGAAGCTCAGAGTAAGCTGCTCCACCGTCGCCATCTTGGCAGTGTCTGACTCCGCCCCTAACTCCCAGCTAATCCATAAAGGGCCCCGATTCTCCATAAGTTCAGTCCTTAATAAAATGGAGCCAGACTCTAGTGGTCATTAGATGAACTGCAGTTTGTGGTTCTTCAGTGTTGCTTCATGTTTCAGTCCCAGAGGTTGATGCTTGGTAACGACGCACAGATTGGTTGGGGTTCGGGACAGATCATGGTTTGGGTTGAGGTTGTGGGACCTTTGTGGTCATGATTACAATCAGTTGTGCTGAAACTTGCAGTTTCATACTGAAATATCAGCGCGTTAATTACACTCTGACAAACGTCCGCCTTCCCTTCAGCAGGTGAAATTCATCAGTTTGAAACTAATTATTTCTTATAATCAGTTTGTGCAGTTTGAAGAGAATCCGAACACAGACAAACCTGACAGAGGAAAGAAAGAGGTTTAAACAAATGTGAAAGTGTTTGCATAAGATCCAGCTTCTAGGCAGAAAGTGAATGGATTTTCTGAAGCCTTGGATGCCTAAAATAAATCCTTCTCTGCATCTGTATTTGTCTTTTCTTACTTTATCTCCATGCTGTATCTTTCTCTGTCATGTCTTCTTTACTTTTTTCTGTCTGTGGCTTCATGTCTTCAACTACACCACCTTTTCGTTGTTCTTCTGTTCAGCTTTGTCATTGTTTTCTGTCTTTTTCACACTCACGTTTTCACATCTTGAAGTTCTCACAGTCATTTTTACCTTTTTACTGTTTCCTGTCCCTCTGCCCTCTCGTTGCTCGCTCTGTCTCTCTCTCAGGAGTTCAGCAGTAACCGACCTTGTTTTTACGACTACAAACCCTCCGTCCATGTATCTGTCATGCCGCCTGGGCAGTAGCCAGGTCCTGCAGAAAATATCCAGCTAAATATGGCTTTAATATCCTGACTACTGGAGGTGCACTTGATTTATCCCAGCTGAAACCTAAACAGCCTCTGAAGTGGATACCTTACATGTAAGATCAAATAAATCAGCCAGTCTTGAGGCTCAAACCACCCACTTCTGGCCGTACTAGTGCCTTGCACTGTACTAGGCTAAACAGGGAATCAAAGAATTTAACCTACAACCCTGTACAGTGCTCTGAACTACACAGGGAAGCTGGGAATTGAACCCTTAACCCTGGCATTGGTACTGCCCTGCTCCATCCATTTGCTTCAGCAGAAAATTAAACTCTACCTTTGCAATCTTAGCCGGCTAAACAGGAACTCAAGGAGGTGAACCTCCAACCCTGCAGTGCTATCTGCTTGTGCTCACATCACTGCCTTGCTCAAGGGAATTTAACCCCTAACTATAACAGTATCAGTGCCTTGCTCTTAGAAAATGAAACCTCAAATCTTCAAGTGGCTTGCTCCAGTGAAGTGAGCCTTTAATGCAGGAAGTGTTAGCTGTGCTTTCTTGGGAATTGAACCTATAACCCTGGTACGTGTCTTGCTCTAGGGCACTGGCATGTTAAGATCTTTTCCTAAGGATTTCAACCTCTAACTCTGGGAATCTTAGTGCCTCAGTTTTAGAGTTGCTCACTGAGCTACAACCTCAGAGTATATTTCATGATTCCTTTCCTTGATTCCTTTTTGAAAGACAGTCTTTCTGTCATCTTAAAAGCACTTTGTATCTTTGTTTGGACACAAGTTATACAAAGTACCTTTATTACTGTCTGGAAATTGTCAAATAAAGAAGAAATACCATAAAAATGATGCTGCTGAAGACGTCACTTTTCCAGCGAACTCCCACTCCCAGGTCATGAGGACCGCACACTGTCTACTGGAAAGCAAAGCAAGTCTCCAGTCACATTCTTGGGAAACGCTCCCTCCATACGGACTGGATTGAAAGACTGAAGGTGTGAGGACAGACAGAAAACTTCCTCTGAGGTCACTGGGATCAAACCTTCAGTATCCCCACTAGACATCCACACTAGTCTCCAAGATGTCAGCCATTCACGCAGAGGTGAGGGAAAGATAAAATGCAGCACTTTAATGTCTGATTTTGTCCATATTTATCAAGCGTGACGGTATTTCTGACTCTAAGAAATGGATGGAGGGATGGATCAAATTATGGAAAGACTCAACTATTAGGGAGTTGTCTTTTAAAGTCCTGACGGCCTGCTCTACCTGATATGACCTAGTTTTCCCCAGAGATCCACATTCAAAGACATTCAGAGGAACAATTGATATGCGCAGTGGATGGATGAGTGAATGTGAGGCATTCTGTTCAATTGTTTGGTGCCTGGTTCTTCTTTTTGGAGATTTTTGCATCCATAAACTCACCATGTCAATAACAGGCTGAATGTATACACGGCGATAACTGGTTGGGCTGCATCATGCCCCCCACGTTAAGTCAGACCGAGTTATGAGGGTTTCTTTATACAGCCACCATTTTGAAACTGCTGCTCAACAATCACATGGGGAGAAATCCATCAGAGGAACAATAACAAAGAAGCTTCTCCACCCACAGGAGCAGGACAAGACACCAGGATGTGATGGATGATCACAAATCTTAAAGGAGGACACTTTTCTGACTCTTTGACAGGCTGGATTCTTTCTCAACAGATATTGAATAATGTCAGGGGTTCGTTCAGGATAACCTGGATTTAAAGTCATGTTGACAGACTTGAGGCTTCCTCCAGGTCACGTAGACCTCACCCCGTCTGTTCCCAGATAACCCAGACAAGCCACGAGCTGACAGCTAAACGCAGCTCCAGGGAAATATATTTCTGGTCTGTGTGAGTGGTGGGCTGGATGGATGGATGTGGAGGTGCGGGGAGGATTGATGAGCAACTTTAACTCCAAAATGAAGTTTCCACCATCAGAGGAAAATAGACATTCACAAGAAAATGACTGTGGTGTTATTGTAGTTACAGTAAAGCAGATCACTTTGACCTCTGGTTGTTATAGTGCATTTATTGACCTGATACTCTTGATTTTAGAGTCATTGCAGAGTCAGTATTTTATTTGTGTAGTTGTGTCTATAGATGGATGGGATGTATGAACTGCCAATCATCCTTTGCTTTCTTGGCAGCACTTGATTGGTCACCTCTCTGACCGACCTGGTGCAGTAAAAACCTCCGATTGCTTTTTAGTTGAATTTGAGAAACACCATCTGTCACTTCTTCCTGTCTGTTGTGCTCAGGTCAGTGTTTGCAATCATAGCAAGTAGTTCTCTCATTAGCAGACATTCGGTAAAGGAACCATCCAGGAATTGACCACATAAAGCAAACGGTTACCCCGACCTGAACAACCATATAGGTCTTTTTCCTTTTTCAACCTCCTGATACAACCCATAGCTGTGCCTCCTGAAATAGCACCCACTACAGGCACCAAAAACCTTGTCCTTCCCGTTCATGTCTTGTCATCTCTTCTGTTCAGGGTCTAATTAATCCCTCTCTGCAGTGCCCCCTGTTGTTTCAACGATGCAGTCACAAAACAACTCCTGCGGGAACGGGTACAGGGATAAAATGCCCCCTCAAACTAAATTGTTAAGCAGTTGCAGGTTATTATGGCAGTGCTGTACCTCAGTATGAATATGATTGGTTGATACTTGGCAGCTGAGCAGCTGATGAATAAGCCATTCATGGTGAATTATGAATTGGAGCAGCTGATGCCAGTCAACTCCCCGATAGCCAGACAGCCACTCAGTGCACAGGCGGTGATCGTCTGTAGTTTGAGGGGTTTGGACTAAAGTGACGTCAGCAAAGCTTCGTGTTTCCTCTCGGGGGGGTTGAGGTGGTTTGGAGGACTCCAACCCAGCGTCTTCCTCTGTTCCGAAACACATTTCTCCACCAGATGAATTGTCTTCATCCGTCAAACTATGAATCGCTGTGTTATCAGAGTTAGTGCTGAGTCAGCAGGGAGAGCCCCTCATAACTCTGCTGTGGATGTAGTTTGGACGACAGGCAGCATTTTTTGGTAATGGACCCAACAAGGAGAATCAAAACAGAACGAAAAGTGACGGGTAAAACACACATGTAGGTAAACGCTGTGGGCCTTTTCTTTGAATCACTCACAACATCCTGCTCCACAAATAAACTGGAGCTGACTTTTGAAGGATGTTATCAGTCTGCTCCTGGGTGGGACATCCATCACTTGGGATAGAAATCACAGATGATGACCAAAACAAAATGACCGCTGCTTAGGAAGTATAGTGGGACTCTAACGTGGAAGAGTTTATGCGTTAACTCCACTCAGTAACTTAATTTACATTTACTAAAGTGTATCTTTAAGGGAGTTGGATGTTTGACTCCTCACACAAAGGCGACTTGTGGTCGATTGTGACAAGGATTTGACAAACCCTCTTCAGACCTGGCTGGATTACACTTGGCTCCACATTCCCTGCAATTCTTTTGTTGTATTTGATGGTGTTATATATCTTTGTAACTGAGGTTTTGAATGGTCTTTTTGGAATACAATTAGCTTGGATGTCAGGCAGGAGGAATGTTTCCCTCAAATGACTGATTTTTGCTCTCGGCCCAGAATCCGACTGCCTTCAGAAAAAGATTAAAAGACTGCGATCTGTCTCGGCTTTTATCTGGACACAAGGAATGATATTTGCTTGGAGAAGGTTGCCGACTTCTGCCTTAAATCGTCTCTGAAATTGTTGAGAGTGTGCCGTCCCTCTCCCTCATGTGTGTTTGTGACCTGGTCGACATGTGCAGCATCAGTCAAAGCTTTTACAGTGAGGCGCTCTGGCATCCTGTCAGATACATTCAAGGCACGTCAGAGATGACAGATGAAGCATGTCCACATTTCCCAGGATAAAAATTTAATTATATTAAATTCAAGTGGTCTGTCAAGAGCATGTGGAGGAGACAAATCACATGAAGTTATCACATGAATAAATTCATCGCTCGGTTCCCCGGGATTTCTTTAAAAAAGTTTGAACACACAACTGTGGTAATGAATCTGGAATGGTGTTTCTTCTCATTTTATAATGTTGTACTTTGGCTTATGTGAAAATATTTTTTATTAGAACAACATTTACTCAAAGTATCTAAGGTGGAAAAAGCAGAACCTCGGTTAGGGATGTGCGTGACTAGTCGACTAAATGGTTAGACCTCGTGATTGTTGCTAGTCGGCACCAGATTTGTTATTTGATTAAACTAATTATAAATATTTTAATGATGTACAACACTGGTTAACTGTTAAGTCTAAACTTTTATGCAGTCACCAGCCAACCCTCTCCACACGCTAATGTCCACATGCAAGATGTAAAGTGGGACAGATGACATTTTGACAACATGCAAGTCGACTGGTATAAATTTAAATTTCTATTTAATCGACAGGGAAATTCATGATTAGGAGCTTCACTAATCTCAACCATACTGAAGATTTAACTTCATCATACTGTCTTAACAAACCCGTTTTACTTCATCTGAGTGGTTAACTTTGTTACTGCGGCCAGTTAAAACCCATCATGTGACATTTTTCTCAGTCGTTTGTTTGATTTTACTGCCGTCATTATTTCGTGTAGATTAACTGCCTTTATTCTTATTCACACCAGTATTTACAGCTCAGTTGGACGGTGAGCTGCCTCTGAAAAGCGGCTCCATGGCAATAACAGCATGTTTTGGCAGCACTGTATCTACAGCAGTTGTGTTGATGAAGTTTGGTAAAAGGCCTCTGGGTGCGTGTCAGGTCATGTGACAGTAATCTCGCGTACACAAACACACACATGAACACAGTAAAATTCCTCGGCTCCCTCTGGTATTTTCCCACTAAACAGGAGCAGATCAAGAGTTGCTAGGAAATATGAGAGTGGTGTTTCCTGGTGTTTGGTCCTAAATTAGACTCTGGAGCTGCTGATTGAAGGTGATGAAGTCAGTAATTCAAAGGAATGAATTACTTCTTGTGGGACATGTTTGTGGCTCTGTGTTATATTTTCTGCCTCACTTCCTCCACCCTGAGCTCCACATCGTGGCCACAGCTCCACCTCCTCCTCCGTGTCGGTGATGGTTCCTCTTACTTGGCTGGAATCCCTCCTGGTTTGTCTCTCGGTTTTTTATGAGAGCTCTTGAATCCCTGTAATTCCAGCGGTTTTGTTGCCTCTGGTGATTACTGCCTCTCTGCGTCCACTGAGAGAGTGATGGCCCGAGCACATTCGTCTTTTTCTCCGTCCGTGAAGACTCTTGAAACTCAATTTAGAGGAGGAGCTGCTCCAGCTCGCTGCCGTCTCCTGCGGCTAATAGCTCCTATCATCTGTTGGACACAACGACAGATTTATTCCTCTTTCTAACGGTCTATGAAGACCCTCCTGTCTTTCTCTGTGTGTGTCTTGGAAAGAGTCTTTTATTTTATCCCAGCGATGCTCGTAGCGAGATAAAAACTAAGAGGCGGAGGGGACTTTGGGAAGTTCTTCTCATCATTGTGTCTATATTTTATTTCAACAAATCGAACGAGTCCGTCACAAACTGTGTTTCAGTTTTACTGTCGAGTGATTTTAGCTCAGCGAACCACAAACGTTGAATATTTAGTTTCCACAAACGAGGCTGAAGAGAACAAACAGACTTCCTGAACGTCAGGAACACATCTGTGAGAAAGATGAAAAGAGTCTATCAGAGAGGTTATTATAGGTCATGTCGGACGATTTCACATAAACAAGGAAATATTGAAATGTGCCTACTGTCATGCTTTAAACCTTTGTGTTCAAATTCCAGTGTAGCTTTCAAAGGGGCAGTTAACTGTAACATACTTTTTAAGCCTCGTTAGATTTACCCTCATTATTATTGTTAGTATTAATTAATTGAGGCTCATGAAGCTGACTGTCATTGAGTATCGCACAATAATCAGCGTCTGTTTGAATCACAGTTACACTGAAGCTGAAGTCACATTTCAAACTACAGACTCTGACTTTACAGGCGCTCGGTCTGATCTGAATCCTGTAATCATTTCCTGTAAACGGCCAGTTCTCCGACGCCAAGGCTTCTTTAGGAGGACGGATCAGCTCGGAGAGGTAAAGTCCCTGATGCAGGAGGAAAAATCAGGCGTTCAGATTAGCTGTGGCTGATCTCAGAGAGCCTCTCGTCTGTCTCTAAAAACAACTCCTCTATAATGTGGAGCCTGTTCATCTGTCAGCACATCGTGAGCCTGAAGGGGAAAGAGCGACTAAATGATCTCAGCCCGTGCTCTTGTTCTCTACGGACTGAGTGATGGCGCTGAGTTCTTCCCGTCATCTGTCTTTTTCGGGGATGTGGGCCCGACGCTCGGGGCTGTACGACCTGTTCCCTCTTCACTGTAATTGCCGTCCGTTGACGCAGGTTATTCCCGAAGACACTTGTACCTCAGTTACCTCCTCCGGGAACGTCGGCTCTGTTCAAGCCTCCACTTCAGCTTCCAGCTCCGTGTGAGACTCAGTCAGCAGCACAGAACCACACCACACACTCTCTGTGTTTTCAATACATTAACTAAAGGGACGTCACATCTTTATTCCTCCGCGTCGGCGACAGTCAGAGCAGCAGCCATTTTGTTTTTGGGTCCATGATATCTCAGGACTTCTTCAAATTTGTCACAAACATTCACTTGGACTCAAGGATGAACTGATTAGATTTTGGTGGATAAAGGTCAAAGGTCACGATGACCTCCCAGAACATGAGTTGTGAAAGTGATATCTCCAGAACTCCTCGAGGGAATCCCTTCAAATTAGGCACAAATGTCCATTTGGACTCAGGGGCCTCACGAAACACCTTGTAGCTGTAACTCAAGTTTCACAGCAATTATCACAAAATTTCACACAAATGTTTTTTTGTCTCTGACTGTGGATAAACAGGATGTAACCTGAAACTAGTGTGAGTGGCGGAGGGATACGACCACGAGGAGGTGACTCTAGTTACTGATTGTTTTCAAATGCGGTTTTACTTTATCGTGTCTGTTAGCAGAGCTGTTTAAACCTGCATTTGTTTACATGTAGTCAAATCGTGTCCATTAGCAGCAGCTGAATTAGCTGTTAGCAGCTCCTGTTGTCAGTGTATCATGATGTGAAGACAACTCTCACTGGATCTCTGTGATACTGGATGAGGTTCTGCAGGTAGAAGGAGCGTCTCTCTGCACGAACTCTGAGCAGCTTTGTGGAGGTTTATTTGTGATGCACAGGAGATATAATGATGTCCTCAGTTAGTGTGAGTAACACTGACTTTAGAAATGTGTGTGTCGTGTGTGTGTGTGTGTGCTCAGACCTGACTGAGTCGTGACTCTGAGAGGGAGTGAGGATCAGGAGGTTGTAAAGTGCCTCCGTCTCCTCCGTGAGCTGTTGTTTTTAGAACACCTGCACGCACCTGTCCCTTTCACCCCGCGCAGTATCTTTGACTCACGTCTCTGCCTCCGTGCCCCCACCTTCAACTCTCCCACGGGCGCCTCGCTGCTCGCCTGCACGCACGTATGAGCGTGTGTGTCGTTTTAATGAGCCTCAGTGTAAACAGACGTGACTTCAGCTGAGAGGCAGAGAGCGAACACAGTCATGGCTGAAATGTGAGTTGATTAATTGAGTGATTTGTCACTTCGCTGCTCTCTGAACACATGTGGTGTTCTCCTGCTCCGATGCATTTATCATCCATCACGACGGCTGTTTAAGTTTGGAATCAGGTTGGGGGGGGCGGGGGGGGTCGTCCCACGTATCCCACATATCTTGGAAACACCTGGAGGACCTGAACTTCCTTGAAAACGTTCTGGTTTATTTTATTTTCCTTAGTTTCCAAATATTTTCTCTCTTAGAAACTGATTTCTGTTTCTTTCTCAGGAAGTTTCCTCTAAATCATTTTGTGATTTGATGCCAGTTAATGAGAAGAAGTAACAATCAAAAAATCTAATTCTTTACATTTAGCTTTTATTCTTTCCCATTGCTGTCATTTCAAATAGGGATTTTCTCAAAGGAATCTTGTTTGTAGTTTCTGTAGTTCTTTCATTCATTTATTTTCTTTCCTTCCTTTCCTCTCTCTCTCCTCTCTTCTTTCTTCTCCTCCTCCGTCCATCAGTCTGTCCCTCACTGACTCAGTTTCTTCCTCCGAGGACGACACTTTGACGTGAAGCAGGTTAATTAATCACTGTGACGCCGTCCAGAGTTCAGGGTGTGTTCGTACGTCGCTGCTCGACTCTCCTGTCTGATTATTCAGAGTGACCCGGTCAGAGGTCAGAGGTCGTGCTGTGATTACAGGCCGCCGGCCAACAGCGGCTCGTTACAGGAGCGGAGGGAAACGGAGCAGCAGCTGCTCGTTAAAACTTTACTTATCCAGGGAGAGCGGACAGAGCGCCTGCCTCATGCACGTCCACATGTTCAAACTGGGAGCAGACCAGTACAGCCAGTCTGCTGCGGCGCTTCATCGGATGGACTTCAATTACCCCGGTGCCTCCATGTAGGACGGAGGATCGGTAACTTTTCATCAGAACAGCGTCTCGAATCTTTCTTTGCTTTAGAATTGCTGTGTTCCCACCAAAGAGCTGCTTCATCAAACTGTGTTTGAACTCCAGCATCACGGACTCAGACTTCAGAGACCAGGAGAACAAGGAGTCCTGCAACAGAGGGTCTGGTCCCCACAGAGTCCTGATCTCAGCATCCAAGACGCTGGAACAACCTACCTGCTGAGAACCTGAAGAACCGTGGGCAGGTGTACAAGGAGAACCCGGGCTGGTGAAAGCAACCTCTGAGCCTCTCTTCTGATTGGCTGACTGTTTTCTGAGTGATGGAATAAAAATACAGCAGATTTCAGGTAAAAACACTCAGAGAAACCAAATCCTACAAGGTTTGGATGGTGGGTCCAGGTGGGCGGGGCTTGGTGACTGCTTTGTTGTGACATCACAAAGTTCCAGAAGTCCTGACGGCTGGTTTTAAGGCTCAGGTTCTGAATACAGGCTGTGTGCATTTCTCTGTGGACTGAGGCTTTGATACTTTCACAGTATTAATATAGAAGCTAGAGCTGATCTATAATCACACTACACATGGACACAGACCTTTACACTGGAGGAGATCTAATTTATTCCTTATGTCTAAACATTATCATTTAAAACTAGCCTTTTTTCCATGGCTTTTGTGCATACCCCACGGCCTTCCTCAGCTTGCCCATCAAGTGTAGCTGCAGAATGAAAACTCCTCTTCACGTCATTTAAAACCCCCAAATTCCCTGAAATATTCTGGCGGACGTGATCGTTTACGTCCGGGACAAATTAAGTGCGTGGTTTAGATATATGAAGCACTTCTTCTCTGACCCCTACAGGGCTCCAGAGTAATAACTTCAGTTAATATCCTTCTGAGGGAAATATTTGTCCTTAAGTAACTTTGACTTTTTGTCAGAGACTTGCTGACTTCATCGTCCATGCTAATGGGCTGAGAACGTGTCTGGTCATTATATGATCCATGACGATGGTGAAGAGCATTTATTAGACGCTTCAAGTCCTAAACCACCGAGATTACAACAAGGCCACAGGATTGAGGGGGGTCAGATGTCCAATATTTTACCGTGACCTCTCAATGACTGTGTGGAAAAGAAATGTGGGTTTTTTTGTTGACAGTAATCAGAGTGGGAGGAGGATGTGATGGAGCTGAGGCCGGGTAATGTAAGGAAATAATCAGTTGGAAAACCTCAGCGGTCAGTGGAAAGCAGCTCTGGGACATCTGGGAAAGTGTGAGAGGCGGGTTTGATAAAATCCAGGTACGCTAAAAAGTATGAGAACCTCAGAGTAAATCTGAAAACATGTAGTGACAGACGACGTGACGGAGAGACGGAGGTGGAGGACGTTTGTTGGAGCAAATGACCTGAAACTTGAACCGAGCTGCACGTAGAACCTGAGGCTGTCAGATGAAGGTCTGAAGCTGTTGGTCAACAGCTCTTCACGTTGTGTCTGAAGTTGTACTTTTCTTTTTTTTACAAAATAGCAAGTGAAAGTAAAGCTGCTAGTTAAAGACAGAGGACACGCAGGAACAGCGTGATGCTGAAGAAAAAGGAAATGAGAACTAAACGATGGGAAAACCATTCAACACATTTTTTTACCAAACAGAAAGATTCTTCTGGCAGGTAGAGCGAGGGGAGAAGATGCATTACAAGCCTTTATTTCCATTATCTGCACTCGCCTATCCTGAGGAAGGGGCTAAAGCCCAGCCCACACTGGGCGAGTGGTCTGGCACACTGGACGATTTCATGGGTCCAAACTTTTGGAGCCGGTCCGAAACAGACGCATGGAAAACTTAGCTGAACCTGACGAGTATAAAATAACTTTTAACCGAAGACAGATCGGATCTGATCGGAGCCCAGGGACAACCAGACCTGGTCTGAAAAAGACCTGAGGATAATTAGAGCTGCAGGTCCTGCACCAAGTTTTGGGACAATACGACGATTAATACTTTTTAAAACCGTGTTTTGGGGCGACCCGGTAGCTGAGTGGTTTGACGCAGACCATGTGGGTGCAAATGCTCTGAGCAGGTGAGGCCCTGGTTTGACTCCCCACCGGCGGACTCTTTGCTGCATGTCATTCCCCCTCTCTCCATCCCATTTCCTGCGACTCTTCACTGTCCTATTGAACAATAAAGGCAATAAAGGTCTGCTGTGAGTCTAAACCCCCAGATGCTGCTGCACTACTGAGAACACGACTGGATTAAATAAAGTGTCAAGATTTGTTTTGACACTGACTCAGTACTGAATACTTCATTTAGGTTCACATATCTAAAAAATTATAAATAAAGTCTGACTGTCAACCATCCAGCCCACTGACTGACCCACCCACCTGATTAGACTGGATAAATCTGGACCCGGCCTGACTGGTCCAAGGTCAGGTCTGAGACCTCCTGTGAAGACCTCAAGAGAAGACCAGAACCCAGGACCTTCTTACTGTGAGACAACAGCACTACCCACTGCCCCCTTAACCAAGGTGTCCTCGCAGTGAGCCATGCTGTCCAGCTGGGACCAGCTGGGACCGAGTCTTTACCAGGACAAACCAAACAAAGAGACCAAAGTTGACATCAGTGAAGCTCTTCACCACTCATCAGTGTATAAATGTAGCTGTACTGGTGTCCTGTTGATCTCTGTCCATGAGTCTAAATGTCTGTCTTATAACAGAGGCATTAAGCTCAGGTCGTCTTTTTGTTCAGTCTTTATAGAGTTTAAACTCTTTAATTTGTATGGTAAGTCGTTCAGACTCTGAGTCCAGGGGTCAGAACCCTGAAGGGGTCCCCAGATAAATCTGAAGGGTTGTGGGATGATTATTTGGATGAAGAACTGAAACATAATCTGAGAAAAGAAGAAGATTGTTCTTTGGTCGAACTGATGAGTAGTTCAAGTCGTCATAGCTTCGTTCTAAGGGGCCTCAAACCAGAAAGGTCCCGTTCTCTCACTTAGACTGTGGAGGAGGCCGTGATCGGCATTTAAACCCAGGAGAAGAATCCATCTTTGGACATAGAAACGTCTGAGACGTCAAACAGTTGTGTCCAGTCTGTGCAGACACCCTGATCAAGGTTCGTATCATGTTAGAAAAAGAAGAGGATCAGTGAGGTTAGAAACACGTCTCTGCTCTGAATTCAATCGTAGATGTGTTGCTGTTGGAGTTTTGTTTGATGATCTGCCGTCACACGACTGAACCTGAGCCGATCGGGATCAGATAGAAACTATCATCAACACTCTGTGGAAAATATTTGGGAAACAGAAGAGGAATGAAATATTGAAAGAGAGGAAAAGGGTTAAGAAGTGTGTGCAGAAAGAAACGGAGGAGGTGATTAGTTTATTATTAAAATCAGCTTAAATGAGAAACAAAATCTTTCTTGGAAGAAAAACACAGTTTCACAGAACCTGAATCTGTGAACTCCCGATCGCTTTGGTCTGATAAAGGAGCCAGAACACCCCGAGCTCAGTCCTCCCTCCGCGAGTCCAAAGATAACCACTTCTCTGTTGGACACAAACATCCTCGTGTTGATCCTCACAGCCACTTATCTGATTATTAAAATAAAGTCACTCGTGCCAGCTCGGGATACCTTTCCAGAGAGGCTGTAATCTGATAGAGGAAGATAAAACTCGACTTCACACTCGGCCTGAGAACTGTAACGAAGCCTCCGAGCTCTCAAAGCAAAAACACACAAAGACCCGGAGTGGAACTAAAACAGAACAATCACTGGATCGGTTGGAGTCTACAGATCTATGTCCAGGTGAGAGGAGCTGTTGGTCCAATAACGATGAAGAGGTCGGTTCACCTGTGACATCACACTGGTGTGTTTATGGATCTTTGCCACCGCTGTTAAATCACAGGTTGACCAGGTGAAGCTGTTTAAATGAGCTGAGCTATAGAACCTAGAGCTGATCTATAATCAAACAACACATGGACAGAGACCTTTGGACTCGATGGAGCTTTAAAGCGTTGGACAGTTTAGTGACATCACTCTGTTCAGGTGTTCCTGTTATTTTGTCCAGCCCCTCCATTAGTTTATTACACCTGATGTTCCTCCTCCTCCTGATTGGCTGAACCTCCTTCCTGTGTGTGTGTGTGTGTGTGTGTGTGTGTGAGAAGCAGATGTTTGTCTTTGTGTCCAAATGTCTCCCAGGTGTCTCTCTCTCTCTCTCTCACACACACACACACTGAGGTCATTCAGGGACACAGCAGGATGATTCACACAGATATGAAGAGTCTCGCTCGTTGTTGTGATTCTGTTTTTATTTGTGATCAGAGGGAGGGAGAGCGCCGCCCCCCCCCC
>NW_019525156.1:32328-42529 GCF_002814215.2 Seriola lalandi dorsalis
TCACTTAAACACAAAAACAAGAAAAGCTCTTTGTTTCATTAATGTGTGTGTGTGTGTGTGTGTGTGTGTGTGTGTGTGTTGACCTGTCTCTGACTCTGTGTCTTCCTGTTGTTAGTGTCCAGTTTCACACACACATTGTTTTCCAGTGAGTCAGGGAGGGGAAACTTCCTCTCTGCTTTCTCTTTTTTTACTTGTTCTTTTTTTTTATTTTTTTTTTATTCATTTTAGTTAAATTTTTTATACAAATATGTTTGTTTTTAAAAGTGGAAACTCAGGAAGTAAGAGAGGTTTGACCTGCAGCAAAACATATCAAAGTGATGGTCCAGAGCTAGCTGGTTAGCATGCTAACTTCAGTAGAAGAAAGAGTGATATAAATAGTAGCAAAACAAGAGCAGAGTAAACAGCTGCTAATGCTAACGTTAGCAGCTGTTTATTTACCAGCTGTGCCGAGAGCTTCGGCCATTATTGTGTTTACAGTACAAGAGTTTATAATACATCCTCTGAGCTGTTATATCTTCAGGACAGGCTGGACGCTACAGTGACTCTGTAACAGAAAAATGGGTCGGGGCTAGCTGGTTAGCATGCTAGAAATAGAAGCAAAGCAAGTGGGTTGCTCTCCACCTCTGGAGACAGATGTTGGACTGAAGGATTGAAGTTTGATGCTGTACTCAACATTTCCACTAGACTGGCATGTAAACAGCTGTTAATGCTAACGATAGCTATGAAGCAGTAGCAAAACTTACAAATAGCTCCTTTAATCTTTGCGAACAGTGATAATGAAAACTTTATTTAAACATTCCTTACAGAGTGTTTCTTTATATAAAGATGTCTGGCAGCTGCTGGTCTTCAGAGGTGCTGACGGGTGGATTTTGTTGCCAGGCTAAGAGTCTCCACCTGGTTAGTGTTTGGGCTAAGCTAAGCTAACCGGCTGCTGGTTGTAATCTCATAGTTACGGTAGAAATGTGACTATTCCTGTACCCATCTTCTTCTTTGTGGATGCAGAGTCGTTTCTACTTCCTTCTTTTCCCTTTCACTGATATTCATCATTCACACTTTCACTTTCCTGCTGCTCGGCACATAAATCTACACTTTGCTCTGAGCTCCATGTGCGACTGCAGCGCGTACTGCTGATCCTGTGTTGTGTTGTGGTGTCTTTTCTTTTATTCATGCCGGTGACATCACCAGAATTTATTGTAAAGAAGAAGAAGAAGAAGAAATTGAGGTGTTGTGTTTCAACCCTGAATGAACAAACAGGGAAGCAGAAAGTTGATGGTGCTGCAGTTTGATGTAGTGACACGTGACGGCCTTCAGAGGGCGTCTGTGCACCACCGCTGCTGTGATGGGGCGAAGAGGGATTGAGACAGAGGAGGAAGTGAATGTGATTGGTTCATTAAGTCAGACACATCTGAGAATCATCGATTGAACAAAGTGGAGCTAAACCCTTGGAAAGTGTTTTTTAAAGAGTGGAAAATAAACTGGGGAATATCTGCAGGGAATCAAACCCTCGACCCCGGCCGTGCTCAGTGCCTTGCTCTGCCGTCTCCTCAGATAGTCTGTTCGTTGGAGCTGGAATGTGACGGAGCATAGTTTGGCTTGTGAGCCATAATCAAATCAAAATGTGTCTGCATACTTTCCCATGGGGACGGACGAAGAGGAGGAGGAGGAGGAGGAGGGGCGTCCAATTAAACGGTGACACTTGGAGAGAAGGAGAGATAAACAGACGGATAATAATCAGGAATGGACAGAGCTTGAGACAAAGGCAGGGAGGAAGAGAGAAAGTATGTGGACAGCCGCTGGTATTTCACATGTTATTTTTGGATGTTTTCAGGAGCTGAATGTGTTTTTATATAACTGGATAAAAGCAGCAGCTAATGAGCTGAAACACATGAACGTATCAGAGAGGAGAGAAGATGATGATGATGATGATGATGATGAGAAGGAGGAGGAGTCTGTCTCCCTCCTCCTCACCTGGTGAACTGGAGGCCAGATGTGACGTTCACATTATAAAGGACAGATGAGTGAGAACAGCTGCTATAAAAACATCCTCAGGTTCATCTTCACCAACTGGACTGAAGAGGAACTCATAAACACACACACACACCTGCACAGACACACACACACACACACACACACACCTGCACAGGCACAAGTTGAAGCAACTGGAGCACAGCAGGGATTACTCTGCTTTCCGGAAGCTTCAGCAGTCCAGGGAACAGAGCCAAAGTGTGTGTGTGTGTGTGTGTGTGTGTGTGTGTGTGTGTGTGTGTGTGTGTCACTCCAACACACAGTCATTTTCTGGTGTAATAAACGTTTACAACTTTGACTTTCATTCATAAAATCCACTTGGCTGCAGCTTCTCCTCCTCTCCTTGCTTCCTCTCCTCTCATGTCCTCTCTTCTCCTTTCCTTGTCTTCTCTCTCCTTGTTTCTTCTTCTTTGCTCTATCCTTGTTTCCTCCCATCGCCTTCCCTTCATCCTCTCCTTGTATCCTCCTCTCTTCTTCTCTCTTATTATTATTTCAAATATTTTCTCCATCGTACAAACTAAACTTTCCCTCTCTGTTGCCTGGTAATGAGTCGACACAGAGCTGTGATTGGCCAGGAGGTGACCAGAGTGCAGTTGGTCTGAAAATAAAAAATATATTTAATACTCGCACAGACAGATTTTACCAGTGTGTTCACACCTTTCAGTTTTCAGGTAGATTATGGAGACCATGGTCACACGTGTAGTGAGTTTGGTTCAGGCCAGATATTGTTGCATCATTTTAACTGGTGTTAGGAGTGAAATGACGATAATAATCATGCAGCTAAGTTTATGTAGCGCTCGTGGTTTAGCTAGGTCTGGGCACCGAAACTACTTTACGTTTTACGTTTAGGAAGGTTGGGTTAAAATAAGTACTTCAGTGAGATTAGACGACCTTCGTTGTCATGGTTACAGGAACGGTCGTGGGTAAAAGACACAACATAAACTACTAGTTTTGGAACTGCAGTCTCTCATGTGAGAGTCTGTGTTTCGTTGACGCGTCCTCCTCCTGACTTTGTCTCAACTCTCCCGTCATAATTGCAACGACCACTAGAGGTCTCCTAACTATAAACCGTAAGAAGCTGCTACACAGACGACCTTTGCTCTGTCAGACTCCAGAAACATGAAACACGAAATGGAGACGCTGTGGTTTTAGCAGCAGTTAGCTTATCGTCAGGTTAGCTTGTAATTGACTTTGTGGGGAATAAGACACAGTCGGGATCATCACACTGGACGACTCATCTTCTCTTTGAGATTTAGCTGTAGTTTGTTTTTATGTGAGTGACTGATCTTTCTTTCTCCCTCGTATATCTCTGTGTTGGTTCAGCCGGGTTTGCAGTGGTTTAGATGTGAACGTCAAATCCTCCATATACGTCAGTTTGACTTCTGAACACTTGTAAACCGGTTTTATCCTCCATAAGTCCTGGATCAGTGCCGAGCTCAAGCCAACGTCTCCTCCACGCTCGTCTGTGAGCAGGGATCTGCATCAAAGACCTCTAACTTGCTTTTCACCTCATCCTCCATCCATCCATCTGTTGGCCCTCGTTTGGCCCCCAGCTCATCGTAGTGGCTTCACACATATGTCCATGATCTCTTAACAACATAACTGTCACTCTTTCCTTCTTCTGTTTTTGTTTTTTTGCATCTCAGCTCTTTTCTCTTCGTCCTATTTTAAATTCCTGTTCTTCTTCTTCTTCTCTGGTACCTCTGGCTTTGACGTCATTAAAACATTTGTTGAAACAGGATTTTCAGTGTGAAGAACGAAGCCTGAGATTACAAGGCATTACAATGTTTTTCATGGTTTAATCTTATAAAAACATTTCAAAACTAAATCTGAGTGATTAATGTTGACGACTCTGACGGGCTGACGTCCTGCCGGCGCCCCCTGCAGGTGGTAGAGTTGAACAGACACACTGATGATAATAAGTAATCTTACTAATTATTCTTTCTATTGAGTCTTTCTTTGTCTGCCTACATTCAGCCCAACTACACCTATAACTTGATGCTGTTGAAAGGCATTCTGGGAGATGTAGGAAGTGATTTGCTGCAGCTGAAGTAGATGTGTCGGTCCGAGGGTTAATCATTTATCTCAGGTGTCGCCTTACGGCCGTGTTGAGAGTGTCAGTGTCACCTTCTCTCTCACGGCGCCGACGTCTGCGATCAAACTCTGCACATAAACCATGAAATCATATTTGGCTGTTTTCATCAGTGGGAGTTAACACTGTCTGCTGCTCCTGAACAGCTCCCTGCTGACTGGAGGTTACTGTCCTGCTGCACACCTGGACCACAGCTGCTGAAACACACACACACACACGCACACACATAGTTATACACAAACACACTGTTAATCTACTTTCCCCCAGTTGTCCTCCATATGGGCAACGCACCGATCCAAAACACACACATCCCACATGCCAGAGTTTCCACTTCAAACTTAAACACAAACTCAAACTCACAAAAACATGCAGGTTTGTGTGTGTGTGTGTGTGTGAGTGTGTGTGTGTGTGTGAGTGTGTGTGTGTGTGTGTGTGTGTGTGTGTGTGTGTGCTCTTCAGAAGGAATTTATTTCTGCTGTTGCCTCTTCAACACGTCCATTCATTCCTAAGTCTTAGTGTGTTTCTGTCGGTGCATCGCTCTGGTCCAAAACAAAATATCTTTCTATCTGATGGATCGTAATGAAAAGTTATTCACACGTTCATCGTCTGACGGGCTTTTAGTGGCATTTCTCAAAGGCTGTTGGACGGATGGTCATGACCTTGGTTCAGGTGTTGATGTTCACCTCAGGATGAATTGTAATAAATTTTGTGATCGTCTGACTTTTCATCTGGCACCATCATCAGGTCAGAATTTAAAATGTATTATTTATTTGATGATGTGTGACATACTGACCTTGTGGTTCGAGGTTCATCGGGTTTTTATCAAATTCAGATCTTTCTGAATTCCTTCATTACTTTGGTTAAATTATAAATAACTATATATTGTGTCGGTGGTTTTATTTTCTAACCAGGCATGTTACTGCCGTGTTGGTGCCGTGTTGGTGCCGTGTTACTGCTGTGTTGGTGCCGTGTTGGTGCCGTGTTGGTGCCGTGTTACTGCCGTGTTACTGCCGTGTTGGTGCCGTGTTGGTGCCGTGTTACTGCTGTGTTACTGCCGTGTTGGTGCCGTGTTACTGCGGTGTTACTGCCGTGTTACTGCCGTGTTACTGCCGTGTTGGTGCCGTGTTGGTGCCGTGTTACTGCTGTGTTGGTGCCGTGTTGGTGCCGTGTTACTGCCGTGTTGGTGCCGTGTTACTGCCGTGTTGGTGCCATTTTGGTGCCGTATTGGTGCCGTGTTGGTGCCGTGTTGGTGCTGTGTTGGTGCGGTGTTACTGCGGTGTTACTGCCGTGTTGGTGCCGTGTTACTGCCGTGTTGGTGCCATTTTGGTGCCGTATTGGTGCCGTGTTACTGCGGTGTTACTGCGGTGTTACTGCCGTGTTGGTGCCGTGTTACTGCCGTGTTGGTGCCGTTTTGGTGCCGTATTGGTGCCGTTTTGGTGCCGTATTGGTGCCGTGTTGGTGCCGTGTTGGTGCCGTGTTGGTGCCATGTTGGTGCCGTACAGGTAGTTTGAAAAAAAGCACGTCTTGAATTAAATCTTTAAAAAAAATCTTCCGTGTAATGTATTTCTGTGAACGTGTTACAACATGAAAACCTGCGGCTTATAGTCAAGTGCGGCCCTTATATGTACAAAATCTATTGTCTTGTAAAATGTAGCTGGTGCGGCTCATATTCAGGTAAATCTCGGACTGCTCTCAACAGTCCGAGATTTACGGTAATTTGATAAATGAGAAAAAATACCGATTTTTGAGGCAACAGCAGAACTTATAGGAGCGTCCTTTTTAAAATATGGTTTCTAAGAGTATTTCTGGACATTTACTGCACAGTGGAGACACCACACATCACCAGGGGAGGAAGTTAGAGTAAGTATCACCTTTAATTGATGGTTTATCTAATTGACTGTTTTTGAATCTCTTTGATTTCATTACTTCTTTTTTATCATTTCTATTTCTCAAATACTTTTACCGCTGACATTTGCACTGTCACTGTAAAATAACTGGTATGAACACTGCATTAGATACCTGTGATTGATTGATTGATTGAGTTATGACTGTAATCGTTCTGTAACATTAGCTTAATTACATCCAACACACTGTATTTTAATTAGTCAGCTAAGTGATGGGTAAGAAGTCGGTGCTAGCTAGCTAGCTTGCATGTTGGTGCAGTACCTGCTTCCAAAATAAACAGCTGAGCAAGTTTAGCTAGTGAGCTAGCTTGTTCTTTAGCCAGAGAGAATCATTTACTCCAAGGAATTGTTTGTACCATCATTCATGTTCGTTTTTAAAGTCTAAGGGGAGTTTTATTTTGCTGGGTGATGTGTGTATCTATAATTTATTTATGAATCTAGTAGACGCTGATGTGAAGCAGCTGAGTCGTGTGGTTTCCTCCAGGTCTTCCCACACAGCGGCGGTGATGCAAATGAGGCAGAGGAGGAGGTGACACCACCTGGATGGTAGAAGGATGATCATCGGAGACGAGAACAAACGGCCACATGATGCTTGTTTACTGGAAGAGATGCTGCAGGTGGAAACAGAGCTGAAGGTAGGCTGGGTTAAAAAAACTACAAAACAAACATTTATTCAGCTTCAGGACGGTTAGACAAATTAAAATCAGATGTATTAGATCAAGCAGTTCTGTGTTGCAATGTTACAGCTGGAATCTGTGCTTATTTACCTGAACTACAGTCATTTTCAGTCGACCTTGGATCTTTCACGGCAGAAGGTTTTGGTTCATGTGTCCAGTTTTGGAGTTACCTGTCTGTGAGATACCTGCCAGCTAACATGAATGCATGAATAGAGCTGGGCGCGATGCAGCTAGTTAACCTTAGTTTGTCTCAGTGTCTGACCTGTGGTGCTGCAACTAAGAAATCCCCTGAATGTCATTAGTTTTGTGTGTCTGTTAACTTTTAGTTTTTCTGAGCTCCAGCGAGCTCCACAGGCCTGATACAAGTCATGAATAAACATAAAGGTGCCCTGACTGTAAAAGCCTGGTCACCTTTAGTCCTTAACTGATTTAGGAATAAGAAGAACTTTACCGGGGTGAAGGGCAGATGAATAACACACGAGATCTCAAAGAGATAGTTGATAACCTCTCTACTAAATTTGAACAAAGAAACTTTGCACACATTACAACAAGTAGTGTGAGACTTGTCAGTCAAAAGCAGCTTTGATTTGTGTGACTACGTTATAAAACAGATCTTTGTTATCTGCATGGAGATCTAAACAGACCACCTGACCCAGGTGTGCCAGGTAATTAATGTGGTAGGAAGCTAACACTGTCTGTAAACCTGAAATCTCCTTTATTTGAAGCTTGCGGATCCTCCGAGCTCAGATAAATGTCCTCGTCCTGCCTCAGCTGACTCGTTAGGAAACCTTTCCCCGTTCTGTTTTTAAAACTCCGATGACCAATTACACCCTGAGGATAATCTAATGCAAATGTGGCCGTGCCCTCAATCCACAGCCCTTCACAGAAACCATATCCGTGTCTCCCTTCAGCTTGTTTTGAATGCACCAGATGTAAACTTAGACTCCACTCGCTGCCCGCCATGTAAATCCACAGGTGCGTCCAGTTTACAATGAGCTTGTGGTGAAACTGTTGAGAAACAAAAAGACCAAATTAAAAACAGGAGATCCTGAAGGATGGATGTTGTTTAGATGCAGCAACGGCCTGGAAACACTCATGTGTCATGGAGGTGTGGAAAACTGAATGTTTTTTTCCTTATCAGAATTCAGAAACCTTTTATCTCTGTTTGGAAGATCGCTGATTTGATTTCCTGTCATTAATCATTGGCTGTTTATTGGTTGTCACTGGGGATCAGATACCTGATTAACATAACAAGCAGCAGAAGAAGAAGATTTTCCAGCACGTTGAAACACACTTTTAAAGAGTAGAGGCATCTTCACGGCAGTTAGTCAGGAAACGCCATTGTCCTAAGCGGCATGTGTTGTTGCTCCTGTATGGCGTGTTCGTTGCACCGTGAGTGTTGTGTGTTGCAGTCTGCACGGCCCCGCCCTCAGTGACTTTTTCAACCCTCTGAAACATTAACTTAACGTTTAATATTAGTGAGATTATTATTCCACCGTTGGATTCTCATGTTGTGGCGAGAAGAACCGGTGAATGTTGGGTATGAAATCCTTTGAAGGGCATTAACCCTCGAACATCTCTCTGGTTTTACTTCTGCAGGTTCCACAAAACTCTTTGCTGTTTGGATTTGGTGAAGATGAATCAGTCTGAAGCCGCCGCCGCCGCCGCTTTGTCCGCCCTTTCTACTTTCTATGACGGCGTAACAGGCTTGTTCACCTGCAACCTGATGGTGAGCGTCCCGGCTAACGTGTACGTGGTGTGGCTGATAGTGAGCAGAGCGGGCGGAGCCGTGGCCTCAGAGCTCTTCGCCCTCAACCTGGCGGCCTGCGAGATCGTGTTCTGTGTGTCGTCCGGTTACCTGATGCTTCACTACCTGCTGAGGTTGGCAGCGGACGTCGGGCTGCTGCTGCTGCGGTGTGTCTTGAACCTCATGCTCGTCTCCCGACCCATCTTCCAGAGCTGCATCTGCCTGGAGCGCTACCTGGCTGTGGTGCATCCCACCACCTTCCTCAGGTAAGGAGTCATTTCATCAACTGCTTACCTTTCGTCAAACACAGTCTCACCGTCTTATCTTCCTCTCTGCAGGTTCAAACCTCTCCGTTACAAGTTAGCTTTCTGCGTGGTCACCTGGCAGGTGATGCTGCTCTACTGCATCACACCTGTCTTCACTTTTTCAGCCATGCATGTGGTGGCGTACCAGCTCATTGGCAAGTCCCTGATCTTCCTGGTGCTCATGTTATACTGTGGAGTCCACGTTCTGTGTGTGCTGGGGCAGCCGGCGCCCGGCGACGGGGACCGAGCCCACGGGAGCCGGAACATGGCGAAGAGAAAGGCCTTCAAGGTCATCATGATCACCCTGGTGTTCACCAGCGGCACCCAACTGCTCCAAATCTTAATGGTGGTTGCGACGCTGTTGTTTGCATCCTATGAGGTGGTTCTGCAGATCACGTTAGTCTGCCTGGCCGTCAGCATCATCGGCGGCTTCATCACTCCCCTGCTGTACCTACACAGAGCCGGGAAACTGCCCTGCGTCTCTGAGATTGATGTAACTGCTTCACCTGGAACCTGAAGCCTGTTATCAGGGTTTAGCACCTGCTGTTATCTCTGTCAGGGAGGGGGGTGTCTTTCTTTCATTCCACCTTTAATACAACAGGTTTTATGTAGCACCTGTTTCTCAGATGAGACGCCTCATTAAGTCTTTTCCACCAAGTGCTGCACAGATTAAGAATCAGCACAACCTCAGCTCATCACATACGTCCCTCAGTAAAGACGTCTGTACAGTCGTGATAGGGGACAGTAGTCCATAAAACAAAAGAAACCAAAAAACAGACCTTTATTTTATAGAGCAAAGCTGCAAACGATGAAAACAAGTGGCACACACCTGTTTGTATCGTTGTAGAGGTGATTTGAAGTTTCCATCTTTATCTGATCATGAGTTCTGCTCATTCTTCAGAGGGTTAAAATTAAAATTATAACCAACGTTGTTTCACCAAACCTTCCGTTAAAACCTCGTGACAGACGAAACATTTTGGCTCAGGATGTGAGCCGTGACTCTCGTCTCGTGTTAAGATGCGTTTGAAAGTCCGGCGGAGCGACACATCAGTGCTTTACTCTTCAAAAGTTAAAATGAGTGTTTCTCCAACTAAAACACACTCATTTACAGAACACGATGAAGAGACATTATTCATGTCGTGAGCTGAAAATCATGAAGAACCAAATCACCTGGGACCTTTAACATCCAGGCTGCGGCTTTACGTAACACATCTAAAAATCCTGTCAGGGGCCGATATGAGCCGTGTACGCTCTGACACTTCACAGGAATCAAAACGCTGCGATATTCAGAAGCTGCTTTGATTGTTGAGGTCAAACAGAGAGCAGCAGGTTCAGGCAACCTCAGATCTTCACACACACACACACACACACACACACACACACATATATACACAGCTCTACATACATCCTGCTGCTGCACACACTCTCAGACCTCCTCTCCTTGATGTTGC
>NW_019525156.1:45459-58327 GCF_002814215.2 Seriola lalandi dorsalis
GTGTGTGTGTGTGTGTGTGTGTGTGTTTTATTGCTTGCTTTCACTCCTCAGGCCTCAGGTTGTCTCTGTATATATTTAACTTGGTACAACAGTTTCTTTTTTCCATGAAGCTGCTTCTCTTCCTGTGTCGATCTCAGGTTAACGTCAGTCAGCTGAACCACGAGGCCAGATCATTTAAAGATCATTTAAAGATCATTTAAAGATCATTTAAAGATCATTTAAAGATTGTTTTAAGATCATTTAAAGATCATTTAAAGATTATTTAAAGATCATTTAAAGATTATTTAAAGCTTGTTTTAAGATCATTTAAAGATTATTTAAAGATTGTTTTAAGATTATTTAAAGATTATTTTAAGATTATTTAAAGATTGTTTTAAGATTATTTAAAGATTATTTTAAGATATATACTCAAATATTTGTAGGCAACAGTTACTATAGATGTTAATGGACGCCCAACATCAGAGGCGGGTGGTTGTCGAGATGTTGGACACGTCATGTTCCTGCACAGATGTTCTTAATAGTTACAGATGTGGACACTGAATGAAGACAAGAAAATATGTAGATAAAAAAAGAAGAAAGAAAGGAGGAGGGGGAGGGGGAGGACAGACGAGGGAAGACAAATAAGCACACACTCCAAACACACCAGCACTTATAGAAACACACACACAGATGCTGCAGTGTGTGTGTGTGAGACATATGTTTGTGCATCTGTGCCAGGCTGTTGTTTCCTTTCACACACACACACACACACACACACACACACACACACACACACACACACACATATATACACATACACAGACAGTCGCGTGGCTGATTCTTTCATGTACAGATTTTGAGCGTTAGCATTTACGTGGTTTCTCGTTGAACACTGAACACACCTCAGTACTGAGGGTTCTGTTAGAGAGCTGGTTCCAGGTCAGTCAGTCTGACACTCCTGTGTTTATATATTTATCCACCGTCCAACATGTTGAATAAGAACTTGAGTTGTTTTTAATCCTCTCAGGTCTTTTCTCAACACACTTCTGGAACTTTGTGATGTCACAACAAAGCAGTCACCAAGCCCCGCCCACCTGGACCCACCATCCAAACCTTGCAGGATTTGGTTTCTCTGAGTGTTTTCACCTGAAATCTGCTTTATTTTTATTGGATCACTCAGAAAACAGTCAGCCAATCAGAAGAGAGGCTCAGAGCCTCCTCTCTTCTGATTGGCTCACCGACCTGTTGTTACTAGAGCTGCAGAGAGAAGCCTGAGAGAGGAGATGTAAAACTACACTGAGATGGTTTTTATATCTTCTTATAGATCAACACTTCAAATGAAACACAGAAGAAGAAACATGAGCTTTAAATATTGAAATTCTCTGTCTAGTGAGTTTTTCTCTCTGCTTTGTGTTTATTTTGTGAATTTTCTTACTTTCTGTTTCCTGTCACTGTCTGTCACTTCCTGATGTATTGATTAGATCTATGCTACAGATCATGATGTCATCAGTGTTTCTCAGGTGTTGTTGAAGTGTGGACGAAGTAAATGTCCAGCACTGGTGAGCAGGTGTTGTGTCAGCTCGAGTCTCTGAGGCTCTTCAGGCTTCACGCTCACTATCAATAAATCTAATCAATCCCAGACTGACCTCACATCACATCACATCCCTCCTGAGGCCAGGCTCCGCCCACATGTTCTGTAACTGCTGCGTTTAAATCTCTCCTCAGAGATCATTTATATTTATCCGCAGCACCTGCGTCACTTCCTGTTTTCTCGTCGTCCTCTGTGATCCAGATTCTTCTGTTAAACCAATCAGAGCTTCCTGTCTCCGGCGTTCCCTCCCGCGGCTCCCCTGGTAAAAGATTTGTCTCAGCCTGTCACCACATGTGGAAACCTTCAGGTCACGGAGCTCCGAGCTCAGGTCAGGACGACCAGGACAGTGTGTCTGAAACCAGGTCCACCAGCACTCCTCCCTGTCTCTGTTCAGAAATAGACTGTGGTGAAGCAGCATCAGTGATTCTGACGTCACCTTCACTCACACGTCCTGTTGGTGATTCAGGTGTGACACAACCTCAGTGATCTGAGTGTGACCCCGACATGACCTCTGGACGACCCTCAGACCGGTTCCTTTGACTCGTAAAGCTGCAGGATGAGCACGATAGAAACATCTTCACCTGTGCGTCTGTCTGTGTGAAACAAAACAGGAAGTCAGTGTCCACCTGATACCTTTACACACTGACGCATCGCAGCAACGGGCTCTATCAGTACAGAGTGTCCTCTTGTAAGAGGTCAGAGGTCACACACCGACTCACTATCATTAGCTCCAGTTTACAGGAGACACAGGAAAAGGAAGGTCTGCCAAAAACACACCTGAGGAATACGTCAGAGATAGACGTCCTCTGTCGTCTCTGAGAGATGGAGGGATGAAGAGGAGGAGGAGGAGCAGGTGACACCGTTGCACTGGTACAGAGGAAGTCGTGCATGCAGGAGAGAGAGAGAGAGAGAGAGAGAGAGAGAGCTGGTCATCACTCCTGACTGAACAGAGCTTGTGTGTCGTGTCTGACAGTCTGCAGGTTTACTCCCATCACCGTCCCCTGCTCCTGAAACCACCACTCTATAATTCAAATAAAAAAAACAAATATAAAGTTTCATTTTCGTGAAAGTCTCAAGTCATTTCCTGAAACAGCTGATCACTGCAGCTTCTCTCACACACAGGAGGAAACGTGAAGCTGAATCTGATGGGGACTATTTTCAGTGGCGGATTAATCCACATTTGTCGCTGTAGTGAGGCAGCAGGGCGGTGTGTGTGTGTGTGTGTGTGTGTGTGTGTGTGTGTGTGTGTGTGTGTGTTTGAGAGAGTGACTGAGTCAGTATGAACCACAGTGTGTGTGAGATGGAGCTCAGAGCCAGTTTAACGTTTGTTTGTTTGTTTGTTTGTTTGTTTACAGGTGAAACACAACGCTCTGATACAGGAGATGAATCATCCAACAGCAGGACGCATCGCTGTACCTGGTCAGCACACACACACACACACACACACACACACACACACACACGTCCTCTCTCTAACCTTAACTTTCTGTCTTTGACACCAACTTGTTAAATGACATTTTCCAAGAAGTGTTTTCCTGTCCACTGGGACAGACATGGTTATGGACACACAAACACACACACACACACACACACACACACACACACACCTGTCCATGGGGACTCTCCTGCTTGGTTGGTTTGATGGATCTCAGTGTGTTTCCACTAGGAGGAAGCTCTTTGTCCACCACCGTGTATTTACACTGTAATCTATCTTAGACCGTGTGTGTGTGTGTGTGTGTGTGTGTGTGTGTGTGTGTGTGTGTGTGTGTGTGTGTGTGTGTGTGTGAGACCCAGTAGGAAGACATTCATAATGAGCAGAGGCAGGTGTGTGTTGCGTTTGGTGTGGAGCCAGTCGGCTCGGCGTCACAGAGTTTCTTATAAAACCAACAGAATCAAAGTGACACTAACTTCAACACGAAGCCTGTTTCACAGCGACTTTAAAGCAGGTCTCTGATTGGTCCACAGCCTCGTGCTGGTTGTTGAGTGTAGGCCAGGAGCTCCGCCCGCTCAGCTCCGTCTCTGGAGGAATTCAACAGGTACAAGGACGTTGTCCATGATCCTCTTCATTCATGACTACGATGCCTCCTGTGTTTGTGTGCAGAGGTGTGTTACCAGGGGCGACCCAGACTCACACATCGATTCCTTCCTCTGATTCGTCCTCCCCACAGACAAACACACCAGCTGATTATAACCAGGGAAACACACTGTGATGCTGACGGTGGTTAATTAATTAGTAACTTATCAAACGTGTGATGAAGCAGCAGCTACAGAAAACAGAGAGACATGAGGCTGAACAGTTCAGATACGTGAGGGCTCACTATTTGGCAGGAAACAGGTCACTGTTGTCCTTTTTATCTAATGTGTTATAACAGGTTATAAATGATTTATAACGTGTTAACAAGCTAATTTATAAACGCGTTATAAACCATAAATCGACATGTTGGTGCTCCAGGTTTCACTCATCAGCTCCGTCCAGGCGACCAGGGTCGCTGATGAAGAGACTGTCCTCGTGTTGGCTGGTGTGGGCGGGGCTTAAGGACGCAGAGGTCACAGGAGGTCACACTCATTAAAGGAACAGTTCAACATTTTGGGGAACGTTGTCTCTGAGAGTTGGTGAGTGACAGGGCGGTTTCCATCTGATGGAGTCACAATACACAACATCTGTCTGTGGTCTCACACACACACACACACACACACACACACACACACACACATACTGGTAACATGTAACATGACGTCCCTTGATGCTCCATGATTGTCCTGTAATCTTCCTCTCCTGTGATTTACACCGAACCACAATGTGAGAGGAATCTCTGTGTGTGTGTGTGTGTGTGTGTGTGTGTGTGTGTGTGTGTGTGTGTGTGTGTGTGTGTGTGTGTGTGTATGTTGGTCAGTCTGTTCAACGCCTTAACAATATCCTTTTCTTTGCTCTCTACGTTCCTTTTCTGTTCTCCATCTTTGTTTAGTAAACAACACCAGGCACAAGTGAGTGAGTGTGTGTGTGTGTGTGTGTGTGTGTGTGTGTGTGTGTGTGCCTGTGTTGTCTGTAAGTTGGAGGTTAACTGAGCGTAAAAACGTGCAGCTCAGAATATTCATTGGCCAAACCGTCCTAGGCATTTCTCTCTTTGTGAATGTGTTTTAGTGTGTGTGTGTGTGTGTGTGTGTGTGTGTGTGTGTGTGTTTTGTTTTAGAGCCGAGAAATAACTCCTGACAAACATCTAGAGAAGTGTGTGTCAAGACGTTATATAATTGGAGAAAAGACCGTGATGGACGGATGAAGGAGGCGGAGCCAGATTTAAGTTTTTAAAGGAGCTATATGTACGTTTTTGCGATTGCTACATAGCTAGCATTAGCATTAGCAGCTGTTTACTCACCAGTCTAGAACAAATGTTGTTAGTTCAGCATCAAACTTCACTCATCAACATCTGTCTCCAGAGGTGGGAATCCACTTTCTTGTTTTGCCTCTTTTTTTTTTACTGACGTTAGCATGCTAACCAGCTAGCTATCGGCCCGGTCAGCCTGTCTCGTCACTGCAGCGTCCAGTCTGTCCTGAAGACGTAGCTGCTCGGACGCATTATGACCTGCTGTATTGTAAACACAACGATGGCTGAAGCTGTTGGTGGGACTGGTCAGTAAACAGCTGTTGATGCTAACGTTAGCTACGTAGCAGTAGCTAAACTTACAGGCAGTTCCTTTAAATGGTTCAAACCTCTAGATAAAAGAAGATGACTTCCTTCTTTCCTTTGATTTTTTCTTCCTTCCCTCTTTTCATTTCTTCTTCTCTTCTCCATTACATATTAACTTACTTCCTTCCTTCCTTCCTTCCTTCCTTCCTTCCTTCCTTCCTTCCTCACGGACACATCGATGGACAAACAGATGGAGGACAGAAAAAATTAAGAACTGAATGAATAGAGATATTACATAATCTTATTTTTAATTATTTGCCCTGACACCCCTACACACACGCACGCACGCACACACACACACACACACACACACACACACACACACACACACACACACACACACACTTGTTGAGCGTCATTGAAGTGGAAAACAGGTTGTTAATGGTTTGAAAATAGAAGAGCTGTTCACACACACACACACACACACAGACACAGTCATGCATAAAACCATGCAGGGCGGCACACACACACGTTCGTGTGATCATGCACGTGTGGGCTCAGACACACACACACACACACACTGTGACTGTGAGAGTTGAGCTCATTAGTGCTGCTCTTTAAAAAACAGCTGATTGTTGTGAGTTTCCATAAATAAACTGTTTGTTCTCTCAACCGTCCGAGTCCTCGCTCTCCTCCTTCCCTCACTTCCTGCCCCCCCCCCCCCCCCCCCCCTTTTACCTCTAAAACTTCACTGTTAGAAAATCATAATGGGAGCGGACAGCGACCACTGAGTGTGATTCATGTGGCGGCTGCTGTTTGACTCACAGAGCTGAACATACACAGGTGCAGGGTCACATGACAGAGATCACCACATCACAGCAGCAGGTGTGTTGGTGGAGGAGGGTTCACGTCCAGGAAGTAGCACTGTGTTGTAACCTCGGATGGTTAAAGTGGAGGCAGCATTGTGTGGTCACTTTAATCTGTGACTGTTATCTGAATGAATTTCAAAATAAGACGACGGAGCTTTTATAGTTGAAACATTTCAAATCTACAGAGCATGACAGATGATCATCAGAAAACAAAAAGAGCCTCCTTCTGTTCATTTACAGATTTATTCCCAGTTTGTCTTTCACCTTCATGAACTCACTGATTATATTAATTATATTTACAGCAGCTGTTTTCAGATCAGCTGAGGCTTCAACAGTTTCTACATGTTAATATGATCTGAAATAATAAAGAGGAAACACAAAAGCTGCTGTCAAGAGTTTGTGACACACACACACACACACACACACACACACACACACACAGAGTGGATGAGGCTGGTTTTGATAAAGAGGAGGACGAAGAGGGAGAGAACATTGTTTGTGGGCACTTGTATTTTTTTCTGCTGGGAGAGAGCTGTGTGTGTGTGTGTGTGTGTGTGTGTGTGTGTGTGTGTGTGTGTGTGTGTGTGTGTGTGTGTGTGGGTGTGTGTGTGTGTGTGTGTGTGTGTGTGTGTGTGTGTGTGTGTGTGTGAGAGAGAGAGAGAGAGGTTCAGTGTATCGCCCCCTAGAGGCAGCAGAGCTCATTACAGCACCAATATGAAGAATGAAGGTGCTGGTGGTTTATCTGAGAGTTTGTCCTGAGGGGGGCGCCAGAGTTTAAAGGGTTAAACCTCTGGAGACCAGGAACCAGATTTAATGTTTTGTTGTCTAATTAATACAAACTTGATTTGTCCAGTAATACGATAATACAGGTTTGATTTGATCAGTGATGACGTGACCTCACAAGAGCCGTGACATCACAACACGTACCTGTATCTCTTAGCTCTTTTATTTTAACATTATCAAAAAATAAACAAACCTGTTTTCATTTACACATCCTCCATGTCTGGATGAATTCAGTCTATAATCAATATAATCGATCAGTTACTGTCAGTGAATCCCAACACTACCTGCAAAGATCTTCTTGAAAGACTTTTAATGTGAAACATCTGCAGGAAGTCCTGCTGGTCATTCTGACTGTGAATATTTAGTGAGAGGAAAGAGTGATGTCATTAAAGAGGGGTGTGGTCAAATGACGTGAAACTAAAGTACAAGATATTGAACAGTGATTTACCCGCTGGTTGTTTTTGCGTCTTCAGGTCCGGCCGTTCGATTCAGCAGCTTCGCCCCCGGTGGACCGACGCCCCCTCCTGTGATTGGTCAGCACACTGTGCAGGTGCTGCGGGACACCCTGTCCTACAGTGATGATGTCATTAAGACGCTGCTGGAATCCAAGGCGGTGGCCCAGAACCAAGTGTCCTGATTGGCTGAGGAAAAACAAGCATAAAGGGAATCCAGGAAATTCACCCCACATATTGATCATTGATCAGCTCAGATTTTCAAATTACTGTGAATCACAACATTTGAACTTGTGCTGCTCACTGATGGAGACCAGACACAGAAACAGTATTAACAGAATTATTTTAATATTGAGAAGTTTCTACTATAACATTTCTTTAAATTATACATCCTGTCATCAAGTCTGACGTTTCCTACAAACTGTGAAGAACAGTTCAAACTGATCGTCTCTTCATGATGATTTAAAACTGAACAAATGGTGTTTGTTATGAATAATAATGTTATTGAACAGTATTTGGAAACACTCCTTCTCAAATGTCACTTTACTGCCTATAAAAAAGAATATATAACGATTGTTTATTGCACTCCTGAAATAATAAATAATGTTTTTGAATAAAACAATGTGAATGTATTATGTAAATTTATATGATATATAAATTGCATAACTAATGACATCAGATGGTTTTAGCAGCGTGACGTGTTCCAGTCACACTGTTTAACTAGAGTGTGGATCAGTGATCACATGGTGCGTTCGAATACACTTTCAAACAAATTGACGTCATTTTTATAGGCGTCTAAATATCATCTGTACTCGAATAATCACTCTGGAGCAGGTTTAAGTCAGTAAGTAAAGTTTATTAATCATAATAATATATAATAGTAATGACTGGTGAGGTTCCTCAGGGTTCTATTCTTGGTCCCTTATATTTCCGTTGAGTTGGAGCTACATGGATTATTTTTGATTTTGTCTAGAAACATAAGGAGGGAACCTTCCTCATATTAACACAGTAAACAAACAGAAACATCAGATCTCCATCAGGTTCTTTACAAGTTCTCCATCATCTGAGCTCTGCCTGGATCTGTTGATGACCTCTTCTTCTTCTTCTGTGGTGGTGGTGGTTTAATGTCAGCTCCAGCAGCTGTTTATCTCCATCAGCCAGTCATTATTCACACAGCAGCAGAGGAGGAGACAAGAGTTTACTCATGTTTTATTTGAACCATTTTCCAGAAATTTGATTAGAATATGCACAAATTTGGACAAAATCTGAACGAAAAGAACCTGAAAAAAACTTTTAAAAAATGTGTGTAAACCAAAAGTAGGAGGTGAAAGAGGCTGAAAAGCTGAGAGGAGCTGCAGAAATGGTGACAGTTTCACATTACATGATTAATTGTTGATATAAACATGTTGATTAGTGCAGCTTTAAATTCTTTCTACAGGTGTAAACTGTTTGGATGTCAGGCGACGAGCAGCCTCGTCTACAGTTACTGTTCTGGGACACGAGAGGGAAAGTATTGGCTGTTTGCTGACGTTAATAATCCCTGATCATCGCTCAAATGACGGAGACACGTCAGAAGTAAAGAAGTGAACTCCCAGCAGGTTGATTCATCCTGCTGCACGAGCTGATGTCTTGCTCCTTTCGGAATAAACTGTAGGAAACGCTGAGGCGGCCGCTGATGTCGGAGGAGAGGCGGCCCGACAGTTTGATTAATTGGGAAGAAATCCTCCAGTCGAAGGCGGATAAATCAAGCGAACGTGATGTTTACTGAATTCGAGGAAATGTGACGCATCTGGACGGCGACAGAGTCATCGGGGGAGATGCAGACTGACATGTTTATTTGAAATTTGGGGGAGGAGAGGGGGAGGCTCAGGTGTGATTCATCACAAACCGGGGACTTACTGTATCCTCACCGTCCAAAAACCAACAGCTCTGCTCCAAGATCAGATGTCCTCTTTCTGAGAGGAGTGATACCTCTTACAGGACGTCATGACATGAAACCAATCAGCAGCTCTGAAGGGAGCTGAAATAAACATCTGCAGCTTCATATTTACTTAAACATGATAGTTTTTAAAGATATTCCTGAAAACACAGTTGAAAATCTCTCAGCCCTGATCCAGGACTGTCAGGCCTCATCACAGCTACCACAGGAAACTCCGACATTTCCATCATATTCATTCATAACATTTGTAACTGGGGGAATATTAAAAGTATAAACTCATTTGAGGGAACGGGATGTTGAAGACACTCATGTATTGTTCTCTCATGGTTTGTATTTTACAGGCTGATTCCAGTAGTTTGAGATGAAATATATCTGAAGATTCTCAGTCATCCAGGTCGAGGTTGTTCAAGAAAAGTTGAATCGAGGGCTGGACTTGTTTGTAGATATTTGAAGACATACCTGAAGAAGTTGAAACCTCCTCAAGTATCCACAACCAAGTCCAGCTGCCCTCCAATCAACTGTTCTTCAATGAGAAGTAAAATATTGAAGTTGTACGACCTTCAGAAGAAGAGTACGCTTTCACTTTCAAACCTTTTGTTGACCAGATGAATAAGATGTGAAAAGTCCAAAAGATTAGAGAATTTTACAGATTTATTTTCGGGTTTCGTGGTGGGCTGGGGTTAAAGTGGAGGCCGCCGTATTTCTTCTCTGGTTTTGACCCTGTCTGTAGTTTGATGGTGAAGAACACCACAGAAGAATATTGAGCAACAGTTTGAGGATGTGGGATTGACTCCAACATTAGGAAGTCGGCGATAAAGGAAGTGTGGTTTTATGCAAAGAACTGAAAGACACAGCAGTTTGACGAAAGATCTTCAACCATGGTCCACTTGTTCCCTTTTTCCAGAGGTTAAACCACATCATGGTCTTCCTCGTCTTTAAGCTGGTCTCCGCTCGCAGTGTTCGGGTCGTGGCGCTGCTCTCACTGCAGACAGCCGACCTGCCAGACATCCAACCAGTCGTTCGGGAGCCAGATCGTTGAGGGTGAGACTCTGGTCAAACTGAACGTCAAACCAGAACCGATCTGGCAGCTATTTGGCAATTCTAAAATGAGTCAGAGGAAACTGACTCAGGGCTAAAATGGGTCTGAATCTGAACAGCGTCGGCCCGACTTCAGGCCTCCTAAGACTTAGGCCTCAAGGTGTCTCCTAAGAGAAGGAGCTGTAAAAGTTAGAGAAGTTAAAAGCTCAAAAACTTACATATAACACCTTTAAGTTCCGGTCCTACCTTTTGGCCAAACCTGTTATTAATTAAAAGTAAAGTTAATGGAGTTTGGTGGAAAGATGCTCCATTTCTAAAATCAAACATCTTTGAAAGAAAATAATCTGCCACCTGATCAATCAATCAATCAATCAATCAATCAAACTTTATTTGTACAGCACTTTTCATACAGACTGATGAGCTAAAAAGAAAAAGACGAATCAATTAAGAAAGCTGAGAAATAGATACAATAAGAATAGATTTAAAAAGCTGTAATAACATTTGCAAACAGACAAAAAAACTTTTAATCAGTGATAAAAGAACAGATAAAACAATAAAATACAATTTAATGCAATAGATTAAAGTGACTAATGACCAGTTTTAATTAAAAGACGGGCTGAAGAGGAACGTTTTGAGTTTACGTTTAAAAATGTCATCACTTCCTGCTGCTGTCAGGTCGTCATGGAGATTGTTCCATCGGCTCAGAGCGTAACAGCTGAAAGCCGCCTCCCGTCCATCACTACACACACAATTTTCTGAATTTCAATTTTTGAAGTTTGGTTAAATATGCTCCTTTCTAAAACTGAACCAGGAGCACCAGACCCCGACAGGCTGTCCACATACTTTTGGCCACATACAGGATTGTACAAAAAGAAGACGTTAATGCAGCGGACTTCTGTTGTTTCTGTTTGTGTTGTTTCATAGACGAGAACAGGAAGCTTCACACAGACACTGCTGCTGCAGAGTCTCTCTCTCTCTGTCTCCCTGTTCTGGTCATGCTCGGCCGCCCAGTTGGCTGCCTCTGTGTTGAACTCGGTGTGTGTGAGAGAGAAATTCGGATGTACGTAACTCACCAGCTCTTTAAGTGTCCCTTATTCCCCGACATCTGGAGTGTGTGTGTGTGTGTGTGTGTGTGTGTGTGTGTGTGTGTGCAGGAAACGAAAGTCTTTCTGTCCAGCCTAATGTTGAACACAGACACAGTTATATGAGAGAGACAGGGACTAATATAACGTTTGGTAACACTGACACTGAGGTCACAGTCTGACTTCACATCAGTGGATAGAAATGATACTTTTATTTTGAAGGGTTACATTATAGGTACTGTGGCTGCGGTGTGTTCACCTGTGAAGCTGCTCGGTGCCTCGTCGACCCACAAACATGAAACACAGGAATAAAATGTCAAGAATATCATAAAGTGAAGTGGAGGAATGTTCCAGTTTATGATCAGAGTGATGGTGCTCACTGCGTTCTGCTGCGAGACGTCTCCTCTGGGAGTAAAGTACTTTTTACTTCCCATTTTAATTACTTACAATAGGTACTTATACTTTACTCAGGTACTTCCATTTCATGGTACTTTCATGGTCCATTTCCTCTCTCACATGGTTTCTGTTAAACAGCTGTTCAGGGTCTAAAGACGCAAAACTACCGATATTTTATTGATGAAAAAACAAGATCAGAGAAAAGTCCGAGTGATCTGATTGTTTCTTCAAACATGTGACGACCCCTCACATTTATCTGGTGACCCTTGGAGGGGCCCGACCCCTGTGTTGGGAACCCGTGGACTAAATAATCAAGTGTATGTGACGTAGTTAAAGCAGCTACAAACAGTAAAATGATTCAATCATAGATCAGTCATAGGAGACAGGAAGTACTTTTACTGTGACACTGTAACTACAGGAAGCTGGTAGTACTTTTATTTTGTAATAGAGTATTTTATGTGAAAACTCCCCGTCTGAGCATTCTGCATCACAACTCACTACACTGACAAGTAACACACACACACACACACACACACACACACACATACACACACACACACACACACACACACACACACACAGAGTTGCAGGTTCAGCTGGAGTGTGTGAGGTGTTTACGACAGACTCACAACTTGACACACAAATATGAAGAAAACACAGATGCAGACACACACACACACACACACACACACACACACACACACACACACACACACACACTTGGGGCTCGGGACTCCCTCATATGACGTCCAGAGGGAGATTCTCTGGAAACCACTTCCTGATGTGGGCCGGATGGAGAGAGAGAGAGAGAGAGAGAGAGAGAGAGAGAGAGAGAGAGAGAGAGTGAGAGAGAGAGAGAGAGGCGTTGTGCAGCTGCAGCAGCTGGATTTGACATTAAAGCAGCCGCGACCCACGATGCACTGCTCTGCATGCTGGGAGCCAATAAGAAGACAGGCTTCACTCACACTGACAAGTAACACACACACACACACACACACACACACACACACACACACACACACACACACACAGAGTTGCAGGTTCAGCTGGAGTGTGTGAGGTGTTTACGACAGACTCACAACTTGACACACAAATATGAAGAAAACACAGATG
>NW_019525156.1:59188-61272 GCF_002814215.2 Seriola lalandi dorsalis
GGTTCACACCGGTCTCGCTGGACCTGGGTCAGAGGTCGGACCCTTCAGACAGGGGGGGGGGGGGGGTGTGGGGGGTTCTGAGCTCCCCACCTGCTCCAGCTGCTGAAGTAAAAGTCTGACGCTCCTCAAACTGCTTCAGTTTCATGGGAAAACACGACGGCGTCCTCGCTGTCGGCCCGTGATTGATAGCACGCAGTAAAAACACATGAGCAGTGGTTTTATGAAGGCAGCTGCAGGTAACTGTGGATCACGTGACTCTTTACAAGCTCCGTGAGAGGAGCAGGTGACGACCTTTAATCACAGGCTACAGGCCGTCGCTTTGGAAACGGATGTCAAAGTAAAACTTTACAGGAGGAAAGTTAGAGATTAAAATCTGATCAGCACAAACAGCCAGAGCGCTAACTGTGCGACCGTTAGCGGCGGCTAGTTAGCAGCAGCACGCAGAGAACTCTGGTTCTTTGTTGTTTCTTTGAAGCTTCTTCATATTCGGTCGCACGTCTCTAAAAGCCTTTTATTAGAACGCTGTGGCGCCTGATTCAGGCCCGGTCCCGGCCCAACCCAGCAGCTAGGAAGAAAGACAGAAGGAACTTTTTCTAACTTCTTATTCTCTGTTCGTTGCTGTTACACTTCAGATCTTGAGGGAGCAACTGTAGCATCACCTGATCTCCCCCTGGGGATCAATAAAGTATTCTGATTGATTGTTTTCACTGTGAGGAGCATGACCTGGTGGCTTGGTTCACGTTGCGGGTCACGTGACTTGTATCAGTCGGGTCTGGAGTTGGTTTAGAGGTTGTTGGTTCCGGTCCTGAACCTGAACTTTGCAGGTTCCTGGATCCTGAGCCGGACTCTGCAGGACCAATAAAAACGTATTGATCATGTCGTTGACGTGATCCAGTGACTCATGACTCCTGTGACAGAGCGAAGCGTCTCCAGCTGTTTGGTGTTGACGAGCTGAAGGTGACTCACACTTCCTGTTCTCAGCTGTAATGACGCTCATTAAGACCCCACCCTCCAAACTCTTCCTCCTCCTCCTCCTCCTCCTCCTCTTCTTCTTCTTGTTTCACGCCACATTTTTCTCCCTCCTCCATCTGGCCTCATTTATCTCTTTAATCTTTTATTTTCTCCTGTTTGAGTGTTTTCATCACGTTCACCTGCCAAGCCACTGATTTATTGATTTATTGATTTATTGATTTATTCTTACTTCTATCACACACCTGTCATATTATCACATGTAGTCACAAAGCAAGGAAACAGGACGAGAAACTTTAATGACATTTACACTCACGATGAGTCGACACAGGAAATTAAAACTATTTCAATAAGAGATAAATTCAGTTCAAGCTAACGAACGTTTCATGCTGCAGGTTGGTGAATGTCAGTACGAGCTCGGCGCCGTCAAGACGCACAGTTCGTCCACGACAAGAGAAAAATAACTGGGACACGAGCTACAGTTTATTCCACCTGCCCTCACGAGTCATTTCAGGGAATGTCACCTGTTCACTCCGACGCTTCTCATTGGAAGTTAATGGACGGTGAAGACGTTAAAATTAGCGGTTGATTAGAAATGATTCATTTTAAATCAGATTTAAACCCGTTTTTACATGTTTTATAAGTGAGACTTTATTCTTTTATTCATGTCAACCTTTTTCTGCAAAGTAGAATTTGAATATTCTGACGGTTGAGGTTCAGCTGGTTCACCTGAGAGCCTGAAATCGACCAATCACAGCCTCTTCACCAGTTTCTCATTCTGCCTTTTCTTTCTTTGAACTCTTTGCTCTCTGACAATCGGGACCATCGACCGTGACACTCGGTCCAATTAAAATCCTACAGTCTTTACATCCCGACCCCCTGACCCCCCACCCCCCCTGCCCTCGGTCTGAACTCTGACAGCGAAGGTTCAGGATCAGAGGCGGCGTTCATCCGCTGAACAAAACCAAGACCGTGACCTTTGTGAGTCTAATGGTGGGGGGTGGGGGGTGGGGTGGGGGTCTGTCCCCGCTGAGGACGAGTCACGTTTCTGCTCGTCGTCGACTCAAACTGAGACACATGTCCTCCTCTGACACTGACCTACAGTCAGACCCCCC
>NW_019525156.1:61292-61603 GCF_002814215.2 Seriola lalandi dorsalis
AACCCCCCCCCCCCCCATGATGATGATGGCTGGTTCAGTTTAACATACACTGATTAGGAGCAGGTACACTCACACTTGTGCGTGCCCCTAGAGAGTTGAAGGTACCTGGTTGTAGAAGGGGTTTTATTTTGAAAAGCCCAGACTCTAATAATAGATAATGGATCTAATAATAACACAGTGAACCATCGCACACGTCTCAGCTCGGCGTGACTCCGCCTCCCTGTGAGAACTCGTCCAACGGCCGCTTTCCTCAAACTTTCCGCCTGAGTGTTTGAAGCACACTGACCTCCACAAAGTGAGCAACACATGAA
>NW_019525156.1:61623-64146 GCF_002814215.2 Seriola lalandi dorsalis
AACTGGGCCTCACACCATTCAGAGAAAACAAGAGAGAGACCAGAGAGGACACACGGTCACAGGGACGGACATGAACCGGGCGAGGACGTCCGACAGCGGTTTCTAAGAGTTATAAATGAGCCGACCTCTGACCTTTACACTAACACACAGACAGATGGATGTTCAGATTTCAGATTTAAAGCTGCACTGTGAGTCGGACTCGACCCGCGGGATTCGCCAAACCCTCTCGTGACCCGTCGTGTGACAGTCGGCGAGGCATTCAGGGACCCAGTTCACCCAAATCTATTGTACGGTGGAGTTTACACTGGAGGTCCAAAACCCTGAACCAGTAAATAAGACCTCACATCACCTGAACCCTGCGTGGACCCGTCCCTCTAACAAAGACACAATACAGACTCCCGCCTGAACCGGGCCAAAGGAAACAAAGACACAAAGACGTTATTCAAACCAAAACCATCTTAAACTTCTGCTGCTCTCCGTCAAATCACTCAACTCCTCCTTTGTTCACAGGAAGATAAAAGGTGTGTGTGTGTGTGTGTGTGTGTGTGTGTGTGTGTGTGTGTGTGTGTGTGTGTTGACAGGTTCAGATAATCCAGTCAGTTTGAAAATGAAATTTAAAATAACGACATTCACAATCAGCTGCTTTAGATTCCAGCTTTGCGGATTAATAATCAATAAAGATGGTGAAGTATTTTCTTCAGGTCGAGGCGGATGAACACGAGTCACTAAACGAGGGTGGGGGCTGAGAGAAAAGTAAAGGAAGGGTTCTTCCTCTGGGGAACATGAGCAGTAAATGTGGTTCAAATGTAAGAAATCGTGACGTCAGTCTCCAGGAGACCATGAATATTCACAGTAATTCAGATTCAGTGTTTGAGAGTGTGTGAACTCGGAGCTTCAGAGGACACGGCGGAGCGAGACGCCCGACGCTGTGACCCGACACAATAGGCGGTTTGAATAGGAAACAATAGAGGCTGTAATATTTAATATTGAGCAGCTGTGAATCCCATCAGAGAGTGTGCTGTGTTTCATCAGCCTGTCAGACCACACTGAGGGCCTATTGTTGGACCTATATGTCTGCAGAGGTGAAGAGAGTTCCACACACACACTGACTTCACTGTGTGTTTTAACTATTAAATTATATTTTACATTATTGTAATAAATCAGGAATCAAATAAAAATGAAGTTACTGTTTTAAACTTTCATAGATCCTTCAGGTCCTGGTTCTGTTCAGGGTCGACTCTTCATCTTCAGTTCGTTTACAGAGTCGTGTTAATTACAGCTGATTGTTTCCAAGCTGTCAGTCAAACTCATGAGAAACAGTCTGCAGCCGTGAGTCCTTCAGACGCTGCATTCATCTGTGATAATGATAATGATAATAATGATTATAATAATAATAATAATAATGACAATAATAATGATTATAATAATAATAATAATAATGACAATAATAATGATTATAATAATAATAATAATAATAATAATGACAATAATAATAATGATAATAATAACAATAATAATAATAACAATAATAATAATAATAATAATAATGATAATAATAATGAGAAATATGAATCTGAAATGAATGTTAAATGTAATGAAACATTAAGTTATATATGGCTAACTGTGCTAATAGCATCGCTGCATCTCTGCATCGCCATGGAAATAAAGCCCTGTGTGTTTCAGATTGTGTGTGTTTGTACGCAGTGTGTGTATGTGTGTGTGTGTGTGTGTGTGTGTGTGAGACGTTAACTACACACACACTCTTCTTCTTCTTCTTCCTTTGTGAACAGAGACATCAGTGACTTCCTCTGCTGCATCTGGATTTATTACATACACACACACACACACACACACACACACACACACACACACACACACACACACACACACACACACACGTAGCCACAGACGAGAGGTTTCAAAGCATAAAATCACTGACCTGAGGGTGTTTGTGTGTGTGTGTGTGTGTGTGTGTGTGAACATGTCCTGATACATAATGGTAATGTGATCAAAGTATTTACAATATCAGTTACACAGTGTGTAAATGTCCTCCATCTGCCTGTGAGTGTGTGTGTGTGTGTGTGTGTGTGTGTGTAAATGGTCTCCATGTGTGCAGACTGTGAGAGCTCTGCAGCTGGAGGGGACAATAACTACACACACACACACACACACACACACACACACACACACATACACACACACTCACACTCACACTCAGCTGTGAGGTCAAAGTTCATACGTTAGCTGAATGGAAACTGTCCTGGTCCATTTCCACTGCTGTAATAGACGTGTGTGTGTGTGTGTGTGTGTGTGTGTGTGTGTGTGTGTGTGTGTGTGTGTGTTGTACTTTCTCTACTGTTACTTGAGGAAGTCCTATGAACACTTCCTTCCTCTCCGACACACCCCCACGCTGCAGCAGCTGGAACATCTGGAGATGTGTCCTCCGTTGTCACATGTGTCTCTTGTGTCTTCAGATCATTAGATGTGAAATTCGCAGGTTTTGGAGTTTGTCCTTGAGGCGAC
>NW_019525156.1:64884-65710 GCF_002814215.2 Seriola lalandi dorsalis
TTAGAGAGAAATGTGATTAATATGAAAATGTTTTGTGTGTGTGTGTGTGTGTGTGTGTGTGTGTGTGTGTGTGCAGCAGGGTGGAGCTTGCTCAGCTCTCTCTGGAGACATAAAAGTTTAAAGCAGATCTGGATTTTATTTTACTGTCTCCTGCTTTTCATTTTCCCTCCGAGTGTGAAAAGATTTTCCTGATTTCCCCTCTCAGAGCCGGCGAGCGGCGGCCGGTCAGGCTTCGTCCTGCCCAAGTGTCCTCGAGCAAGGTACCGAAACCCTGACCTCCCTGTGCAAAACTCAGACTCACATGTTTGGCATATTTGGAAACTTTCAGATCCCCTTATTAAAGTCTGAACAGATCATTTCGCTCCACTGACAGTGAGGATGTTCCACGGTCTGAAAACCTCCTGTAGGTCCTGCCTGCTGCCCTCAGTGTGGTCTGACAGGCTGCACAGCCTCATAAAACACAGCACACTCTCTGATGGGATTCACAGCTGCTAAATATCAAATATTACAGCCTCAAACTGCGTATTGTGTCGGGTCACAGCGTCGGGCGTCTCGCTCCGTCGTGTCCTCTGAAGCTCAGAGATCCTCACTGCTCGTAGGTTCCTGTTGCTTCCAGGGTGAAACCATCCCGGGGTCGTTCACCTGTCTCACAGTTTATTTCTGAGTAAAATGACTCGTCATATTATATATGTATATTATATATTATAAATGTCCCTGGTTTTCATTTGAGAAATCTGGTCACCTGATCAAACAGCTATTTCTCAAATTTTAGGTCCCAAGATGATAAGAAGTTTAAGAGTCTTTCTTCCAACGTGAAACACATCAG
>NW_019525156.1:66384-67658 GCF_002814215.2 Seriola lalandi dorsalis
TGTGTGTGTGTGTGTGTGTGTGTGTGTGTGTGTGTGTGTGTGTTCAGCCAAGTCTCAGCAGCAGCTGTGTCTGGACAGAGGAGAAATGTCAGGCAGCGGGCGTGGACGGATGAGAGAATCCCTCCGTGTTTTTCTCTCTCTTTGTTCTTGTGTTTGTTTCTGCTCCGTCTGTTTTCTGTCGTTAGCAGCCGGGACACGTTGTTGTCCGTCACTGTGTAACTGCGGCCGCCGCCGTCGTGACGACGTTCACCATGAACCTGCTGCACTGACTGACTGTCGTCTGTCACGTGTCAAACCTGCAGCCGAGACTGAGATGTAAAGTTGAGATGTTAATTCAGTGGTTTTTGTTTTGTTCTTGTTTTGCTTTTCCTTTTTAATTTCTTTATTTTCTTTTCTTTCCCATATTGATCTGAGGCAGTGGTTCCCAACCTGTGGGCGGGGCATGCAATATATAAAAATATAAATGATGTTAAGGTTAAAACACTCCTGAAAACACGTGTATGAAGCAGCTTTTAATTCTTGATTTTAATGTTGTTATCTTTGGTTTTTACTTTTGGTTTTATTTATTTAGTTTTGTCTGTTTTATTGATTTTATTGATTCAAAATATCAAATTGTAATTCTCCCTGTTAAACTTGCTTTGTAATTGACACGTTGTCTTTTTACTGTCTTTTTTTGCTTTGTTTTGTTTTAATGTTTGTGCAACACTTTGTAATTCTGTTTTGAAGTTATTATTATTATCAAAAATGTTGGATGTGGGCCGCCAACATTTTTGATATCATCAACAGCTAGAACATCTCGAATCCTAGAAACAGAGAGGAGCACGCTCAATCAAGGTTTTATTTTTATTTTTCTCATCAATAATAATAATTTATTCCAGTGATGTGAAGAAGGTGGGACGATGCTGCATGTTTAATAAGACTCACACGGGGTCGGAGGGGCTGGGCAGTGTCACCTATAAACCTCCGAGTTAACTACACTACACTAAAACAACACAAGTTAAATATCTTTATTTCTTTATTCAGATCCTCATTAGTTTTCCTCCACATACAAAAACAACAAATAAAATCAACAATTATTAAAATCACACTATTTCTAATCATGCAACCAAAGATTCGGCACAAACGAGCTGAACTGAACAAAACTGAGCTGAACGTTTTCCCTCCGTCAACAGGAAGTTATTTCATGAAGCTGAGAGGAGCAGAAAACGGCTCGGTGCTCAAAACATGATCTGTTTTCTCCAGGTGGTTGAACCTTCCTCCTCCTCCTCCTCCTC
>NW_019525156.1:67678-68318 GCF_002814215.2 Seriola lalandi dorsalis
TTTCTCCTGGACAACATCTTCTCTGGAATAAAGGAGGGAATCCCCAAAATGCCCAGATGAAAAATGGCTGTTTAAAAATCAGTTAGAGTTGGTACGAGTCAAAGACGAGGACGTCCTCCCTCCTTCGCTTGTTGTTCCTCTTTCCCAGCGAGGGACTGAAATGAAGTTTCCTCAAGACTGCACAGTAAACATGAAGCTACAAGTAACAGCTGGTTAGCTTAGCTTAGCATAAAGACTGGAAACATTAGGAAACACGGAAGAAAATCCACCACCCAGCACCTCTAACACTAACCGATAAACATGTGACATCCATGGATTTTATTATCTTTTTTGTCATCATATCATTTTTCAGGATTTAAAAGAATTCAGACACATTTTGTGGGTTTGATCAAAAACACTTGACTAAAGGAAGTTGTGTCATGAGAACATTTATAATCCTGCCAAACGACACAAAAAGGGGCTCGTCTCGTCGAGACACATACAACTCGAACCGTCTCACTGTGAAGTGTGTGACTGGCGTCTCTGGCAGCCAATGAGAGCGCAGCTTCCAGTAGGTGGAGTTTCTGCAAAGATGAGGAGGCGAGTCCTCACAAGACCAGAGAAACACACACACACACACACACACACACACACACACACA
>NW_019525156.1:68338-68660 GCF_002814215.2 Seriola lalandi dorsalis
ACACGGCGTCGACAGCTGTCATCGCGCTAATTTACAGTCAGTAAACACGACCGCCGCCATGTTGGAGGTCGTCTGTGCCCAGAGAACAGCTGACTGCGTTTCTCCTCGTGTCAGGTGAACAGAGCGAGGCGGTTTCAGCAGGTAACACAAGAGTCCGGACCGACCTGCCTGGACCAGGTTCGTCTGTAGTTTTCAGTGTGTCAGTGCGTCTCTCAACACGTCCCTCCTCTGTCTGCTCCACCCTCACAGGGTCTCACTGTGTGTGTGTGTGTGTGTGTGAGTGTGTGTGTGAGTGTGTGTGTGTGTGAGTGTGTGTGTGTGT
>NW_019525156.1:68680-69232 GCF_002814215.2 Seriola lalandi dorsalis
TTTCTCCTGGACAACATCTTCTCTGGAATAAAGGAGGGAATCCCCAAAATGCCCAGATGAAAAATGGCTGTTTAAAAATCAGTTAGAGTTGGTACGAGTCAAAGACGAGGACGTCCTCCCTCCTTCGCTTGTTGTTCCTCTTTCCCAGCGAGGGACTGAAATGAAGTTTCCTCAAGACTGCACAGTAAACATGAAGCTACAAGTAACAGCTGGTTAGCTTAGCTTAGCATAAAGACTGGAAACATTAGGAAACACGGAAGAAAATCCACCAACCAGCACCTCTAACGCTAACCGATAAACATGTGACATCCCATGGATTTTATTATCTTTTTTGTCATCATATCATTTTTCAGGATTTAAAAGAATTCAGACACATTTTGTGGGTTTGATCAAAAACACTTGACTAAAGGAAGTCGTGTCATGAGAACATTTATAATCCTGCTAAACGACACAAAAAGGGGCTCGTCTCGTCGAGACAGATACAACTCGAACCGTCTCACTGTGAAGTGTGTGACTGGCGTCTCTGGCAGCCAATGAGAGCGCAGCTTCCAG
>NW_019525156.1:69252-70072 GCF_002814215.2 Seriola lalandi dorsalis
ATAAACCTCCGAGTTAACTACACTACACTAAAACAACACAAGTTAAATATCTTTATTTCTTTATTCAGATCCTCATTAGTTTTCCTCCACATACAAAAACAACAAATAAAATCAACAATTATTAAAATCACACTATTTCTAATCATGCAACCAAAGATTCGGCACAAACGAGCTGAACTGAACAAAACTGAGCTGAACGTTTTCCCTCCGTCAACAGGAAGTTATTTCATGAAGCTGAGAGGAGCAGAAAACGGCTCGGTGCTCAAAACATGATCTGTTTTCTCCAGGTGGTTGAACCTTCCTCCTCCTCCTCCTCCTCATGTCTCTGCGCTCTGGAGCCGTGAATCGCAGGAAGTGAGTGGCATCCAGATAGAAGAGAGTATCATCTGCAAACATGTGCAGATTTGGAGGTTTTTGGTCCGTTATGTGTGAACAGAGGGTCGATCTGTCTGCAGATGTCGACACTGACGCCAAGCTGCTTCTAACTGGGCTGAACTGAATTATTAAGAACCTTATGTTGAAAGGATTCCTCGGCTTTTCTGCACTTCCTCTTCCTCTGGGTCGCTGCTGCTGCGGTGACGACCAGTGAGAGCTTTGAATCTGCTGACGACGTGAACAAAAGAGAGAGAAAACTGCAAGAACAGAAGTTCCAGAAAAACATTTCGTCCTCCAACAGTTTCAACACAACAAGCTTGTGTTAGGTATCGTCTGTGTGCACGGGTCATCTCTGGGCTTTGGTCAGTTGATGTGAGTGAATCACTGACTCTGTTTATTCTGTGTTAATACACATTATGAAAGCCAGATGTGGAGGGCGAGTTTC
>NW_019525156.1:73215-73803 GCF_002814215.2 Seriola lalandi dorsalis
CCTGTCTGTCTGTCTGTCTGTCTGTCTGTCTGTCCGTCCGTCTGTCCGTCCGTCTGTCTGTCTGTCTGTCTGTCGTCTCTGTTCTTCTGTCCTTTTCTTCCCTCTTTCTATTTTATTATTTGTAGGATTGTTTTAATCTATCTGTCTGTCTGTCTGTCTGTCTGTCTGTCTGTCTTTGTACCTGTCTGTCTATCTGTCTGTCTGTCTGTCTGTCTGTCTGTCTGTCTGTCTATCTATCTATCTGTCCGTCCGCCTGTCCGTCCGTTTGTCTGTCTGTCTGTGTGTCTGTCTGTCTTTCTGTCTGTGTACCTGTCTGTCTATCTGTCTATCTGTGTACCTGTCTGTCTGTCTGTCTATCTGTCTGTCTGTCTGTCTGTCTGTCTGTCTGTCTGTCTGTCTGTCTGTCTGTCTGTCTGTCTGTGTGCGTTCTCTCCTCTGAAGTGGAAACCATCTGTTTGTGTTCAGCTGAAGATGGATTGGAGATCACAGAGTGGGACTTTGGCAGTCACTCTCTTCTTCTTCTGTTTATAATAATAGTCAGTCTCGGAGGACAGCAACCCCCCCCAACCCCCCCCCTCCCTCATCTGT
>NW_019525157.1:0-601 GCF_002814215.2 Seriola lalandi dorsalis
AGAGTGAACGAGGAGTCGGCCAAGTTCATGTTTTGTGAGAGCAGACTCTTAAAAAGCTGCTCATAAACACTCGTGCTGTTTTGGCAACAGACCTGAAATCTGTGCAGCTGGTGGCGAGCGGCGGAAAAACTGACACCACGACTGAGGAGATGAAGCCGAGACCGGAGGAGGAGGAGGAGGAGGACGACGAGGAGGAGGAGGACGAGGAGGAGGAGGACGAGGAGGAGGAGGACGAGGAGGAGGAGGAGGACGAGGAGGAGGAGGAGCTCGGTGAGATTCTTCTGTCAGCGTGGAACCAAAGGAACCAGCAGGAGGTTCAACAGTACAACCTCAAAGATAAAACATTATTTTAGGGGTCTCACAACTCAGAGTAACACCCAGAGACTTCCCTCGTCCGGTGGCGTCGGCCCACTTCTGGCTGAACTCCGGCGAGCTTCGTTTGTGACCGAAGATTCATCCAGCTGCCAGTTTATTAGGTCTAATCACAGACTGTAAACTGAGATGGACGTCGCCTCTGTGACGTGACCAACAGGTTTCTGAAGCTCAGAGTGAGCTGCTCCACCGTCGCCATCTTGGCAGTGTCTGACTCCGCCCTCTAACT
>NW_019525157.1:621-2120 GCF_002814215.2 Seriola lalandi dorsalis
GTGACTGAAATGTAATTGTCATTTAACAGCATTTATTTTGGGATAGGTTGATTTCCATGTATGTGTTCTCCTGTTGTGATTATGATACATGTGTTTACTGTTCCTGAGTCAGTTTTAGAGACTGAAAGCTCAGGGGAAACTCACACTCAAGGGCTGAAGCTGTTGCTATAGCTTCACTTAGCGGTTAGCGACCAGAACACGGGAACATGGCTCAGGTCTTCAGAAGCTGCAGCATTTATTTACTGAGGAGTTGAAGCTTTAAAAACGTCACATCTGATGAAAATCAAGTTTTTAACCTCGGTAACAATAATCAATATGGTGTTTTTTATACAATACAACATAAATCATGAGAGACTGAAGCCGTCAGCGAGTGTTTCCTCCTTAAAAAGTGCAAATGAAAGTCTCACATGAACAGATTCAGACGGTCACGTCACAAACCGGACCTCGGTTGTCATGGTTACAATAATAAACACGCAAACTGCACAGAGAGCAGCGTACCTACCTTCATCACCATGGTTACTATAATAACGGTCACAGCTTTGTCGGGTTCAGGAAAAGGTGACGGTGATTTGGGTTAAAATAAGTACTTCCTCAACATTAGACGATCTCTGTTGTCATGGTTACAATAATAACAACGTGGTTAACTTCCACACGGGAACCGAACACACCTCCTGTGTCACGTTCATCCATCCACCACCACCTCCTCCTGACGTGGATGTTGTCTCTCTTTATACTACGTCACCGACACTTTTCCCTTTTGCTCCTGTCATCACTACGACCACTAGATGTCGCCTAGCAACAAAACCTAACGACCAGTGGGCCCGATACATCGCCACGGTGCAAATCACTCTTCCTCTTTGTCTTTGACGTGAGTTTCTGGTCTGAACATGTCCGTGTGAATTACTCCGTGTTACCACTTTGTTTAGCAAACGGCAGAAAACAAGCTGAGGCGTGTGTGTTTGATGAGGCGGGGCTAATTTGCATATTCATAGATCCACCAATAACAAATGAGACAAAAGTGTAGAGTCACTTCCTGAAGGGGTTTCTGTCAGATTGTGTGATCGCCTGCACATCAGTGAGTCACGCTGCCCCAAATACTCACTAGAGCACCAAATGTGGATTAATCCGCCGATGAAAATAGTCCCCCATAATTTCACTTCTCCTCCCTACAGTGAGCAGCTGTTTTAGGAAAATGAAATTAAATATTTGTGAGCTGTTTTTAAGTTGTTCCAACTCTGTCGACTGAATCTCTGCCTCAGCTGGAACTGTAAATCCCCTCCCTCCAGTGTCCGGTGTCTCCTTGACGACTAAATTGGATTTCACAGGTGAAATCAATAATAGATCAGACCTTCAACGTGATTGGCTTCCTCCTTGAAAACAGCGGTTGGTCCTGAGTTTTGGGCCGCTCTGTGCACGAGAGGGAGATGTACTGTAAAAAAAAAAAGAAAAGAGAAAGTAGAAGAAGAAGAGCAGTGACATCAGGTTTCTGCCCCCCCCCC
>NW_019525157.1:2140-3521 GCF_002814215.2 Seriola lalandi dorsalis
AACCAAAGGAACCAGCAGGAGGTTCAACAGTACAACCTCAAAGATAAAACATTATTTTAGGGGTCTCACAACTCAGAGTAACACCCAGAGACTTCCCTCGTCCGGTGGCGTCGGCCCACTTCTGGCTGAACTCCGGCGAGCTTCGTTTGTGACCGAAGATTCATCCAGCTGCCAGTTTATTAGGTCTAATCACAGACTGTAAACTGAGATGGACGTCGCCTCTGTGACGTGACCAACAGGTTTCTGAAGCTCAGAGTGAGCTGCTCCACCGTCGCCATCTTGGCAGTGTCTGACTCCGCCCTCTAACTCCCAGCCAATCCAAAAATGGTCAAAGAGGAGGGGCGTGTGTGGAGCTGATACTTCAGTGCACACGCTCAATCCTCCATAACTGTAGTCCTTCATAAAATGTAAACAGGTGAGTTATATAAACAGGTGTCATGGAAGAGGAAATTACCAGGTTGTAAACATGTTGACAATGAAATGAAATCGTATCACGTTACGTCGAACTCTTTCTTCTGATGGACGTTCATCATCAAATAAGGACAAAAAGCTGTTGCTGCTTCAACACTGGAGTGTTTTAAACTCACGCCCCCCCACGACTCTCGCAGGATAATCACGTAATGAAGAGGGAGTTTCCCCTGACGCTGCAGCTCACAGTGCTGACTGTTTAAACCCCGATCATCACCATGACAACACAGGGGCCGACTGTCTCTGAACTACAGTTTACAACAACTTTATTTCGGTAGTTTCCAAATCAATTAAGAGATTTTTAAGCTTCATAATTAATGAATTCTCTGTTTGATGGTTGAAAAATAATAATGTAACCTTGTGTGTTTGTGTGTGTGTATGTGTGTGTGTGTGTATGTGTGTCTGTGTGTGTGTGTGTCTGTGTGTTTGTGTGTGTGTATGTGTGTCTGTGTGTGTGTGTGTGTGTGTGTGTGTATGTGTGTGTGTGTCTGTGAGTGTGTGTCTGTGTGTGTGTGTGTCTGTGTGTGTGTGTGTGTGTGTGTGTGTGTGTGTGTGTGTGTGTGTGTGTGTACTCAGCCTTTGTTGGAGGTTCACATCCAGTTAAACAGAAACACCATCTGGCACAAAAACACAGCAGAGATTTAATATGGCAGATTGGAGGAGGAAGACCTGTGCGTGCGTGTGTGTGTGTGTGCGTGTGTGTGTGTGTGCGTGCGTGCGTGTGTGTGTGTGTGTGTGTGTGTGTAATCTGGATTTCAGCTCTGTTGTCATACACAATCTGCAGTGAGTGTAAACAAACAGTGATCGCTGAGCTCGGTGTGTGTCCGTGAACGCAGCTCGTAAAATCTGAACAAATAATATTTACATGAACCTTCGACAAGTTTCAGTTGAAGCTCAAAACACCTGAAGTTTT
>NW_019525157.1:3753-5385 GCF_002814215.2 Seriola lalandi dorsalis
TGAAGGAAACTTTAAGGAGAAAACTTAAGTTTGTTTTGTTTTTCTTCTAAGGAAACTTAGACCCTGCTGCACACTGACATACTGCATTACTTACCACACGACACACATACAACATACATACTAACCTATATTGTTTATTTATTAAGCCTATCTCTTATTTATCTTCTGTCATTTCTTACTATTTGATATTCTCATTTCTGAGAAAGTACTGATGACTTTGCTGTGGGACCAAAAAAGGATCTCATCTCATCTCATCTCATCTCATCTCACCTCACCTCACCTCACCTCACCTCATCTCACCTCACCTCACCTCACCTCATCTCACCTCACCTCACCTCACCTCACCTCATCTCATCTCATCTCACCTCACCTCATCTCATCTCACCTCACCTCATCTCACCTCACCTCACCTCACCTCACCTCATCTCATCTCACCTCACCTCATCTCACCTCACCTCACCTCATCTCACCTCATCTCACCTCACCTCACCTCATCTCATCTCATCTCATCAAGTAATAATATCCAGTAATTTAAAGTATTATCAATAATGAATCACAGAGTGTTTCTGCTGCACTATATTCATACACATGTTCAGTTTGGAATATTTTATATTTGGACTTTATTAAATGTAAACTTCTAGAAAGAACCTGAAACACGTGAGATGACAGAAGAAGCAGAGTGCAGTATTACTACAGGTGTGTTTGGCCCATTGTTCCTTCACGTGAACAGTTTGTCTCGCGCTGGTTGTGTTTTCTTTGTTGTGTATTTGTGTGTGTGTTTTTAATGTCTTCTCTATGAGCCTTTGAAGTTTCTCCCTAATTCCCCTGAATGCGGCACGTGCGCGATTTGGGCCCCAGAACGTGCTCGACAGGCGGGGCGGCGAGCGACTGATGAGGGAAGAAGTTCCTGTAAATAAAAATTAAAAATAAAGAAATAATAATAATAATAATAACGTGTGTTGTAGAGGAACCAACGCGCGTGCCCGCTGTCAGCTGCTAAATATTCAAATATTCACCTGTGAACTTCCTGCAGATCTCACATATCACACACACACACGCATTATTTGCTGATCCAGCAGTTAGTGTGATTAATGCTATGGACACATGAGGTTATTTAGGACCAGCATGCACCTGGGTGAGCCTCTGTTTCTTCAGAGCAGGAAACTTGATCTTTGTTCCTTGTTTTGTTGCTTGTTCGGAAAAATAAAATCAAAAAGAAGAAAAAAACACAAAGTCTTTGTCTGGACAATATTCTTCTGCCTGTGTAAACCACATCTCCCATGATGCATCAGTGGTCTTTATATTTTTATGTCGGACTTAAATTTGTTTGAAATATAGTTATACTTTTTTTTATTCAGGTCGTTAAATCACCAGTCCCAGTGTCCTCATTAAGAACATGGACTGTATCAATTAGCCTTAATGAAGATCGTCATCATTATTATTATTATTGTTATTGTTATTGTTATTGTTATTGTTATTATTATTATTATTATTCTACTCCACACCAATGAGAAAATGAACAGGTCTTTGTGCTGCAGTACTGACTCTTACCGACAGGGGGCGCTCTGGTTACAGAAACAGATCTGTCGCCTCTCGGCTGTGTGTGTGTGTGTGTGTGTGTGTGTGTGTGTG
>NW_019525157.1:5884-15669 GCF_002814215.2 Seriola lalandi dorsalis
GGAGAGAGAGAGAGAGGGAGAGAGAGAGAGAGAGAGAGAGAGAGAGAGAGAGAGAGAGAGAGGGAGATTAAAGAGAGCAGATAAAAATGACAGGTTCGCTCGTCGGGACGTTAAAGGTCTCAGTCTCAGGCTGGAGACGGAGGGAAGAAGCAGGAAAGAGGATTTGTTGACAAAATCACCAACTTGCAGAAGCTCCGCCCCCTGATGTAGCCGCGAGTCGGAACCTCCTTAATTACTAATTTCTCCACATCCAAGCCACGCTCTCTCTCTCTCTCTCTCTCTCTCTCTCTCTCTGTCCGTCTGTCTGTCTTTTCTCTCCCTCCACTCCTCCATCCATGCATCTCTCATCCTGACCCTCCTCTCTCTCTCTCCTCTCTGTCTCTCTTTCGTTTCCAGCCGGATAACGGAGGTGGACGAGCTTGGAGTTTGTTTGTTTGTTATAATTTTTTCTTATTATTTATTCCTCGGTTTTTGGGCATGGAGGATGTAAAAGACCCGCCGACCGTCCACCGGTCCTCCTCCTTCAGCATCAAGAGCCTCCTGCTGCCCTCCAAGTGCGACAGACCGGACTCCGTGGCTGCCGCCGCCGCCGCTGCTGCCGCGGCCGCGGTCGCCGGCATCCCCGGGACCCTCTCCCCCTCACCGGGCTCCGACTGTGAGAAGTCTCTGGACCCGCCGGAGGTGGACTCCACGGACGCGACTCTGGACCCGGAGAAACCGGGCAAGGAGGAGCAGGGGGAAGAGGAGGAGGACGGAGGAGGAGGAGGAGGCGGAGGAGGGGACGGCGCCAAGGCAACACAGGAGCAGAATACTAACGGTAATAACAGCGGGAAAAACGGGAAATATGACAAGCCTCCGTTCAGCTACAACGCCCTGATCATGATGGCCATCAGGCAGAGCCCCGAGAAGCGGCTCACGCTGAACGGCATCTACGAGTTCATCATGAAAAACTTCCCCTACTACCGCGAGCACAAGCAGGGCTGGCAGAACTCCATCCGGCACAACCTCAGCCTCAATAAGTGCTTCGTCAAGGTGCCCAGGCACTACGACGACCCGGGGAAGGGGAACTACTGGATGCTGGACCCGAGCAGTGATGACGTTTTCATCGGGGGAACTACCGGGAAGCTCCGCCGGCGCTCCGCCACCTCCCGGGGCAAGCTGGCGATGAAGCGCGGGCTGCGCTTCGCTCCTCTCGGCTTGGGGATTAACGAGCGGGCGAACAACCCGCTCTACTGGCAGATTTCTCCGTTCCTCTCCCTGCACCATCACCACCATCATCACCCGCACTACAACGGATCCTCGCCCGGGTTTTTGAACCAGGCGGCCGGCTACGGGTCGCTGCTCCCCGCGGTGGAGCAGCTGAGCAACGGGGACCTGGGGCGGTCGATCCTCGGCGGGTCGGCCGCCGGGGCGCTGGGCTTGACGAACAGTTACGGGATGAGCACCTCGCCGGTCGGACTGCTCTCGGGACAGACTGCCGGGTATTTTGTCTCAGGGACCCAACACGCTGCTGCGGCGGCGCCGGGGCCGCCGGGAGGAGGACCGCCGCCTCCGCCGCCGCCTCCGCCGCCGCATCTCCAGCAGGGCGCACCGGGGTTCGGCGGCCTGGCGTCCAGCAGCTCCCCGCAGTCCCTGCTCTCGGACTCCCTCAGAAACAGCTCCCTACCGGCCTTCTCCCCGGGCGTGTCCGCGGGGTTTCCCGGGATGCTATCCCATCAAAAGAGGGTGACTCCAAACGCGTTCCTAAACTGAACTCCCCCCTCTCCCCCCCACCCTCCGTCACCTCTTCGTCGATGGCACCGGGACGAGGACGCACAAGAGACGTCACGTTAAGGGCAAAAAAAAGTGGTAAATATCAAACATTGATCGCAAAAAATATATATGAAGTGAAACTTTTTTTGGCCATATTCTGCCCGGAAGTGCACCGGGTTTATTTTGATGATTTCTGCATTCTGTTGAAAAAGGGACAAACTTTTGTTACCCGCGGGTTGTACAACTGTAAACTAGACTTGCCAAAGGTAACGCTATAAGTATATTTCAAGCTATTTATATCTTGTACAAAGATTTTCAGTACTTTCTTTGAGTCTTTTATTTATGTTTTGTATTTATTGTACAATGTATTTAAATTCTATTTGTCAGTGTATACTCATCAGTATTGAGGAAAAAAAAAGGGGGGGTTGGACTTATACAGGGTTAATTATTATTTATGAATTTTGAGACAATCAAGGAGAACAAAAGACAATCAAAACTTTTTCTTTTTCTCTTTTTTTGGGGGGGGGAGGAAAAAACTTTTGAATATAAGTAAATAATGAATAAACGAAGCCTTAAAATCAGCAGAGACAATCAGGGGTTTTGAGAGGAAAAATAAGCCTACAAATCATATCTCTACTCAGGTTTGACCCCGGACAGGCCTAATAATAAATAATATGAATAATAATATGAATAATTAAACTGCACTGTGAAGAGTTTCCTTCCAAAATGCAGATATCCAAAAATAAATAAACAGTTTTGTCATGTAGTGAAGCTAATGACATCGAGCTGCTGCTTTTCACAGCTACAAACTGAATCTGTGACTCAGACTTTCCAGTTAAATAAAGCAGAAATAAATAAAAGAGTGGATATAAATGTTTTTGGAATAGAACTCTTCATATAAAATTATGCAAAACGACGTGTTTTTCTATGTTTTCTGTTCATTATCATGAAGCCCAGATTGTCATTTTCACTTGATTTGATCATGTGTGTGTGTGTGTGTGTGTGTGTGTGTGTGTGTGTGTGTGTGTGTGTGTGAGTGTCCAGGCCTGTATGAGCGTAAATTCTTCTGCGCATGTGCGCTAAAGGGCCGCACGTACAAACAACATCCTAATTCTCAAAGAACGAAACATCACTTTTTTTTTTTGCCGCGGTCATCCCAGTTTTATGACCCGCTGATCTGCTTCGGTTTCCGGGTAAAAGTTGTAGAGTGGCCGGCGGAGGGATGGAGGGTGGAGGCCTCTGGGAACTTTTTCTTTTTCAAATGAAAACAAAGAGCGTCTCCAAACAATAATCAGGCCCTGCATCTCATACACACACACACACACACACACACACACACACACACACACACACACACACAAATATATACAGCTGTTGTCAGATGAAAAACTTGTATCTCCAAAATACAAACCTCTTTTATTTTTGGAAAAACTAATAAATACAGCTTCATGTTTTTCAGTGTGAAGGTTCATTTTTGACGTTGGAAACAGCAGTTTCACACTCCAATTTGCCAGTGCTTTCAACCGCATCCCATGGTCTTCCCCCTTACATGACTCAAGACACTTTTGGTTTCATTTACTTGCAGTTTATGGATTTATCTGGAGGGTTTAATGAACCCGGGGAGCTGAGAAATGATCAGTGATCAAAAGAGACAATTGGAGATACAAGGTTTTCAGCCAACTGCAATGATGTGTATGTGCAACTTGTGTTTTTATTTTAATTTTTTGGGGGGAGGAAAAGCTGCACAGCGAGTTTAAAACATACATCAGCTGACCCCAGCAGAGGTGGGGGGGGGGGGGGGGGGGCATTTTCAGTCTGATACCGATATTAATGTTTGATGACGATACAAGGTTTCAGTGAAAAGACAACAAGGTGTTTTTTTTTTTACATAATTTAAACTTAATTTCTGACTTTATTTCAACATGTTGCAGGTTTCATAAAGTTCCTGCTTTTAGTTTCCGTGACTCAGAACTTTTCACTTTTTTAGATTAAAATTTCAGATTTTGCTTTTAAATCACAAAATTTAACTTCAAAGCTCAAAACACCGAGACGTCTTTTCACCAGAGCCGAGATCATTCATACATCACATTTTTTTCTGTCTCTCAAACTCATAAAATCTATTTAATTCCTCTGTTAATAATTCAGTTGAAATTATTATTTGGTACGTGTTAGTCAGTATTTCATTCTTACAGGACATAAAAAGGTCTTTATATTATGTTTTAACAGATGGTTTAGCTGCTATAAAAACTTTAGCCGACAAACAGTGACATAAAATACGGAAAGAAAAATAAGACAAACTTTTACGCTCGGGAAAAGTTTTGATGCAGCATCATAGAGGTTTAAAAATAATAAGACGTTTGCAAATTTACTTCCATTGATCTTTTCCTGATTGTTTACAGAGAAAAACATTAAAATAATAATAACTGAAGTGAAGTGCATGTTACATCAGCGTCAGCCTTGTGACTGCATTAGAACAGAAAAGAATTTCACTGCTGATGTTTGTTCTGTTTTTTAGCGTTTGACTATCAAAGTATTGATCGCCGTGGTATCGATCGGTCTGTCCTCAGATCTCAGGTCAGTTCTGTCTGAGCTCTGCAACGCAATCCCCGTCGAATTAATGTTGCCTTTGCAAAATAAAATGTAAAGCAGAAAATATGGATGATATTTAATATAAACATCCATTAATAGTTGATGCAGCCGAGATAAATAACATTAAAATATAAGATTTCAGAAACAGAAATAAAACTTTTTAAAGAAACAAAATGATGGTTTAAAATCTTCCCTTCACTGCTGAAGTTAATATTAAAATACACTGTTGAATATATTGATTATTAGTAAAATTATCACCTGTTTTTGGCCTTTTATTGCAAAATAAATATCATCGATCAGCTGCAGGTTTAATTTAATTTAAAATGATTTAAATTCTTGTGTATTTTTCTGTTGATTTTTCAAACAGCTGATCATAAAAACATAAAACCAGAAGCTGCTGAACCATAAACAATAAACACTAAACGTCTCCCAGCTTTTTTTTAAACAGATATTTTTTACAGTGTGAGACAAAAAACTTACATAACCTCTGACCAAAATAAAAGCCCCAAAAACAGAGGCTGACCTTGTCCCCTCACACACACACACACACACACACACACACACACACACACACACACACACACACACACTGGTACATTAACAGGAAAATAAGGATATTTTTGTCAAAATAAAAGCACAAACACAGTCCAGCAGGTCTGACTGAGCCTCGTTACGTTCACACTTTAAAGTTTGATTTTGGCAGCAGCAGAAATAGAAACAGGGTTGATTCCCAGCAGGAAGTGGACTGATCCAGACTCACAGTTTTTTTTTCTAAATCTCTGTCCATGTCACGTTTTTCCATTTTGGGTTTGTAAAAAAAAAAAAAAAAAAAAAAAAAGATTTTGGAGGGTTTTTTTGTTTTGTTTTTGTTTTTTATTTTTTTTGCACTTTTGTCGTTAGCGTTCACCTGTATGAAACCTGTACTGTCTGTTTTGTTGCTGTCTGTTTGTTTTTGTTTTTTTCTCAAAGAGACTAAACTTGATTAAAAAGGATGAAATAACCTGAAGCAGAGTTTGTGACTGACTCATCTGAAGCATCACAGCTGTGATTTTTATTCTGTTTTTATAAATGTATCTCACTGTTCGTAGTTTCACATTCGGAGGGAAGCAACAAAAACTTCGCCCCGGCTCGTTATTTGAAGAGTTTTGTGAATGAATTTCACCTTTTCGGTTCCGTCAGTGATGGAAGTCTAAAACTCAGGAGAGGCCGTGCCGTTATTTTTTTAAAAAGATCCTTATTTGAATTTATTTTTTATTGTTTTTCCCATCAGCTGAGTAAATGAGCTATTTATTTTGTTATTTTAAATTATTTAATGTACAACGTTAATGGATTGTTTTTAATTCGACATGATTTTCTTTCTTTCTTTCTTTTCTTCAGTCTTATTAGTGGCAGCTAAAACTTTTTAAAATTTAGTTTTTTGTTCGATTTATTATTAAAAAAAAATCTTAATCAGTTTTTAGTTGTATCATGACTTATTGGTTTTATAAGTTACATCTGTTAGACATTTTAAGGCCTGATTATCGGCCTAATTTAACGTGTTTTATCGATCTTGTGCTTAATATTTTCCAGATGAAGTTTGTTTTTTAGAAAACTGCTTTACTTGCACAGTTATCAGTGATTTTTATATATTCTTTAGGATTATAATGTTTTTATTTGAAGGTGTTTGCATATTTTCACATGCGACTGACTGTCGACCGCTTTAATTAAATGGTTAGTTTTAGACGTTTACGTTTCCATTCACATATTTCCAGGTGGTTTATGCACAAAAGAGCGTCTGTAGAACTTTATCAATAATCTGTATTCTTCAGTTTACACTAAGTCTTTATTCTGGGCTTCAGTTTAACAGTGTGAGTGTCGCACTGAGAGGATGTAAAGGGAGTTTTACAGGCCTCGTCCTGCAGCAGTTTGACTCTGTGGCGCCAGATTTTTCTCAGACTTTATTATTTAACGAGCTGAGGTTCGTTTCAGAAGCTTCCTGGATGTTTATGTTTATGTCCGAAATTCATTCAGAGGCCGGAGTTTACACACAGTTTGAGCATTGCTGCTTGGATTCAGCAAGTGTGTAATGTCACGTTAATAATGTGTGTGTGTGTGTGTGTGTGTGTGTGTGTGTGTGTGTGTGTGTGTGTGTGTGTGTGTGTCAGCTGCACTGACCTAAAAATAAAAAGGGACTAAAATGTGAGAAAATCACAACATGAACAGTTTCAGAGACGGTTTGGCTTCACTGACACAGACTCACAGTTTTCATATTAATAACTGTGTTTATCTCTGAATGTAAACACTGAATATTTCAGTTTAACAGCACTGAGCCCAAAAGAATCAACACAGAAAATACAATTTTATATAATATATAACATGATTTTAAAGTTCTTGTAGATTCTTTTTATTAAAAATGTGTCATTATCAATAATATTCACATTATCAGCTCAGATTCATTTCAGTTTAACCTTCATTGTTCAGTTTTATTATGTTATTATCACTGAATCCACACCGTGCCTTCACCCTGATAATATACCTTTATTATCTTTATAACGTACCTGTAATATAATAATAATTCTACAGTGTCTCATGGTGATGATGTCACGGTTCTCAACAGTCAACTGTTATTAAACCTACAGTTTATTCCTTATTTATAATTGAACACCAGTCATGTCAACAAGTACGTGGAAGCTGTTCAATATCAATCAATAACAATAAATCGATCAATAAACAGGTTGTGATCTGGACAGTGGGACGGAGGATTTGTGATCACGGATCAATATTTTATCAAAGATGAGATAAACAACGAGTCGTCAGCAGCAGATTTCAGGTAAAGAAACCAAATCCTGCGAGGCCTGCATGGTGGGTCCAGGTGGGCGGGGCTTGGTGGCTGCTTTCTTGTGACATCACAAAGTTACAGGAAGTGGGTTAAACAATCAGTTCACTGTGTTTTTTTTTATCAAAACAGGTTTGAGTGGTGAGAAGGAGGGCAGAGAGAGATCTGTCTGTCTCTGTCTGTCTGTCCTCCCTCTGTCTCTGCATGTCTTCCTGTTTTTGTTCATCTCTGTCTCTGTCTGTCTCTGAGTCTCTGTCTCTATCAGTCACTGTAAATCTTTCTCTGTTTCTCTTGTCTCTCTGCATTTGTCCTCCTGTCTCTTGTCTGTCTCTACCTGTTTCTTTCAGTGTCTCTATCTGTTGCTGTTCATCCTTGACTCCCCACTGTCTGTCTCTGCTTGTCTCTAAGACCGACTGACCGTCTCTAAGTATCTGTCCAAATCTGTCTCTATCTGCATCTGCGTCCTAGTCTCTGTCTCTGTCTTTATATCTGTCTCTGGGTTTGAATTTCAGTGTCTCTTTTTCTGTATCTGTCCGTCTGTGTTTTGGTCTTTGTGTCTGTCCCAACCTGTCTACATCTCTACCTTGTCTGTTGGTCCTGCTTGTCTCTCTGTCTCTATCTGTCTCTCAGTCTGTCTGTGTCTCTGCAGCTTTAAGAAGCTTTTTCTGTCCCTACTTGTGTCTCTGTCTCTCACTCTGAGTCTCTGTCTCCGAGTCTTTGTCTCCGAGTCTCTGTCTCTGAGTCTTTGTCTTTCAGTCTTTGAGTCTCTGTCTGTGTCTCTGAGTCAGTGTCTCTTTCTCAGTTTGTGTCTCTGAGTCTTTGTCTCTCATTCTGTCTCTCAGTCTGTCTTTGTCTGTCTCTGTGTCTGTGTCTCTGAGTCTCAGTCTGTCTGTGTCTCTGCAGCTTTAAGAGTCTCTCTGGGAGAATTTAGGTCAGCGCAGCGCTTCAGTCGGCTCACTTGTTTTGGCAGCTGGGACGGCCCAGAGGGGGGCGGGGCTAAAGGAAGTAGGGGGGGCAGGGGGTAGTGATGTAATTTTGGGCCTTAGCATGTGATGTCACACCCCCACCACAGACTGGTCCCACACCAGTAAAATGTACTGGACTGCAGCAGGTCGGCAGCCATGTAAAGACCAAAGCTGGCCCACAACTGGTCGTCTAGTGCCAGAACCGAGCCGAGTGTGCCGGCGTTGAGCCACAGTCAGGAAATCTGCCACCACACTTCAGCCACATATCACACAGACGAGACACAGTTCACCTCTGAAATCTGAATAATAACCTTCGACACATACTCATGAAAACCTGCTACTATTGATTATTTTCATTATTGATTATTGATTGATTAAGAGCAGAGAGTAATATCTTTAAATTTCCACCACAAAACCGGAAGATATTCAGTTTACAATCTAAAAAGTTTTCACATATGAGCAGCTGGAATTAATAAATATTTCTCATTTTATATATAATATATATTTAATTATAATTAATTATTATCAATTCATTTTTCTGTTGATTTGCTGAGTTAATTGATCTATTCCTAAAATAACTCCCATTTTTCAAGAGATAAAATAAAACTTTATAAACACATAAACACAAAACACTTCCTGTTAACATCCAGAAACTTCCCAGAGTCACTGAAGAGGAGCGGCCCATCAATCAATCACATGATCGACTCTGTGTCGCGCTGCATGAGGCAAATGTTGGTCACACCAGAAACTGACACCTGCAGCTCAGGTCTCACAGTTTAGCACCTAATGAATGTCTTTTTTTCAAAATAAAACTACACATTCTAAAGTAGCCTTTTATTGTGACGAGCCCAGGTCACACCTGTGCAGTGATCAGACTGTAATCAGCATCTCGATCAGTCACACCTGCCAGGTGGAGGATGATCCCGCTCACTGACACACATTTAAACAGATTAGTGAAGACAATTTGAGAGAAAGACGCTTTTAATGTTTATAGCAAAAATCTCAGATCTTTATTTTAATTTAATAAAAAGTGTTGTGTTTATATTTTTGTTCAGTGTAAAATTGTAAAACATATAATTAGCTGCAATCTGCTGTTGACAGTTTTTAAAAGCTATTTTGGGGATCATAGGTAGTTTAAACTGACAATAATGTTAATATAACTTTAAGGTTGTTGTTGATTCTTTTTATTAAAAATGTCTCATTATCATAAATATTCACGTTATCTGCTCAGATTCATTTCAGTTTAATCTTTATCGTCCAGCTTTTTTATTTTATTCTAACTGTGCCTTTACTCCAATACTAACTTTATTATTTCTGTAATTTGTTAATAAAAATATAAAGTATAAAATTATAAAACATAGTTACCTAAAATACCTAAATCTATTTGGGGATTAAAGTTTGTTAAAACTGATCACAGTAACATATGGTTTAAATTGGGCAACTCATTATGAATTAAATAAAAAACAACAGACAACTTGACTGATCATTAGTAATAAACATTAATGATAAAGGTGCGGAGTCATTCAATACAAATATAATTACATACTACATACATTTTTACATACATAAAAAATGAGGATGTCCTGCTGAACCCAGAGAGGAGGAGTCATCGTGTTAAGAGATTAAAAGATGTGAATCAGCAGTGTTGGTTTTTGTTGGTGGGG
>NW_019525157.1:15689-19908 GCF_002814215.2 Seriola lalandi dorsalis
GGGGGGGGTGATGCTGCCGCCCTACAGGGTTGATAAGTTATGGTGATTGAGCGTTTGGTCCCTGTCCCCTACAGGAATGTAATTTTACACTCTGTCAGCATCACAGCAACACACACACACACACACACACACACACACACACACACACACACACACACACACACACACACACACAGACCAGCTGCTGCTCTGATGTAAGAAAAACATATAATCATCCTATACTAAGTCAAACTACAGGCTAGCTGTTTCCCTCTGTTTCCAGTCTTTATGCTAAGCTAAGCTAACGGGCTGCCAGTGGTGGCTTCCTGTTTACTGCACACACACGAGAACAAATTTTGTAAAGCTATTTCTTTACCGTTAGTGATTGATCAGCTTTATATGAAACAAGTCAGTAACAGTCAGTAACAGTCAGTAACAGTCAATAACAGTCAGTAGCAGTCAGTAACAGTCAGTAACAGTCAATAACAGTCAGTAACAGTCAGTAACAGTCAATAACAGTCAGTAACAGTCAGTAACAGTCAGTAACAGTCAATAACAGTCAGTAACAGTCAGTAACAGTCAGTAACAGTCAATAACAGTCAGTAACAGTCAGTAACAGTCAGTAACAGTCAATAACAGTCAGTAACAGTTAGTAACAGTCAGTAACAGTCAGTAACAGTCAGTAACAGTCAGTAACAGTTAGTAACAGTCAGTAACAGTCAGTAGCAGTCAGTAACAGTCAGTAACAGTCAGTAGCAGTCAGTAACAGTCAGTAACAGTCAGTAACAGTCAGTAACAGTCAGTAGCAGTTAGTAGCAGTCAGTAACAGTCAGTAGCAGTTAGTAACAGTTAGTAACAGTCAGTAACAGGGTTTCTGTTGCAGTTTTGTGCAAAATAAAAGCTGTTTTTTTTTTATAGTTTACAGAGTTTGCATTGAGCAGGATGTTCATTTTATACATGTACGTAAATATCTACATGATATTTTAAAGTTATTATTTTATTCTGACATCCTCCTGCATATTTACACTGAAAAACATCCTCAACTTAAACAACATCAACTGTACAAGGAAAGAATATTAAAAGATAACCACAATTAAATAAAATATTACATACTGCAAAAAAAAAAAAAAATGAAGCAGAGCAGTTTTTGTAATTAATTCTCTCCTGCATCAGGTCGACTACAGACTCAATTAATCCATCAAATATAAATATTAAGCTTTTTAACCATCATTAATATTTTCTACTTTTAGGATGAACTTGTTTCAGTTTCTTTATTTAGTTGTGGAGCTGAAGTGTAAAAAATATAATTAAAGTGTAATTAAAATGAATACAATCAAACTGTGGGCGAATTAAACGGATTAAATTCCACTCTGCAGATATATTTATATTTATATTATTAATATTATTATACTATAATAAAAAGATTTCCCTCAGATCACAATAAGTCTGTGATGGAGCAGCTGAATTCTGGACGACTGACCTCAGGAAGTTGGACAGTCTTCAGTCGGATCGTCCAACAGTTTGTTCCCGTGAGTCACAAACACTCACCTCCTCTCAGCTCTGACAGTGCTGAGCTGTCGCGGGCTGAAACTGGGCTGAAGTGACGAACGAAACACGCCGACTGACCTTTGACCTCCTCACTGTCGGCTGTCAGGTCTGTGAGTCTTCGCGTTTTCTTTAAGCTCTGTAAATGAGAAGGAAATTATTCAACGTCTCGGTCAAAAATAACAGAGAAGATTATGTTTTAGTTACTGAGTCAAACTTCCTGTCATCACATGGCTCACGTGCCGTTCACAGAGGAGACGACGGCAGATTTCACATCAAGAGTGAGTGAAATTTAACATTAATAAGTAAATAAATCAAATAATCAAACAGCAAACACACTTAATCACTGACAGGGGGATTTACCAGCAGGTAGGGTGATCATGAAGTTCTCAATGGTTCCCAGAAAACATATTGTAATAATCAACTTCTCATAAATAAATGAAGGGTTGTAGAAGATAACAAAAGTTTAGTTATTATTTTACATGAGAAATTTCTGAATTAGCAAAGTATTTGAGAGTTGTTCTGTTGATGAATAATAATTTGGTGATAAAAACAAGACCAGGTCTTAAGAGGCTTCATATACAGAACCATAAACAACTATTATATGTAATAAATATAGTAAATCCTTTATAATAATCCATTGTTATAGACAACTCTCAAGATAACAGACATATTTTTAGTTGTAAAGCTCCATGTTTTCTTCTTCTTCTGTGCTTTATTTGAAGTGTTGATCCATAAGAAGGTATATTTGTGGTTTTAAAACCAAAAACCATCTCAGTGTAGTTTTACATCTCCTCTCTCAGGCTTCTCTCTGCAGCTCTAGTAACAACAGGTCTGTGAGCCAATCAGAAGAGAGGAGGCTCTGAGCCTCTCTTCTGATTGGCTGAATGTTTTCTGAGCGATCCAATAAAAATACAGCAGATTTCAGGTAAAAACACTCAGAGAAACCAAATCCTGCAAGGTTTGGATGGTGGGTCCAGGTGGGCGGGGCTTGGTGACTGCTTTGTTGTGACATCACAAAGTTCCAGAAGTCCTGACGGCTGGTTTTAAGGCTCAGTTTCTGAATACAGGCTGTGTGCATTTCTCTGTGGACTGAGGCTTTGATACTTTCACAGTATTAATATAGAAGCTAGAGCTGATCTATAATCACACTACACATGGACACAGACCTTTACACTGGAGGAGCTTTAAATATAAAAGTTACAGTGAAAGCAAAAGATAAACGTGTAAAAAAAGGAAACATTAAACACTTTAATCTGAATATTATAGGAATATTTTTGTGTGTAGTTTAAGAACTGACTGAGAAGTGACTGAGTGAAGACGCTGCTGTAACCAGAGCAGGACCTGAGACAGGCAGCCCTCATGCAGGTGGATTAGAGCTTTCACAGCGCCCACGGCTCAGATACCAACAACACAAAACACCATCACATTCACTCCGACTGTTAGTGTCTGTTGTAGTGAGGATTAAATGTATAGTGGAAAAATATATAAAGGATGTCACCGATAGAAATGTTTCTGTTTATTTCTTGTTTTATTATGGTGTAATTATCATTATTATTATTATCATTTTAATTATCTTAAGAGGCACTTTAGTTTTATTTTGCAGAACTGAGAGACTTCAACACACTGTCCCTCTTCATCTGGTGGAACTGGGATTTTCCTCCTCAGAAGTAAAAAGCTGAGCGATGATCGGGTGAAGTGAGTCAGGACTCTGTCGTACGTCATGGCAGCTGTGATGCAGCCGCAGACTGACTGCATGAGTGAAGCATCTGTTTTAGGCATTTTGGTTCTCGTAGCGAACGTAGAGACTTCACTGAGTTCTGTCTGCTGGTGATTAAAGCCACGTTCATGTCAGATCGACAGTCTGAGTTAATCACATCAATGAGTGTCGTCCAAACTCACAGTCTTTGTGTTTCTGTCACGAGGGATCGTGAACACTAACAGGGAGGTTTGTGCTAAAGAGACTGTAATTTTTTGTTGCCAGGTAGAAGATGATATAAAATAATCCTTTATTTTTCCCACACGGGGGAAATTTGTAGTTTTACAGCAGCAAACTGCAAGATGTTCAAATCAAATACTAACAGACAATTAATACGTAATAAAAGATAATAATATATATGTAATCAATTACTAGAGGATTTAATGTGAGAAAAAACAACATATTTAAGTAAATCAGCTGCAGCAGAAAACTACTTCAAAACACATCTGAGGCAAACAATAACAAGGAAGCCAGGGGTCAGAGGTCACGGCATCAGCAACCTTCTTAGCAATTCAATAGGAAGCTTGAAGGTATTTAAAGTTCAGCCAGAGTTGAAACCGTTAAAACAAACTTAAATCCTCTTCCATTCACTTTGTTCAAACAATAACAACAAGCACGTGATCAAAGCCTTCAACCCAACTGCCTGTTAGCGCTGATTAGTGCTTCGCTGTTGGCATGGCAACCAGCCACAGTCAGCAACGTTTAAACTCGAGGACTTTATTTAATTTAACATTTATTAGAGTAATATCTTATTATATAATTTGACCGTCAGCCATAAAAAAAACATAAATCCAGGAATAAGGTGTTTCTACTGGTGGGACTTTCCAGTGTAAAATATTGCCAAACTGCTAACAGCTAATGTTTCGCTATTTAAATCTATCTATTTAAATCAATTCTTCTTCGCTGCTCTAAAGCTGTAGCTGCCAGTTACTTCCT
>NW_019525157.1:20526-22029 GCF_002814215.2 Seriola lalandi dorsalis
TTTTTTTTTTGTGTACAAATTAAAAACATCATCATCAACCTTTATTTTCTCGGAGATATTGAGGGGTGAGCCTCGTTTTCAAAGATGCCGAGATTAGAAAGCAGAAAGAAAAACATAATAAAAACAATTACATTCAGAAACATTATGATTTAAAACATTTAAAATCATATTTCTAAACTGTTTTCAGGGAAACTCACCTAGAGAACCTGCATGAACAGCACCAGGATCAGTTCAGATCAGTTCAAACAGCCACAGCTTGTTGACGACAAACTCTAAAATGACAATAAAAATAACAAAAATTAAAAAATTTTCTGAAATGAACAAAGATTTTCTACATTTAAATAAAAATCAAGTTTCAAAATCAACTCTGGATTTGTTTTTTTTAAGTTGGATATCAACAATTTTGCATTTACACTCCATAAACTTGAATATTTCAGATGAATTTAACACAGTGAAGTTGAGTTTTAAGCAGAATAAGTTTATCAGGATGCAGGTTTCCATGCAGCACTGGATAATAATAATAATGATAAGTATCTGCGCCTGTTCTGAGCTCAGCAGAGTGAAAACATCACCTGGGTCCGGCCCACATCTGAGCCTCAGACGGTTCAGGCTCAGGTTTTGGCGCCCGCCGTGTGACCCTCCCTCAATGCTCAATTTCTCTTTTGTCTGCCATCATGTCAGGTATTTCCGCCTGTAATCTGTTTGATAGGGACGGTTTCAGAGATCAAAACATGCGCCTGCAGACATCGACTCTGCAGCGCGGCCGTTCACGCCTCACTGAGCCAGAAGACTGAGCCTTCAGCACAGACGCACACGTCAACACGGGGATGACGGATCCCCTATAGAGGCTTTGGGTCGGAGCTGAAGGAGTCTCAGGCGAGTCAGGTGTCGGTGTGTGAGGTCACTGCGGACAGATCCCGTGATGTGTGTTTTTATAAACATATTGATGAGCAGATTCCACTTCTGCCAGGTCAAAGTTCACCCACTGTGTTCACAGTCTGAAGGATCAAACACACAGTGAGTAGATCAACAAAGCGTCATCACTGTGAATCTAAATGTTTTCCTGCAGCCGACGTTCCTGATGTCATCAGTCGTCGCCAAGATGCCACAGAAACCAGATAATGCTGCGACGTCCAAGATCCAACTTTGCAAAATAAAGATCAAAAGAGCTGGAGTTCGTTTAAATAACATTTTGAATACAGTTTGAATTTCTGGTGATTTTGTGTTTATGTACAATGATACATTTTCCTTAGACAGCGATTTAAAACGCCACTTTCGAATTTTCCAAAATGGTGTTTTAAGATGACCGTGGGTATCCATGGATACGTCCACACGACTCCAGAGTTTTCAAGCTTCTAAAACAAAGACTTTCAGAAACGCTGCTGGACCCATTTTAACTTTAGAAACGATGAGGTCACACCCACAGTCTCTCCTGATTGGCTCTCATCGAACTGGACTACCAGTGGTGAATACAATATGATAATGAATGACAGTGTCACTGAC
>NW_019525157.1:27497-28207 GCF_002814215.2 Seriola lalandi dorsalis
ATACAACAGGGCTGTGGAGGCTTGTATAAGCCCGAGGGTTCACATGAGGTCTTCAACCTGGAGAGGGAAAAAAATAAAATAAATATATAATCCCTTAATTTAACAAAAACAAGAAAAATCCTCAGACGGGGAGAAAGTGAACAGCTGTGAACAGGAAACAGCAGAAAAACCTTCAGTGAGTTTTGCTGCAGAAACAGTCTAAATATTATTTCAGAATAAAAGTGTTAAAATCCTGAGTGTGTGATCATGAACAGGCCGAGTGAAGCAGCAGGACTCCTCATCATCATCATCATCACTAACACAGGGACGGTAAGACAGACAGTGGCTTGTGTCACATCAGGTAATCTGCAGCTTGTTGTTGTTGTTGTTGTTGTTGTTGTTGTTGTTGTTGTTTATGACTGACGTGTGCGGAGCTGTAAACACCCGGATCAGACAAACACCAAGAGAACAGCAGCAACATTTACTGGTAAGAAACACACACACACAAACGTCACTTCTGCTCTTTAAAGAGACGGAGAGAGAGAAGTTTGATCTGAGGGAGTTTTCACTTTAAGGTTTGAAAAAATGTTTGAAAAATAAAAACTTCCAAACAAGTAAAAACTCTTAAAACTGATTTTCTTAAATCAGAAAAAAAAGATCAGATTATATTTCCACTTGTTTTAGAAGAAAAAGGTTTAGTTTCAAATATTTTCTATATTTATTATGTTTGA
>NW_019525158.1:0-1835 GCF_002814215.2 Seriola lalandi dorsalis
ATATTATGACTTTTTTGTGACTTTTTAAGCCTTAGTATACAATGTCGTTTTTATGACTTTTTATGCCTTACTATACTATGTCATTTTTATGACTTTTTATGCCTGACTACACTTTTTCTTTTATTATGACTTTTTATGCCTGACTATACTATGACTTTTTTGTGACTTTTTATACCTTATTATACTGTGACTTTTCATGCCTTACTATATTATGACTTTTTTGTAACTTTTTATGCCTTAATATACTGTGACGTTTTTATGACTTTTTATGCCTGACTACACTATTTCGTTTTTATGACTTTTTATGCCTTGCTATACTATGACTTTTCGTGTCTTACTATATTATGACTTTTTTGTGACTTTTTATGCCTTAATATAATATGTCGTTTTTATGACTTTTTATGCCTTAATATAATATGTCGTTTTTATGACTTTTTACGCCTTGCTGTACTATGACTTTTTATGCCTTACTATACTATGACTTTTCGTGTCTTACTATATTATGACTTTTTTGTGACTTTTTATGCCTTATTATACTGTGACTTTTCATGCCTTATTATACTATGACATTTTTATGACTTTTTATGCCTTACTATAATATGACTTTTATATAACTTTTTTTCACTTATTATACTGTGACTTTTCATGCCTTACTATACTATGACATTTTTATGACTTTTTATGCCTTACTATAATATGACTTTTATATAACTTTTTTTCACTTATTATACTATGACTTTTCGTGTCTTACTATATTATGACATTTTTATGACTTGTTATGCCTTATTATACTATGACTTTTTATGCCTTACTATATTATAACGTTTTCATGACTTTTTATGCCTTACTATACTATGACGTTTTTATGACTTTTTATGCCTTATTATCCTATGACTTTTCATGCTTTACTATACTATGTCGTTTTTATGACTTTTTATGCCTTACTATACTATGTTGTTTTTATGACTTTTTATGCCTTACTATACTATGACTTTTTATGTCTTGCTATACTTTGACTTCTTTATAACCTTTTGTTCCTAACTATACTATGACTTTTTATGACTTCCTATATTATGACTTTTTATGACTTACTATACTATTACTTCTTTATAACCTTTTGTTCCTAACTATTCTATGAATTTTTATGACTTCCTATATTATGACTTTTTATGGCTTACTATACTATTACTTTTTATGCCTTACTATAATCTTACTTTTTATGACTTACTATACAATAAACTTTTTATGACTTACTATACTATTACTTCTTTATAACTTTTTGTTCCTAACTATACTATGACTTTTTATTCCTAACTATACTATGACTTTAATTCTTTTTGTTCCTAACTATACTATTAGTTTTTATGCATCACTATGCTATGACCTTTTATGACTTTTTGTCCCTAAATGTACTATGAATTTTTATGACATACTATACTATTACTTCTTTACAACTTCTTGTTCCTAACTATACTATGACTTTTTATGCCTTACTATACTATGACTTTTATATAACTTTTTTTGACTTATTATACTATGACTTTTCATGCCTTACTATACTATGACGTTTTTATGACTTTTTATGCCTTACTATACTATGTCGTTTTTTTGACTTTTTGTTCCTAACTATTCTATTACTTTTTATGTCACACTATACTATGACTTCTTTATTACTTTTTGTTCCTAACTATACTATGACTTTTTATTCCTTACCATAGTGTGACTTTTTAATGCTTACTATAGTATGACTTTTTATGACTTACTATACTATGACTTTTTATGTCATACTATACCATTGCTTTTTATGCCTTACTGTACTATGACTTCTTATGCCT
>NW_019525159.1:0-1551 GCF_002814215.2 Seriola lalandi dorsalis
ACGCTTTATGCCATACTATACTATGACGTTTTTTGACAATTTTATGCCTTACTATACTATGACGCTTTATGCCACACTATACTATGACGTTTTTTGACAATTTTATGCCTTACTATACTATGACGTTTTTTGACAATTTTATACTATGACGTTTTTTGACAATTTTATGCCATACTATACTATGACGTTTTTTGACAATTTTATGCCACACTATACTATGACGTTTTTTGACAATTTTATGCCTTACTATACTATGACGTTTTTTGACAATTTTATGCCTTACTATACTATGACGCTTTATGCCTTACTATACTATGACGTTTTTTGACAATTTTATGCCTTACTATATATGACGCTTTATGCCATACTATACTATGACGTTTTTTGACAATTTTATGCCATACTATACTATGACGTTTTTTGACAATTTTATGCCTTACTATACTATGAGGTTTTATGTCTCACTATACTATGATGTTTTTTGACAATTTTATGCCTTACTATACTATGACGTCTTATGTCTTCATCAGAACTGATGTATGACCCCAGAGCATGACAGGACACAAAACACACCAGCAATAACAGTGCAAGAAGGTTTCTTTGGGAAAAGACAATAGTGATGGTGAATGTAGAAGGAGAGTGGGTCCTGGAAATCCATGAAGTCGTCTTCAGCACAGGAGAACAAAGAGTTAATAAATTTAAAACACCAGGGAGATCACTGAAACACTAAATAAATCTGTAGAGACATAAATGTTTTTTTGCCTTACTATAATATGATGATTTTTGTTGTTTTTATGCCATACTTATATTGTGATGTTTTTTGACAATTTTATGCCTTACTATACTATGACGTTTATTGACGATTTTATGACATAATATACTATGACGTGTTTTGACAATTTTATGCCATATTATACTATGACGTTTTTTGACAATTTTATGCCTTACTATACTATGACATTTTATGCCATACTATACTATGACGTTCTTTGACAATTTTATGCCTTACTATACTATGACGCTTTATGCCATACTTTACTATGACGTTTTTTGACAATTTTATGCCATACTATACTATGACGTTTTTTGACAATTTTAGGCCATACTATACTATGACGCTTTTTGACAATTTTATGCCATACTATACTATGACGTTTTTTGACAATTTTATGCCATACTATACTATGACGCTTTTTGACAATTTTATGCCATACTATACTATGACGTTTTTTGACAATTTTATGCCTTACTATACTATGACGTTTATTGACGATTTTATGACATAATATACTATGACAATTTTATGCCATACTATACTATGACGTTTTTTGACAATTTTATGCCTTACTATACTATGACGTTTATTGACGATTTTATGACATAATATACTATGACGTGTTTTGACAATTTTATGCCATATTATACTATGACGTTTTTTGACAATTTTATGCCTTACTATACTATGACATTTTATGCCATACTATACTATGACGTTTTTTGACAATTTTATGCCTTACTATACTATGACGCTTTATGCCATACTTTACTATG
>NW_019525159.1:5762-21268 GCF_002814215.2 Seriola lalandi dorsalis
ACTATACTATGACGTTTTTTGACAATTTTATGCCTTACTATACTATGACGCTTTATGCCATACTATACTATGAGGTTTTATGTCTCACTATACTATGATGTTTTTTGACAATTTTATGCCTTACTATACTATGACATTTTCTGATGATTTTATGCCTTACTATACTATGACGTCTTATGTCTTCATCAGAACTGATGAATGACCCCAGAGCATGACAGGACACAAAACACACCAGCAATAACAGTGCAAGAAGGTTTATTTGGGAAAAGACAATAGTGATGGTGAATGTAGAAGGAGAGTGGCTCCTGGAAATCCATGAAGTCGTCTTCAGCACAGGAGAACAAAGAGTTAATAAATTTAAAACACCAGGGAGATCACTGAAACACTAAATAAATCTGTAGAGACACAAATGTTTTTTTGCCTTACTATAATATGATGATTTTTGTTGTTTTTATGCCATACTTATACTATGACGTTTTTTGACAATTTTATGCCTTACTATACTATGACGTTTTTTGACAATTTTATGCCATACTATACTATGACGTTTTTTGACAATTTTATGCCTTACTATACTATGACGTTTTTTGACAATTTTATGCCTTACTATACTATGACGTTTCTTGACAATTTTATGCCTTACTATACTATGACGTTTTTTGACAATTTTATGCCTTACTATACTATGACGTTTTTTGACAATTTTATGCCTTACTATACTATGACGTTTCTTGACAATTTTATGCCATACTATACTATGACGTTTGACAATTTTATGCCTTACTATACTATGACGTTTTATGCCATACTATACTATGACGTTTTGACAATTTTATGCCATACTATACTATGACGTTTTTTGACAATTTTATGCCTTACTATACTATGACGTTTGACAATTTTATGCCTTACTATACTATGACGTTTTATGCCATACTATACTATGACTTTTTTTGACAATTTTATGCTATAATATACTATGACGTTTGTATACCTTAATATACTGTGTTCTTTTTATGCCTTACTATACTATGGCGTTTGACAATTTTATGCCTTACCATACTATTTCCTTTGTTTGATTTTTTTTAATTAATTTTTTTACTATGCCTTACTATGTCGCTTCCTTGCTTTAATATACTATGACGTTTTTATGTCTTAGTATACTATGTCGTTTTCATGCCTTACTATGCCCTTACCATACTATGACTTTTTTATGCCTCACTATATTATGACCAATGGCATACATATGACATAAATGTCCCCATATCAAGAGTTATGTTACCATATGTGTCACCCATCAGAGGTTATATTATGACATATCTTCATATAGCCAGAGGATGCATATAAGTTCTTAACACATATGAAATATTCATGGCAAAATGCAACGTCATCAAAACATTCTTTTTAAAATTCTTCATGTTTGTATATGATTTTTTAATTAATAATTTCTTATTATATTTAAACGTACATGTCTATCTTTTAAAATGACATATGATATGAACATATACTGACAGGGTTTGAGATGGATGTAACATGTCTATAATATTAACAGACATACTGAAATACATGTTTCTATTAGCTAGAGATATACAGTATGTCAATATGATATTGTTCCAATTTCTAACAAGTTTTATTCATAATTTTTACATGTATAGGCTGTACTTAAATACATATGAATTGACTTCATATTTACAAATATTTCATATATGGAAATTCAACACATTTACATATATTACATTTGCATATGAGCATTGCTGAATGTAAATTAAGGTTACGTTAATAAACCGTTTGGTTGACTGTATTAAAAAGCCAATCTCTGTTTTCTAGGGGTGGCAGGATTGTTGCGTCCCTACCAATGTTGAGACCAAACCTACGCCCATTGTTGTAGATAATCTTTTTTTTTTTCTTTTAATCTCCCTGTTTCTGTAGCGGTTGCCAGAATGGCTCTGTGTATGTCTGGACACTGCCACAGGGGGGTACCGTTGTGTCTTTGCCCAAGATACTGAACAACTCCCCAAGCCAAGATAAAAACAATGATGTCAAGGTCAGTTTGGCTCTGCTGTTGGAGGTCCTTTTCCAGACCTGGTTCTACTCATATCTTGAAAAGATTAAACTGTTATCAGGATTTTATGCACCAGTTATCCATAGTTTGATTTTAGCTGTTCAATGAAATCACCTGTTTCTGTTGTTTTTTTTTTTACAGCAGGACAGTGCAAAGTGTGTGTTTGTACTTCACGGCCACATTACGGCAGTGAAATCCCTTTCATTTTGCTCCAGTGGACTGACTCTGGTTTCTGGAGGGATAGGGGGACTGCTTAACATCTGGTCCTTGCAGGTCAGAAAACAATATTTACTGCTCCTGCCACTTATATGACGATCAACATCAGCAGAAAATTAAGTTTTACTCTAAAATAACTGTTTCAGAAGTCTGGCCTCAGAATTTGAATCCCCCTCTTCTCTGTGCTTCTTGCAGGATGGTTCAGTCTTACAGACTGTTACAGGTTTGGGTTCAGTCGTCAGTACTACCTGGATACCAAACTTGGGTGTAGCTGCTTGCTTTGGGAGGTCGAAGGTAATTTGGATCACTCAACTTGAATTTCCGTCAAACCTTAAAGGAATATTTCAACATATTTTTGTTAAATTACTGAGAGTTAGATGAGAACATTGATAACATTCTCATATCTGTCCATTAATATGAACACAATACAGCTAGAAGACAGTCGTCCTAGATTAGATTGGTAAATTACAGAAGTATAGTGGATAGGGCCAGGCTGACTCTTTCCACAGTCCAGTGTGCTTAGCTAAGCTAACGATCTCCTGGCTCTAACTTCATATTTAGTGTACAGATATGTCGCATCGAACATGCTCTTCTTCACAAATCAAATAAGTGTATTTCCCAAAATGTTGAACTACTTATTTGAGTTAATAGGAATATCCCTGTGGTTTTCTTCAAACCACTCTATACTAAAGTTTTGTTTCTATATCTTTGGCTTATACTCATTAGTTCATTACTTCATAACTAGAAAGCATGTAAAAAAGTGCCCAGTTCTTTGCAAATGCAACATTTTCTTTTGCCTCTGTTACAGCGGTGTTCTGTAATTTTTTTCTTTCCCAGGACGTTTTGTTGATCTGCTGCACCCCCGACTGGATCACTCAAAATCATGTGCTCTCTTCCTGTCGTATGGTTCTCAGAAGCCAGAACATCCTTGGTTTAAATCGGGCGCCTTGTTTGGCCGTCTTCCTGGAGAGGCTGCCCTTGCTGTTGCAGGAGCAGTACAACCATGAGCGGGTCATTAACGAAACTACATTTTAAATTAGTTTCAAATTAGTTTAATTTGAATGTCATTTCTTGGGACTTTTTACCTCTTCCTATGTATGCAGGTGTTCATGTTTTGTCTCTTCTGTTATTTTTCTGTTTTCATATCCCTATCAGCAACAACCGAAACATTTCACTACTCATTTATGTTTGTGTCCATGTGAGCTTGAGCTGGGACTTTATTTTGACTGCCTTGTGTCAATACAGACCCACGTTGCAGCAGGTGACCAGCTGGTCCACAGTGCCTTCCTACAGAGCCTGGCCTCCTTGACTGTTGGTTTGTCCTTAGAGAAACACCTGTGCCGCTTCCCACGCCCTCCACACCACGCCAGTCCCGATGCCCACGCCTGCCCGTCAGATTGGAGCTGGCTCGCCACATACGCCACTACCATCCGCAGCGCTGAGGCTATTGCCAGCGGTACTGCTTTCCCAGAATCCTTCATCGTTTCAGAGTTTCAGGAGGTGGAAGACAATGAAATCATAAAGGCACTGGTGAGTAGTGACAATCCTCTTAGTCCTATTGTTGGTTTAGGGAATGGCTGGATATGTTTCAGGAATCTGAATGCATCTATTGAGACACTTCTCTGTCTTCTAGGACAATAGCAAGTGGAGCTTCAGGATGGATGAACAGCTGATGTCTTGGGCAACCAGCAGACCAGAGGTAACAGCTTAGCCATCTGTAAACATAGAACAATACAATTGCCATTGTTATAATATTTTGCAATTTTCATTTCACCTGCTGTGTTTCTTAGGACTGGCAACAAGGGGGGAAGAGTGAGGTATATCTGTGGGGGAATGGACGTTACGGACAGTTGGCAGGGATGGGAACTAACCTCATGATGCCTACTCTTGCACCCTCTCTATCGCAGACACAACAGGTAGCAACTTTTCCTCTCAGGATACAGACTTTTTCCTACGTTGCTGCGGTTTTTCTAACATTTATTCCTTTTCTGGGTGTTTTCATTGTCATCCAGGTTGTGTGTGGTCAGAACTGTACCTTCCTGCTCCAGTCCAATGGGACTGTATTGGCTGTAGGTGAAGGACAATATGGCAGACTGGGCCAGGGGAATTCTGATGATCTCTATGTACCCACCATTATCTTTGCTTTTCAAGGTAAATTACTCATCGAGGGTCAAAGAACCCAAGTCTGAGCTGGTCTGCATTTAGCTTTATCTACAACCGAAAGGACAAGAGATGTTTTGACTGTAGTATTGCAGTTTGATAGCTTCTATTGAGGCTTAATTGTTAATTAATGTTCTCTCAAAACTTGTCTCTACAAGCTGAGCTTTACTAACTTTCTGATTTGTGGACAGGGTATGTGGTGACTCAGCTGGTGACGTCTTGTGGATCCGATGGACACTCAATGGCCCTGACTGAGACTGGGGAGGTGTTCAGTTGGGGAGACGGAGATTTTGGAAAACTGGGGCACGGCAACAGCGAAAGGCAGAGGAGACCCAAACAGATAGAGGCCTTGCAAGGAGAAGAGGTTGTTCAGGTAGAGATGAAGTCTGCTCTGAACTTCTATGTGATATTTTAGTGATTTTATGCTGTATTGTTGGAAGCATCAAGAAAGTTATTAGTAGTAAAATAATTAACTAGTATTGCAAGCAACATGTTGAAGAAGCCAGTTTTCTGAAACTTTCATATTGCTTTTCTTTTTCTCACCAGCTTGCTTGTGGTTTCCGGCACTCTGCCGTGGTAACAGCAGATGGGAAACTGTTCACTTTTGGCAGTGGTGAATCTGGCCGTCTGGGTCAAAGGTCAACATCCAACAAGATGCTGCCTGAACGGGTGGCAGCATTAGAGGGATATCATGTGGGGCAGGTAAAGAATAGACAATGTCTGTTTTAATTCTTGTACTCAGATGGTGATAGTTAAGAAATAATAATGATCCGATTATAAGCAAACAAAGCTTACCTGGTCAACTTTTGCAGGTGTCATGTGGTCTCAACCACACTCTGGTACTGTCCCTTGATGGGATGGTTGTATGGGCATTTGGAGATGGGGATTATGGCAAATTAGGAACCGGTTCCTCTACAGCCAAGTACTACCCCCAGGTAAGGTAATCGTGACAAAGACTCCTAGACATCCACAAAAGACAAAACACAGATTGTTTATGTCGCATGGTTGATTTCCTGGAGAAGGCAGTGAGGAATACCAGAGACAGGCTAATCACGGCCTCAGTTAAACTGTTTATTTTGATTGAGTGCTTTTCCCTCATGTATTTACAGGTGCCTATGTAGTGTACTGTAGATGAAATATTATTTTTGGTTGTTCCTATTTTCAGAAAGTGGAACAGCTGTGCAACAAGGGAATTAAGAAAGTCAGTTGTGGAACTCAGTTCTCTGTGGCGTTGGCCTGTGATGGACATGTTTACACATTTGGACAAGGTACATTTCCACATGAAACTGGATTTTAAATATGTTCGCGATTGTATTAACACTATTGTTGATGTACTTCTCTAGACTGTGTCTTCATTTACTTCTATATTTGTTTTATGTGGCAAAAATTTAACTTTTTCTCAACTCCCAAAGTATTTCATTGAAAAATCTAATTAAATCGGCCCTTCAAAAAAAAAAAAAAAACCTAATTAAGGATTCATCTAATTTGCATATACATGTAAAAGTATGTAAAATAGCTTGTAGCAATTATATTGACCTCCATTACATATAGTCACAGTGTATCTTCTTGATGCACTTAAGAGTCACCCAAGTCAGAACTTTTCAAATTTGACACATTGGGTATTTCAGTAATTAAAAACTAATTTGCTTCTTGGGTCTTTGGACTGTGGCTACTGTGTGTCATGACGTTCAAAATTTCTGCTTCTTAACAAGGGTGTTCGTATTGATAAAAAAGCCTCAGTGCTTGACATGGTGGGAATATTCTCTTCGAAATTTTTATAAATCAAGGGGGTGCCTTGGTGGCTCACCTGGTAGAACACGTAACCACATAGACTTAATCCTAGATGCAGCGGACATGGGTTTGAATCCGACCCACGGCCCTTTGCTGCATGTCACCCCCCCAGTCTCTCTCACTGTACTATCAAAAATATATATATATTAATAAAAAATTGTAAATCAATTCACCAGTTTACTTGCTACAATTTACAGCTGCATACAGAAACATATACAATTTTGTTAGTGTGTTTTGAGAGTACACTCACATATGCCATTACTTGGTTTCCTTCTGTTCATTCTTCAGAGCGTCTGATCGGCCTGCCGGACTCCATGCTCAAGAATAAATCCTGCCCCCAGGTGGTGCCGTCCCTGGAGGGGCTATTCATTGAGGACATCGCTGTGGGCTGTGAACATGTCCTCACCCTGTCCTCCACTGGAGACGTCTATGCCTGGGGCTGCAACAGTGAGGGACAGGTAACCAAATGTTCAAATATTAAATTATGCACTTTGAAGTTTGTTTTCACTGCACATCAGAAGCACTGCATAGACTGTACTGTGGTCCTTTATGTTTGTGTTCCAGCTTGGTCTTGGACACTCGAACCCAGTGAAGGAGCCCACACTCGTAACGGCCCTTCAGGGGAAAAACATTAGACAGATCTCTGCTGGCCGCTGCCACAGTTCAGCATGGACCACCCCCTCTACCTCGATGAAAAACTCAGGTACACACACAGTCCTACAGTAACTGTTCACAAGCAAATACTCTTTGCGTCTATGATCCATAAAAAAGGATACATATGGAACTCCATTTGTTACCTTCATCTCCAGGTGGCTCTGGAAATATCCAGCTTGGCCTTCCCCAGTCAGTCCCTCCCCAGTACAACACCTTAAAAGACTGCAGCCCTGATGTCCTTAGCATGCGGCTTAGGGTACTCTACCACTTTTCTGATCTCATGTACAAGTCTTGGAGGCTGCTCAACCTGGACACCAAGAATCGGGTATTTATCCTGTTTTCTGCCCTTTTAATCCATTAAAAGAACAAGTGTTTGTAATAAACTTATTGAATTCTTGCTGGTAATCACATACTTCCTGCTTGTCAGTCCTTTCTCTGCCTCACTATCATTCTGTCAGTGTGTTGCTTCACTCACCTTCTCCTTTATTTCCCGTGTTTCCCTCCATTCAGGTGTCCACCTCACGCTATAGTTCAGGGACAACAGCTATCATCCGGGGTGAGCTCAGAGGCCTTCTATCACCCAAGGTCAACACGCTGCCTCTAGTGCGCTCCATTGGCAGAACAATGACCCAGGGCAAAACATATGGGCCACAGATCACTGTGAAACGGATTTCCACAAGGTGAGGGTGACCATGATATTCAGTCATTTGGCAGGATGTGTATGTCTTCAGGGGTCAGCTGGTAGAAAAACAGGAGTTGGACAAAACAACTCGCTGTATTTCCAACTGGCCAGCAGCACTTAGTAGCATAAATTCAGGAGCTTTATCTGCCATCTTGGTCATTTTGCTTGCAAGTTTTCTTTAAAGCACCATTTCATTGCAGCCATGTCTGTTTTATATCTGTTAGCATGTGTCCATCTGATGATTGATGACTGATGTCCCCTCTCTTACATGCTAACAGAGGGCGTTCGAGCAAGCCCATCTTCGTGCAGATAGCAAAGCAGGTGGTGAGCTTGAATCCTCTGGAGCTTCGGCTGCCATCGCGAGCCTGGAAGGTCAAGCTTGTTGGAGAGGGAGCCGACGATGCCGGAGGAGTGTTTGATGACACCATCACTGAGATGTGCCAGGTAGGATAGAAAATCACACAGAAGGTCTAAGAGGAACAGAGATGACTAATAATGCAGCATGAATATTCTGCTTGATGTAAATTGTCAAACTGACGATGTGTTTTCACCAGGAGCTGCAGTCTGGTGTGGTGGATCTTCTGATTCATACTCCCAACAGCTTTGCAGATGTGGGCAGTAACACTGACAGGTGTATAGTCTTCTTTTGATAACCATCAACCATAACAATACCCTTAAAGTATAACAGAATATCACATTTTCAGAAATGACCTTGACCTCTGGCGTTGGCTGTATATCCTTATAGGTTCCTGTTGAACCCAGCAGCGCTCTCAGAGGATCACATGGTCCAGTTTCGCTTCCTGGGCATCCTTATGGCTGTGGCGATTCGCACCAAGAAGCCTCTGGACTTGCATCTGGCTCCTTGGGTGTGGAAACAGCTCTGCTCGATGCCACTGGGAGGGCCTGACCTTGAGGAGGTAGACCTGCTCACCTACCGCACCCTCCAAGGCATCCTTCATCTGGAAAACAGTGGAATCACAGATGATAATTTCCATGTGGTGAGATACGATACAAATTGGCTTATTGCAGAGTTCATATATAATATTTCTCCGGATCTTCAACTTTCCAAGCTGAAAGATATTTAACTAGCATCTATTCTCTACTTCCCAACCCCTCTCTTTGTTTTTCTATATTATCCGTCCATCCCTCCTGCCATATCTCCTGTCTGAAGATGATCCCACTGGACTCCTTCGTGGCACACAGTGCTGATGGAAGGCTGGTACCTGTGGTTTCTGGAGGTCAAAACATATCCCTAACCTTTGCAAACAGGACTGAATATGTAGAGAGAGCTCTGGAGTACAGACTGCATGAGATGGATTCACAGGTATGAAGGACTGAACTACTGAAGAATGAGCTGGGTGAATTTATCAGAGCTGTGAAAATATCATTCTACAATCGGCTACATGTTTACACATAGGAAACACCAACGTAATAAGCCTAAACCATGTGTCAGTAGCTCTCACTTGGATCCATTGTGTGGACCTTAGTAGCTGCTATCGTTACACATGGAAGGAACATTCTGCACCTCGTCAGCAAACTGGACACAGTCAACCACTCACAAACCAGAACTTCTACCTCAACTCTACAATATGTTAAATTTTATTTCTGCAGTCTGCAAGTGAAAACACAGCAGTTGAAAAAAAACAGACTGGCAACAAGTGACTGAATGTGTGAATGAGGCTCTTACAGTTTGTTTATATTAGAGAAAACCCATTTAAGCAAATGATGCACTAAAAAGATTCAGAGTAGCAGTACGAGGGAGTAGTGTTTGAAAAATAAATGTTCACTGCTTGTAGCCCTGAGAAAATAGTTCCTAATGAATTCCTAATGAGTGTGCCTGGGACATTTACCAGTTTTCTGGTTTTCTGGCACATAAAACAAAAACTGGGAAGGAGGAAGCGCTAAAACAGTTAAAAAACCACCAAAATAAAATCAATCTGCAAGAATTTAATTTTTAAGCTCAAAATTCACTTGTTCCAGCATCTCAAATATGAACAGAGTAAGACCAGCATGAAATGTGAATATCTTCACTGATTTAAATTAGGCTTTGGGAAAATAATAGCTTTGGTGTGGATTTCTCTCTGTTTGTGAAACACTGCCTCCATTTTAAACATTCTGTCTGCACACCAGTTTCCATTAGCGCCCACTCGACAGCCTGTTTGTTGTTCCCGTTGTTGTTCCCTTTATCTCGTCCTAAGAAGTATCAAAGCTGACGTTGCTCTGTTGTGTCCAGGTGGCAGCCATCAGAGAGGGCATGTCCACCATCATCCCTGTGCCCCTCCTCTCCCTGCTGACAGCACAGCAGCTGGAGCAGCTGGTCTGTGGCCTGCCAGAGGTCTCTGTTGAGATGCTGAAGAAGCTAGTGCGTTACCGTGACATCACTGAGAGCCACCAGCTCATTGGCTGGTTTTGGCAGAGCTTGGAGGAGTTCACCAATGAGGAGAGGGTGCTGTTCCTACGTTTCGTCTCTGGCAGGTCCAGGTTGCCTTCCAACCCGGCTGATATCACACAGAAGTTCCAAATCATCAAGGTTGACAGGGTAAGGTCATTTGTAATGAAGTAATTAGCCTATTTACAAAAACAAATTCCAATATTAAATAAAAACTCACCCTTCTCATCCCCTCCAGCCCGTCAACGGCCTCCCTACTGCTCAGACCTGCTTCTTCCTGCTTCGCCTGCCCCCGTACACAAGCCAGGCTATTCTCGCTGAGCGTCTGCGTTACTCCATCCACAACTGCCCCTCCATCGACATGGACAACTACATGCTGACCCACAACACCGACCCAGCAGACAGCTCTGACACCGAGGACTGAAGCAGAAAGCTGCGGTGAACAGGGTGATGAATGTATCTTCTCCGATGCCATGCACATTATGCACTGAACACAGATTTTTATTCGCCAAACCTGTATGGGTAGTGTACTGTTTATATGTTTGTTGACTCAAAGACGTGTAGTTTTGATTTTCCAACTGTGCAAGGTGTTGTAATTATTGCAGTGCGTACTCTGAATCAAAACTACAGGGATACAGAATAAGATTTTAAAAATATAGGTGATTAAGCCACAATAAAAGAGTTAATGTGCCTGTTTGTTTGAAAATATGTAATAATTTAATGACCTGTCACACATAGGCAGTATTATTGTAAAATAAAGAGTGTTTAAATAAGGTCTTCGGTGTATTGTAGTTGGAATTTCTATGTCCAAATTTATTTGTTTCTTAAGATCAATGTATACATCACGAGTTTCACAAAGTAGATACCGGTACTTTCAGATTATCAGTAATGCTCGCTCTGAAATTTTAACTAAGAACGATGCAATAAATAGAGACATTATTGGGATTTGGTTCCAGGATTTTAAGTATGAAAACATTGTCTCAAGTACAGAAAAACTACATTTGATTTGTCTTTGCACTATATTTATTCAATCAACTGTTCAGTTGTACTTTTTGTTAAAATTATAGTAATACTCTTCTGCACAATTTGTTCGGAGATGTATAGTAAACTAAATGCATTAATTTTATAATAATTTACCTTGATTAGTTTGCAAACAAGTATCCTAGAATCGGCCCTAACAACTGTACTTTCTAAGGCAATTCGCTGCCTGGGAGCTACAACAAAAATAAATTCCATTAAGATCAGTGTGTTTAATCAATTATCAGTGAGGATGCTCTGATCAGCTCTGACAAAGTCTTTCTGACATTCAAACAGAATCAGAGCAGAACATTATCCACCAGCCTTCACAGCAGAAAGATTTACGCTCTAAAGAAGCATCTTCTATGTTTAGAACAGAAATCGAATTGGTCTGGTAGTCAGTCAACCTCTGAATCTTGTACCAGAAATGAGGGCACTTCAGAATTATTGGTAATGAAAGGATCTAAGATGTGTTTTCTAAGGAGTCCAAATAAGTGATTTTTGCTCTTTATGAGAGAAACAAAAGGCAAAAATAGTCTTACTGTAGGTTGTAGTTAAGAATTCTTTTTTAGCTTGTCCAGATATCAATGATGATAGTAATGATCTAATGTGAAAGTCTTTAAACACCTGGAGTAAAATTATCTGAAATCTTCACTATGTACAGTACACATACGTTCTTCCAGTGTGTCTCCAGCTTTTAAGTCCATGACATGAAATAGTCGTTACTAAATAAGTAACAATCAAATGTAATGTTAGTAAATAATTCGAGAGTTTATCAATCAAAAACTCAACTAACCTTCATCAGGGGTGAACTGCCCACTGTCAAAACATTTTGATGCAAAGAAATACGAGAAACATTTTTCCAGCAGAGCCACCCACTTCAAAGCAGTGATGAGAGAACAGCAAACAACAACACAAATACAGAAATCTGTCATGTGAAAAACTGTATGACAGAAAATGATGTGTTGAGGTACGACCTCATCCTTCATACCAAGAGGCTGATTGACAAAATACGTTTTCAGGGCCTTTAAGAATGTATTATTATATTTCCATCTACGGATAGCCTCCTCCTATGAAAGGCAAGCAACACACAAAGCAACAACTTCCCTCATTACAAAAAGAGGTCTTAATTCAGTTCCCCTGAGTCTAATGTTGTCCTGAGTCAGCACCGCTGGCGAGTCTGCAATTTGTCTGTACTAGTGAGAGGCACGTCTGCTGTGACCTTATTAACCATCTGTTTCCCCGTGTGCGCTGCGGCCAGTAAGACAGAATATAACCTGCAGTCAGCAGCTGAGAGAGGGAGGCTTTTTCATGAGAGACCACGCCTGGTATAAATATAACATCCATCCATCAACCTAACAAGTACAAAAATTTGAAAAGATGAAAATATATATATATATATATTTGTTACAGCTGAATTAGACAGGCTGGATTCTACCTGTTATTTCCACTGTGATTCAGGTGTGAATTCAGGTAGATTATATTAAATCCTATTGCCAATGCATGTGGACACACTGGATCTACATTCCTCTAAGCTGTAATGTGGATCCACCCACACAAATAAAACAATAAACAACAATATCCTGGCTGGAATGACATGCACTGATTCCACACAACATACACTTTTACTTCTAGCTGACTTTGAAACTGAACTTGTTCAAAATTAAATCCTCCCTGCATCTGAATTATCTTATTTCCCATCTGGGGTATCCGATAATTTTCTCTCATTCAGATAGGAAACCTCTTCTACAAACATCAGCACTCAATCAATCATACAATCCAAGCTCTTCAAATTCGTATTTTATAAAAGACAGACATGATATTCCGGCAGTAATCAGGGCTGGCAGATCAATACTGTAAGAGCAGCTTTCATTTTCTTCATCAAAGTGTGAACAGATCTGGTTATGAATATGTAATACTTCCTATTCCCACAGGAGGGCAGTGTGGTTGTTGCGCGTAGATGTTCCACTGCACAAAGCAAGTTCAAGAGAGCAATAACAATAACCAGAGATCATTAGCGCACACACAGACACAGACACACAATCACAAATGAGAGAGATCTTGTATAGCTGATGATGCATATCTCTGTCACCCTGTTTCACCCAATCAGCTGGTCTGATCTGTACAGATAGATGACAACACTGGATGACAAACAGTATGTGGTCAGATTACACCAACAACGTCCCATTTCAAATCTGAGTAACACTCGCAAATTGACGCATGCATCACTTTTGGACTGAAGTATTCTAGTTAGTGCCAAAGAAGTGCAGCTGGTCTCAGTTTGCATCATGAAAACATTTCAAAAGCAAGTGCTGCTGCGTATCACAACTCTAACTAGGCCACCTATGTTTATTTCAACCCAGGTGCAATTCACAAAAAAAAAAAAAAAATGTCTTTGCTCAGTTTCAAAGAGACACATGGGTTTCTCCTAATTTATGCAACTTTTTTCATCCATCAAAAACCACAGCAGTCTGACTTTGGGAAGACAAGAGTGCCAGACTGTTGGTCGATCGTATCATAGAGAGCAATCCCTCTGGATGGCATGTTTGTCATTTAGTAGGTGACATGAATTAAAGCAGCGCTGTGGAGAGAGAGTGGCTGACATGATAATATAATACACTGCATGGGAGCAAGTCAGCAGAACTACTGTGGTAGCTGTGCAGTAAGCATTCATTCAATGAGAGTGAATATGAGCTCTGCCTTAGTTACACCTGCGTACACAGTGAGGAAACTGATTTGAAAGCATAGGTATACAAGCTACCAATTACTTTACACTGGAAGAAGTTGAACTACAGCAAAGATACCCAAGGGAGAAATCTGGTTTGGTTAAATTCACAATGTTCATGAGATATGAAACTATAACAAAATATAAAAAATGCCACTCAATTGAGTTTATTGCAGGTCATACATAGACAAAAGAAAAAAAAGAAATACTCCACTATTCTTGGGAAGGTGCTGGAATGTCAGCTTTGGTTTTGTAAACAATAATTGCCTAAGTATGGCCATGAGGATTTGTCCTCAGGCTAAGATTTAGAAGTTTTATGCATGATGATGTTGTCGCTGTGTGAGCCCTTGGCTTTCGCACATGCACTATACAAAGGTCAAGTGTGTGGTGCTGACTGCCTGAAGAATGCAATGCCTGTGCATGTCTTCACAGCGGCTGGGGCTGGTCTAAGGAGGTTCAGTTACAGTAGAGAAGCAGTGGTGAAATAAAAATAAAAAATCATTCCTTTCCTTTTATCGCTCACAATTTTTTGTAGTTTCGGTGATAAACTACACAAAAAGAAAAAAAAAGAAAAACAGAAAAAAGTAATTTAACTACTTGAATCGTTTTGCACATATGGATGTAGTTGAGCGACCAGCAAGTTAAATGCAGACATCAGATTTCTGAACTTGCATGATTCCACTCTGCATGTACCACAGTGTCATCAACAGGTGTACAACCCCCCGGTGTTACCATTTTAGATGAGAAGATCAATACTACACTTATATCTGCTGATCAAATATGAAGCTACCACCAGGAGATGGTTTGCTAAGCTTAGCATAAAGACGAGACCGGGGAAAACAGCTCACTATCCAACACGTCATATCTTCTTTGTTAAATCTGTATGAACACAGATGTGTAAAAATGCAAAGTCATCATATTAACACAGACCACAGATTTGTCTTTTCATCTAACTCTGCGAAAAAAACCTAAGTATCCACTTATTTCACAAACAACAGCATCAGCAAGGGCCCTGCTAGATTTTCTGGTATCCCTACAGCAGCTCGCTCATGGCCCTTAAACAGTAAATATCAATAGTCCTTGCCGTGTCCAACATATAACGTAACTGTACTCTATATATTACAGAATGACTAAGCAGTTTAAACATTAATCTAAACTACTTTCACTGTTCTATGTTCTCTCTGCAATTAGGTGTTTATAACTGCAATAACAAGCTTTCCAACTTTAGCTTCTTTTTTTTTTTGCAAAGAAAAGCTTCCCCCTTCTTCTCCTGTGTTCTAGTCATATTATGATCACGTTCATGCATCAAGACAGTAGATAATCACCATGTTGACAGTTACCCTTCTCCATTTCTTTAAATCTTTAAGCGCTTGCTTTGAAAAATAACCCCAGGCTAATAATTTCAGCTAGCTTCGATGAGCTTGCCAATATCTTGATATCTAACATGTCCAAATAAAATTACAATATCACCTAAGGAAGTGCAAAGTCACTCAAATAATATGTTTTCATCTCTCATTTTTTCCACCCTCAACCGTAAACACGCATGTTTGAAGGGAGTTAAAAGGTGACTATGAATGTCACTGAACTCTAAGGTTTAATAATTTAGCTTCAGTTTCATTGCAAACGATATTTTGCAAAAACACTTTAGATTTTTTTATTTTCTGTAAAAAAAAAAAAAATTCACACCTGTGGAGAATGAAGCAGGTCTCTCCATCCTGAATTTTTAATGAGTTAAAAAGGAGGGTGTGACCTACATAGTCTCACTGAGGCAAAACAGGGAATGTGACTGGTCACCTGATCACCCCCCCCC